>NW_027175832.1:11813863-11888863 GCF_023055335.1 Clinocottus analis
CCTGTCTCCTCCTCTTACGGTAGGCGTATTGCATCACTTCCGGTTCCACCGTCTGTGTGTGTTAGACGATAACGTAGTTGTCTCAGATCCAGCTAAACCAAACTGTAATATTTTTCAGCACAAGCGGCTAATTGTCCATTGCACATATTGCATATCTAAACACTCAATTCTCTTTTTCTTTAGCAAATCGCTGCTTAAATCCAACTGTCCTATTTTTCACTTTGTTTGTAGTGCTAACGCGAGCTACCTTACTTGACTTAGCTGTTAGCGATGTCTTCCTCCTCTCCCTCGCCTGCTCTCTCCTGCTCAGCGTGTCGGATGTTTAGCTGTTTGCCTGCTTTTTTTGATGATAATGATATATGTAAGAAGTGTAGTTTATTTGTTAGGTTGGAGGCAGGTATCAGTCGGTTAGATGCATCGAAGTTAGCTACATTAGCCAGCCCACCCCCCCATCGTCGGTGCGGGCCAACTAGCCGTAGCTCCCGTTAGTGGTAGCTGTTCCCCGACAGCCCCCAAGCAGCCGAGGGGCTGGGTGACTGTTCGAAGGAAGCAGAAGTCGGGATCTAAGCAGTTCTCTGGACACCCCAAGCCTATTCAAGTTTCTAAAGCCTAGTTCATGCTTCTGCGTCACGTCGACGGCATAGGTACGCCGTCGATGTGACGCCGTCGTTGAGCATTTAAAGTTCTGCGTCGAGGGACCGCGTTGCTCTGCAATTCACCGCCATGCCGCCAGGTGTGTGTGGCTTTGTGGTTTCAGGGGTTTTAGAGTCCAAGCTCATCAAAATTGAAGATCAAATGCTTATATTGTAAATGTTGAAGTGCAGGCGACAGAGAAGACTTGCGGAGATGGTCTGTACGACCACTAAAAAAAAAAAAAACAACTGCCGGAAATTACGTTCTGAGCGGACCAATCACAGCGCTTGTGGTCTGCGTCGACGCGACACGTTGTTAGGATTTTGAGGAGGTGCACGTCAGGCTACGGCGTAGGGGTGTGCGTCAACGCGGTACATACGCCGTAGGTACGCCGTCGACCTGACGCAGAAGCATGAACAAGGCTTAACCGTTTCTCCCCACTGAGTGGCGCTGAGAATCCACACATAATTAGCAAAACTGAGAAACCAACTTTGATTATCGGCAGTTCCATCGTTAAGAACGTGAAGACAGTGACGACAGTCAAATGTATTTCTGGGGCCACGGCGGGCGATGTTGAGTCTTACTTGAAACTCTTGGCTAAAGATAAAAGTAAATACAGTAAGATTGTGATACACGTCGGCGGTAATGACTCCTGACTTCGCCACTTGGAGGTCACTAAAATAAATGTGGAATCGGTGTGTGCCTATGCCAAAACAATCTTGGACCTGGTAATCTTCTCTGACCCTCTCCCAAACACGGTGACTGATGAGATGTATAGCCGCATGTCAGCATTCCACCGTTGGTTGTCACGTTGGTGTCCAGCAAACAATGTGGGCTTCGTAGATAACTGGCAGTCTTTCCGGGGAAACCCAGGTCTGATCAGGAGTGAAGGCATTCATCCCACGTTGGATGGAGCGGATCTCCTTTCTGGTAATATGACTAAGTTTATTGGTCGACTTCGTCCATGACAGACCAGACAGAGTTGTAGTTTTACACACCTCTCTGCATCCTCTTTAGAGCAGTTGCCCACCTTTAACTCTATGGAGACTGTGTCTGTGCCGCGGCCAGTTAAATTAATTTATTTAATTAAATCAAAAGCAATAAAAAGAGGAGTTATAGAAAATAATCTCATAAAAGGTTGAAAACACTATTGCAACAGTGCAAGACAATAGGATAATTAAATGTGGACTTATAAATATTAGATCTTTATCTTATAAAGCTGTATTAGTAAATGAATTAATATCAGACAATCATATTGATTTGTGCTGTCTCACTGAAACCTGGCTGAGGCATAATGAATATGTTAGTCCAAATGAATCTACTCCTCCAAGTCATACTAACATTGAGATTCCTCGAGGCACTGGCCGGGGAAGTGGAGTAGCTGCCATTTTTGACTCGGGGCTGTTAATGGCTCCTAAACTTTGATTAAATTACAATTCATTTGAAAGCCTTGTTCTTAGTCTCTCACATTCAACCTGGAAAACAGTACAGCCGATTCTGTTTGTTGTAGTGTACCGGGCGCCAGGTCCGTATTCAGAATTTATATCTGAACTCTCTGAGTTCTTATCAAGTTTAGTCCTTAAGACTGATAAGGTTATTATTGTAGGTGATTTTAATATTTATGTGGATGTTGGTAATGATAGCCTTAATGTTGCATTCCTCTCATTATTAGATTTAATTGGCTTCTGTCAGAGAGTACAGGAACCGACTCACTGTTTTAATCACACTCTCAACCTTGTTCTTATATATGGTATTGATATAGAACATTTAGTAGTGTCTCCACAAAATCCTCTTTTACCCGACCATTGCCGTATAATTTTTGAGTTTATACTACCAGATTTTACGGTCTTAGGCAATAGTTTTTATACTAGATGTTTAACTGACAGTGCTGTTGTTAGATTTAAGGAAGTGATTCCTTCTGTGTCTGATTCATTACCATGTCTCAATATAACAGAGGACTCCTGTGTTAACTTTAGTTCGTCCCAGATTGATCATCTTGTTGATGGTGCTATTAACTCATTAAGAGTAACTCTGGACTCGATCGCTCCTCTAAAAAAGAGGACTATTAAACAAAGGAGACTCGCTCCATGGTATAACCCTCAGACCTGCATATTGAAGTTAGCATCCTGGAAGCTTGCGCGCACATGGCGTTCCAATGGTCTGGAGGGGTCCCGGTTAGTCTGGCGGGATAGTTTGAGAACATATAATAAGGCCCTCGATCAGGGGCGGATTGGCCATAGGGAGTACTGGGAGTTTTCCCTTTAGGCCGGACAGTAGAATCCAGCGGTCCAGTGGCCCTATGATAGGCCCAATAGTCGCAACTAGTGCTGCTAAGAGCAGAAATATAATAAACATGTTTGCTGCTGCTGGGGCCGGCGGCGGTGGCGTAGCCTCCGGCTCCGGGGCTTTGGCTGCGCCGGGTGCGGCGGGTCCCTCTCAGGAGGAGGTGTCGTCAGAGAGTGAAAGTGAGGCTCCCGCTGCCACGGTGATACAGGAGGGGGAGGAGGAGATTGGTGGTGGTGATAGCAGGTGTGTGTGCTAGCTAACATGTTGTGGATAAACACTCATTCACTAAATGTTCAGAAACGTTGTCTATGAACTTTACTTGACATAATAGATAGAGTGTGGTGTAAGTCTAGTTCTAAAGTGTTGAAAAATAATATACTATTAGAATCAATTAACCACTATTTCATGGTGGTGTGGTTTGAGCATGCAGATCTGCTTTTTCACAATTACAAATCAGGTCACCAGGCTTAAAGTGTCAATACACTTTCTTCAAGCCCACCGTCCAATTTGTTCAAATATGCTTTACCTTTTTATTTTCTGTCAATGTTTATGGTTTATTGTCCTTGTTTTTCTTTTTTTGTACACTTATGTATGGAAGTTTTTAGATTAAATTAAATCAAATAAAAGACAAGGAGACAATGACCCATTTCACATTATACAGTTAAAACTAATAAAACACTGAATAATAATTAAACATACATATTAGGGGTGTTCAAACATATTCCGTAATTCCTAATACTATTTCTCTACTTTTCACGTCCAGGTTTGTGCCCAGTACATCATCTCGCTCACTAGAGACCCCAAGCCCACCCATTGATTATATTATTAATATTATTCAGTATAGTAGTGTTATTCAGGGCTTGTGTGATTATATGTACGTCAACAGACCGAGTTGGCACAGTATCTGCGCGCGGATTGTGGTGGGCCAGTCTGGAACAAAAAGTCCAGGGCCGAATTTTTGTCCCAGTCCAGGCCTGCCCTCCGTAATGCCAGAGGAGTCTATTACTCAAAACTAATAAACAAAAATAAGAATAACCCTAGGTTTCTCTTTAGCAGTGTGGCCAGATTGGTTGAGAGTCATAGCTCTGTGGATCCATGTATTCCTACAGAGCTTAGTAGTAATGATTTTATGAATTTTTTAATGATAAGATTCTGACTACTAGAGGCAGGATTGATGATCTCCTGGCCTCTGCTATTGCCGGTCCATCCTCAGGTGGGGTGGACTTGGAGGCAGCGGTGGGCTCTGATGTGTGTTTGGATAGATTTTTTCCCATTGGCCTCCAACAATTGTCTTCCATGGTTTCAACTTCTAAATCCTCTAATTTCTCCTGGACCCTGTTCCGACGAGACTGCTTAAAGAAGTTTTGTCTTTAATTAGCACCTCCCTATTAGATATTATTAATGGGTCTTTACTAACGGGTTATGTACCATAGTCTTTTAAAGTGGCTGTCCTTAAAACACCCACCCTCAATTTAGAGGTATTGGCTAACTATAGACCTATTTCTAACCTTCCTTTTCTTTCTAAGATACTGGAGAAGGTAGTCACAAATCAGTTTGTATGACTTTTTACATACTACTAGTTTATTTGAGAAGTTTCAGTCAGGATTTAGAAAGCACCATAGCACAGAGACGACACTTGTGACAATTGTAAGATTACTGCAGTCTCATTTGACTGTCAAATACTTTTTGTCCACAAACCTTACTCAGTTGCCAGACTAATGACCTTTTAGTTGCATCGGACAGGGAGGGGACTTGTCTCTGTACTTGTCCTGTTAGACCTTAGCGCTGCATTTGACACCATTGACCATGACATTTTATTACAGAGATTAGACCAGTTGATTGGTATTTGAGGTACAGCATTAAGCTGGTTGAAATCGTATTTGTCAGATCGATATCAGTTTGTTTCTGTAAATAATAAAGCCTCAATGGCCACTGCCGTTCGTTATGGGGTTCCTCAAGGTTCTGTACTTGGACCAATTTTATTTTCCTTATAAATGCTTCCCTTAGGGAATATTATTAGAAAACATTCAATAAATTTTCACTGCTATGCCGATGATACTCAATTATATCTACTGATTAAGCCAGAAATCCACCAGGTCGCTAAACTTCAGGCGTGTCTTCAAGACATAAAGATCTGGATGACCTGTAACTTTCTGCTGCTAAACTCTGATAAGACCAAAGTTATTTTACTCGGCCCAGAACACCTCAGAAATCAATTATCTAATGATGTAGTTTCTCTGAATGGTATTGCTTTGGCATCCACCACCACCGTAAGGCATCATGGAGTTTTATTTGACCAGGACTTGTCCTTTATTCAACATATAAAACAAATTTCAAGAATTGCCTTTTTTTACCTTGAATATTTCAAAAATCAGACATATCCTGTCTCAAAATGATGCAGAAACGTTAATCCATGCATTTGTTACTTCAAGACTAGATTACTGTAACTCCTTATTCTCAGGCTGCTCTGGTAAGGCCCTTGGGTCTCTCCAGTTGATACAGATGCTGCAGCTCGTGTATTAACGAGGACTAGAAGGAGAGATGAAATTACTCCTGTATTAGCTGCTCTCCACTGTCTTTCTGTAAGATGTAGAGTTATATTTAAAATCCTTCTCCTCACCTATAAAGCCTTAACTGGTAATGCACCATTATATCTTAAGGAGCTTATAGTGCTATACTACCCAACTAGAGAATTATGTTCATTGAATGCAGGGTTACTTGTGGTTCCCAGAGTCTTAAAAAATAGGTTGGGGGCGAGAGCCTTCACTTCTCAAGCTTCTCTTCTGTTGAATAAGCTTCCACTTTCAGTCCGGGGGGCAGACACGGTCACCTCATTTAAGAGTAGACTTATGACTTTCCTCTTTGACAGCACTTCTAGTTAGACCCCAACTCCAGGAAGCCTTCTTTCAGAGGTTGGGTCAAACAACTCTCCTCTAGATTCGTGAGGGTATCCACCCCGTGATTCAGTCAGAAGGCCTCCTCCCCCTGTCACTAGATATGCTGCTATAGCACTGAAGTCTGGTTGAATGAGGTGGAGATGTGAAGGACAGCTGACAGGTATCAGCAGCGGCTTTGCGCGATTAATGTTCAATCCGAGGACGCTGAGCTTGCAGCGCGAGGCTGCCAGTAGACTGAGCGTCTGTGAAGCTTTGCGAGGCAACTCAGCTACTCGCTGAAGCAACGCTGCTCAGTAAGAACAGAAACTACAGAACAATAAGTGCTTTCACGTCAGGCTTCACTCGGCAAATCGTCTGGTCTACGGTATCGCTCGCGCACATAAATCTATCGCCTTCCAAGTAAAAGCCCCTCCCCCCCGCCCCCAAAATGCAGTTAACGCATGATCAAATAATTAACGCTGCTAATGGATTGAAAAGTTAACGCGATATTAACGAGTTAACTTGCTCAGCCCTTGTGTATATATAGCATGGGGAAATAGCTAGGGGTAATTCTAGACTCCACGCTGACCTTTTAGAGCCATTTCAAAAAGGTAGTGACCTACCGGTACATCAAATTCAACCTACTAAACTTCAGGCACATCAGAAACAGTTTGACAGAGAACGCAGCCAGGACATTCCTACATTCGATGATCTTCGCACATTTAGTGTACTGTCTGACGAGCTGGTCACTCACGTGCATAGCAACACTCAAACCTATAGAATCTCTGTATAAGACAAGAAACTGCAAACCCATCATCACTGCCTTCTCAAACCTGTCCACCTCACTGGACGCTGCCCCAAGTGGAAGCTTATGTTCTGCAACAATATTTGGACTATGAACACCTAAATTAAAAGATGCATGTAGAAAGAATGAAGTGGTGACAATAAGAGGATGTGGACATTTCTTGATACCAAGATGCACCACGACATGGACGTGTTGCTCTGCATCGATGGAGTGGCAGAATATCTGGAGCTTTTAGTAGACAAGTTGTTGTTGTTGTAATGTTTATGGACTGAGGAGGCTCACATACATATTGCTACTGAGTAGATATTATACACTGTTGGGGCAGTTTTCTAAATAGAAAGGGAGCTCAGATTCATCTGACTGCTTGTCTTTCTTCATGTGCAGTAAAATAGAAATTATAAGTATAAAGCAAATCTTCCCAGACAGATAATACAGACACACCCTTAGATTGGCTTCAGCTGAACAGCGGTAGCTATGGAGTAAAAGAAAAGATGCATGTGGACGGAGGAAGGAGCTTGCTGAACACTGAGCCTGCGGAGTACCGTTATGTAGCAGCTCCTCCAGGTTATCAGGGTTGCGGGCGAGCTGCAGAATGAGACCAGAGCCTCTGATCTTCTCTGGGACGCCTTCGTACAGCAGTTCAATGTACTCATCCACTCTGGTGACACTGGCTTCCTCATCCAACTGCACAGACGAACAGGAAGCACAGACACGCACGTCATTGACATATAACAAGGCATGAACCAATAGAGCGTGATGTTTGCTTAAAGTTTTAGACTCTCAGCGGTGGTGTATGACACAAAGGCCTCAAATCAGATTAGAGAGAAGAAGAGCAGTCATGAAACACACAGAATTACATTTACAAAGTTTATTTATTTAGCGAATGCAAAGTCCTTAACAAAGTGATTAAACTTAAAAAGCTGTGAAGGAACAAGACACATGAACAAACCGCAGAGTCAGCGTTTTCATTCGTTACCTCCATTCCTTCAAATGGTGTCAGCTCTCTGGGTTTCACTATTCTTTTCTCTTTTTTCTCCGCTGGCGACACAAAAACACAAAGAGACAACGGAATGAAAACATTACAGAATTACTTTCAAGGCTTGAACATATGGTTAATCATTGTATGTATGTGTAGCAGCAGTTATTGAGTTTAAAAAAAAAAAATTCTACTGGTATGCACCGTTACACCATACGTTATCTAAAAAAGCCCTTCAACGTAAGTGAAAGCAACTAGTATCTAGTGATGACAATTTTTCGCAATCGCAACTTTTTTTCTCTCTTTTCATTTTAATGCTCTTATCAATATGAAAAAGTGGATTGGCTTGCTTCATGCAAATGTTTTATTTTATTGAAAAACAACTGCCAAACAGGATAGTACAAAATAAAATCAGAAAGTGCAAATTTCCGGTAAACAAGGTAATTACCATCAAGATTTACCTGAAACAAGGTTTTTGGGTAAATCGTGTGTTTGTGTCATTGTTTTCTTGCTGTCCCGCTGAATTTAAGCATCTTTGAATTTCTAGGTACAAAATAATTCGAAGGGCTATTTGTTTTATACAAATTTCCTGAACAACAAAGTTGCACAGATCACCTTTTAATTATACTATATGTGAACTGTCTGATCACATATCAATGTTAATTATTCCTCACAATAATTATTAACAATTTCCACAACAATGATGATAGGAAAAACATGTTTTTATCACTTTGTTAGAAAAATGTAAATAAAAATATATCCGTGCAAAAATAACTAATATTTAGTTACTACTAAATAGCTTATTGTGGAAAACAATACGCTATTTTTGCAAAACAAAACAGAATAGGTGCAGATGTGTGAGCATCAGGTTGCATCAGTGGCTTACTGAGCTGCTTTCCTCTACACATCTTACATAAACGGGGTTTTAGATTTGATACATACTCTCAATTAATGCTTAATGAGCTGAGGTCTGTTTTCTGATAAAAGACGCAACAGCAGAAAAGACCTCACGAATATCTCATGAAGATTGGCTTTTGGCAAAATGCCAAGAATCGGCGAGTCGCGCATGCGCAACAGCCTGTTAACGGCATACGGTGAACTTTTAAAATCAGCATTTCCTCTTGCGCCCAGAGACTCTCGATATAGTCAGAAACGTTGTTCATCGAGCTCCAGGCTGCAGCCTGTTGGTCTTGACCCGCATGTACATGAACTGTTAGGCTTTAAAACTGATAGCTGTTAGCTTGAAATGTTGTTAGCTTAAAGCAGCAAATCCCATTGAAAAGCACGCAGCATATTTTTCGCCGCTCTCTCTCTCTCTCTGTCTCTCTGTCCACTGTGTGCGTGTGTGCTCACTTGTGTGCACGCCGTGTCTGTGTGTGTGCTCTGTGCGTGCGCGTGTTCGGGGCGGACCTCCACTGATTGCGATACAGAGCAGAGTTTTAACGCGACCATGGTTGGTTGATAACTTTTTTTTTTGATGAATTTCTGTTTGTTTTTTGTTTTTTTGAACACGTCTCGCGGGCGACTCACGTGGTCCCTGCGGGCGACAAGGTGCCCACGGGCACCGTGTTGGCGACCCTTGTTTTAGACGGTCAACTTGTGCGTTGACTGGACGACTCCCTGATTTTGCAACTATAGCGCTTGTTACTTTACCTGTAATTGAGAAAATAAATTTCGAGAACGAGAGAAATTGTCGAACGGAATTCTTCTGGAGGCTACACCAGGCTTTCAATAATTATACACGCTAACAGTCATTAACATAAAGGTGAAAAGTAACGTTTGCGCGAAAAAGTGACGGCAAGGTTTTTTGAGGTTACAGTTTTATGTAATTACAAAACTTAAGGGTCATTTTTTTTCTGTTGGATAGATCTCTTCTCTGAAGTTAATCAACGTTGTGGTTCCAGAGATCTTGTAGAAAACATCACTAGATCTTTTTTTTTTTAAAATCATTTCCTAGTCTGATAATGGATGCAGCAGGTTTTTTTTTGGGGGGGGGGGGGGGGGTGAGTGGAGAGGGGAGGGAGGGGGAGGCCATGAGGCTCAAAAGGTTTAAGATGGATGTTAAAGACAAGCAATTGATTAACTTTATACAAAAGCAATAAGTGCTTTTCATGTTTCCCAATTCAGTTCAGTTTTTCTTCCTGAGGTGAGAAAAGTCCAATCTGTGTTAGCTTAAACAAGTGCACTGAAGTCTGGTTGAATGAGGTGGAGATGTGAAGGACAGCTGACAGGTATCAGCGGCGGCTTTGAGCATTCACGATTATTGTTTAATCCGAGGACGCTGAGTTTACAGCGCGAGCCCGCCCTGTAGACTGACCGCCTGTGAAGATTTGTGAGGCGAGCGACTCAGTGACTAGCGGCAGCTGAAAACAGAAACTACATAACAATATGGGCTTTCACGTCAGGCTCAAGTCGGCAAATCGTCCGGTGAGGCTACGGAAGCGCGTGTGCACACCTACATATATTGCCTTAAAAGTAACCCACCCCCCGCCACAAAAAAGGCAGTTAACGCATGATCAAATAATTAACGCTGTTAATCGATTGAAAAGTTATATTACTGCGTTAACTTGCCCAGCCCTAATGCGCAGTGTTTGCCCCCCTGAAGAAACCCGCCGCCCCTCCTGTATTTTCTCTATAGCGCCAGATCACAAAATGTCATTTACGGCTCGCCTATAGAACAGATCTAACAGGTCTACACCTTATTCTGTTATTAAACAAACTAAACGTATTTTATTGATTGGATCTACACAACAGCTTGTCATTTCTGTCTCTATGTGGTCGCGCGTTAACACTTCTCCTCTCCTCTCTGTATCGCGCACACCGTTGTTCCGTCCCGATGTGCAGAGACACGTGCGCGCACACAGGTGAGTGCTGAGCACAGCAGCAGTCAGAGAGCGTAGAAAAACATGTTGCGTGAAAAGCAGTTTTAAAACGCGTTTTAAACGCTCCCAGGTTGAAGGTGAACAGTAGCCGTCCTGCAAGGAGCACCGGAGCAGCTCTCTGAACCCGAGCAGCTCTCCTGCAAGCCAAAGTGCTCGTGTCTTGTACCAATATTGAGCTACTGGCTTCACACATTACAAAGTACACGGACATAAAACTAAGTTATTATTAAATACATGGAGAAATGCCTGGACCTCCGGGTAAATGTTCATGGTACGCCGTTAACAAGTTACGCTGCGCATGCGCAACTAGGCGATTTTGGCCGTTTTGCCACAAGCCAATCTCAGTGAAGTCTCTGTGAAGTCGTCTTTTCTACTGTTCCGTCCCTTAAAACCAAAAAAAAAGACCTCATCTCATCATGGATCATGAACTGAGAGCAGCCGTATCAAGTCTACAACCCTGTTTATTAAGAGTTGTAGAGTAAAGCAGCTCACTGCAGCCACTAATACTGATACAACCAGATGCTCACATATCTGCACTCTCATTCTGTTTTGTTCTGCAAAAATTTGCTTTTATTTTTCCCAAATGAGCTTTTTAGTAGTAACTACATATTATTATTTTTAGCACAGATAGAACTTTATTTTCATTGCATTCAAGTGATTGCATTTTTTTTCTTCATTTTTTGGTCTGAAGGAGCAATCTGGGTTAATTGAATGTTATTGTAATTTTCTTTATTCTGTAATTTATAAAAGCACAGATGGAGTCCCAAAATTCTGTTATTTACAGAAAAAGTAATGCTTTTGGTGTTTGTGTCATTGTTGGTGTCGTCATCATTGTCCTGACTTTCAAGTTCTGACGTTCAAACAAATCCTGTTAAGTTTTCTGATTTGTATTTATTTATTTATTTTCATTGTTAAGATTTTTTTGCACTGTGAATTTGCACTGTCAGTTCTGTTTTTGTAATAAAAGGTTGCAAATTAATGCTTTAAAATTATAATTTCTTTATCTGATTAATCGAAAAAATAATCAACCGATTAATTGATTATTAAAATATTCGATAGTTGCAGCCCTATTTCTGATTCAAACCTAATGCCAATATGGAACTTGGTACCGGCAATCAGGCAATTTATAAACTTTGTCTGATGAAGATGGCAGCAACCGCAGGCAACACATCTAATCTACAGGTTGTAGACAATAAAGGAACCCGCAGCGATCAGAGAAGACATGCAGCCATCCGACTCAGACATTGAGTTTCATGGACAAATATCTTTTCTCGTGAAATACAAGCTTACTAGCCAGTGGGAAGACGCTCTCAGTATGGCAGCACTACGGTTAGGTACCGAGAACTTGTGCTAATATGGCACCGGTTCCAAGATGTCCGGTACCTACCGGACCGAAACACAACGTGGATTTCGATGCTTCCTTTTGGAGCCTAAGCCTTTTTTTTCTACATTACTTTGTAATGTTGCACGGTATACCAATACTAAAAAGGTAGCGCGGTACCCGTACATTAAAAACAATAGGATTTAGCATATTTTTTGTATCGATACTTTATTAAAATAGCGCGGATCAGAGCACAGTGACTACTCTGCTCCCTCTCATGTTGCTGCATGCAGGTAGGCCTCAAGGGGGCGGGGCTACCAGCGCGCACACACGCAGCGCGTTCACAGAGTAATCGCTGGGGAGTGCACAAGCTTTTGCCGTCCTATGCTTGTTGGAACCAAGCTGTCGTCCAGTAAAGCGCTCCAGTTGATATTAATGATGACCTGTTGTCCAGTAAATCAGCAGAGTTTGTAGAATATAATCGTTTTTGAGTGAAGTTTTGTAGCAAACGCTCCCTATCAAGCCACCTTATGCTGGTCTGTTCTTTTTTTTAATAAATAAATAAATATATTGTTTATAGTTTGAAGTTAAAAAGTTTGAAGCTGTAGTTTGAAGTGTTTTGTATGTATATTCATAGTATACTTTAAACAGTTCATATATTGTTCAATTTGAAGAATAAATGACCCTGGCAATAAAAATCGGTTTAGGCACCGGTATCGTTTTAAAGGTATCGATTTAGCACCGGTATCGGGAAAAAAAAACAACCCAAACGATACCCATCCCTAGGCAGCAGTAGAGACTCTACAATCTCCTCCTCATGTAGTCAACTATGTAGAAGTAGATCTACGTGACTGAATAATGTACCGCGGAACACAGATTTTACTTTCCTCTGTCGTCACATGTTTATCGGTTTTGAAATGTTTGCAGACTAATGAAACTATCTGCTTTACAAAGGAATGTGTTGAGCTAAGTTTACAAGCGCCCATATTGTGTTGTATTCCGTAGGCTAGAGAAGGAGAAGCATTAGCTAATATGGATTCCAGAAGTTGCGTTGCTAGATGTCCGTTGCAAGAAAGCACGATCTGCCTTGAGGTCCGGTGCCAAACTAGATGAATGTAACTAATTTAAGTTGGTCGATAGCTTTGCGATCAAATTCCTGATGGTGGATGTTTAGGTACATTAGGACTCCACTGATGGTGATGGGGCTGACCTTTGCCGTCCACGGGTGATGACTTCCTGTTCTGCAGATAGTAGAGGAGCTGCTCCACCTGGGTCAAACGGGACGAAGGGATGAGTTTACACTCCTCCACCACTTTCTTGGCCAAAGCTACCACATCTGTGCTCGGAGAAAGACTTTTCACTCGAATACTGGTGGGAGGAAGAGAGGACAAATGAAAGGTTGATCTTCAGCTGTTTATTTTTTCTTACAGCTTTTAACAGGTTTATAAGAATGCAAGATTGAGTATGTGAAAATCAAAACTTAGTAACTTCCATACCTGCAACAGAACAGAAGACCATTGCAAAAACAAATATGAATTAAAAGAGCTAGAGAGCGTGAAAGTTAAATGACAATTAAGTAATTCCTTTAGAATTCAATTGGAGAAAGAAAAAATGATGGCGGAAGAGAAAAACAACAAACCAAAGACTCACTGGAGTTTATTGAGTTCTATGTAGGAAATCAAGAGTGCACTCACATTTTTTGCCCCTCCTTTCGTTCGCCCAGCATGTGACCTCCACCTTCTCCCAGTATGGAGGCCTCCACTTCATAGTGGACCACAAGGGCCTTCTCTGTGGGATGGACATCCAAACTGCCCGCAGTCACTTTGCTTTGGGTCATAATGGACAGACAGTGAATTAAACAAAAACGTGTAAGACTCAAGTGAAGTAATTTGAAATACATATTTTATAACCCTGTATTGGGCGAAAGTTTGAAGTCAGTGGGGTCATTCAACGTGACGTCTGCCGTCAAATGGGTCCCCTTTTCCACATTTGGAACGTAACGGAACGACATTGCTGAGGTTCATATCCTAAAGCTTGATGACTAAATAACTCATTTTAAATGCTGATAAATCTAAGGATAAAAAAATAATGGAGATAACGTTTTTAACATGTAACCATCAACCAAAACAATAAGGACATACGTGGGAAGACACGCCCAGACAGCGACATAAACTCACTGGCTGCGTATGATTCCATAAAGAAATGGAAAATAATAAATCACAGCTGCGCTCACACGCGTTAACTCCGACACACTTGAACTAGTTCAACACAAGACAGATAATAAGCAGCACCGGGCACATTCGCTTGCTAGCTGTGTTAGCTGTGCTAGCTGTCAGCCAGATATCCCATCCCCCTTCATTGTGGGGACGTAATGTCAAACCCTGTTTAACGATCGGTCGGTTTAATGGCTTTGTGGTTACCGGCGAAAATATAGATCGGTAGAAAAATGATATAGGTTTCGTATCATTTTTTGAAGGTCTTGTGGTCGACTCGGTATAGTTCAAATTCAACACGTAATACAGCTTGGTTGTTTTTACCGGTACACACAGATAATATGAGTTAACGCTATCTTGTAAGAAGGGTTGTTGTGTGAGAGACGTGGCTGTTGAAGCGAGCACGCCGCGGTGGAAAATGCTAAGTTTCTTCACGTATGTGTTTTATATGTGGATTACGTTACATGCCGAATAGATTGGTGTGTCATCCTAGTTTACAAGTGCCCTAAAGACATCTCACTCGTGCTACTAGCTTTACCCAGCGATTAAGTACATATGAAATGGCCCGAAGTTTGACGAGTGGCTGATGTGGGCTTCTCTCCGTGCGGTGGAGCCGTAGGCATCACGGCTCACCAGTCCCGTTGTGACTGAATAAGTCTGACCTGGGTGCTGATTAAGGACCACCACTAGAGCTGACACACGGTGCTGCCATGTCGTTATTATATTACCGTACACGGAGTATTGTAGTAAGGTTAGCCATCGTTACTTTTCACCCCCAAAATAATATTGAAATAACGTTAAGTTCGTTCTTTGTTTTGTCTCACCGTTTGAGGTAGCGCGCGTCATCCTGCATATTCAACAAATATAGTTGATGTTTTAGATTTTGACTGAACTGCACAGCTCGGTTACATCTAACGGACCCCTCAAATCACGATCCTAAAAATCCGCGTGCTAATCGCTAGCACCACTGACAAAACAGCAGCAGAGGACTACAAACATGGGCTCCACACTGGGTTAATAGTCCCAAAGTAGAGACTGTCAGGCAGCGTGTATTTCCGTGCATCTTACAAATACTACCTCAGTTCAAACAATTGGCATGAGATAATAACCATAATGTTTACTACAACACTTGGTCATCTCGAAATCAACACAGTTTTGCATTGCTCAGCAGGTTGAGTGGCAGCAGCTGCCTGTGAGGCTGAACTTGGGAAAAGGCATACCCTATAACTCTATTACGTTAAAGTTAACTTTCTGGCTTTCAAGGCGTTCCAACGTATCACCCGTGAAGCATAAAATTAAGTACTTTTTTATTTAGGAAGTTGCCAAACAAATGACTTATTTTTTAAATTAGCTTTGACTATACACATTGACTATTGCAACAATCAGGGGTATATGTAGGCTTATACTCCACACTATCAGCACTATTTGCTCTGAGCTTAACACGATTATATGACCTGCTGATGTAAAGGTTTTAGTAACCGACATGTAACCTGGGGAACCCAATGGCCCTGTTACTCAGTTTTACAGGAACAGCAAACCACCTCAATTAATATGTTGTTATTTATATAATCAGAATCAACTTTAGGTGTGTACACATTTAATAAATATGACTTATCTAAATGTACATGGAGAGATATAGACATACGGCTGAAAACAGGCAACAACGCCTAAGAATCATTTGACTACTATAAACTATGTGAGACATCTTAGAAGTGTGAGAGTAGCTGTGCTCTTCATGTTTCAGTCTGTAACATAAGTCAAATAGTCAACTCAGAGCTAAATCCTTCTGGAGACCAAAGTGCTACGTTAAGATGATGTGATTTAGTCAGAGGGGCTAAGACACTGACAGCAGAGTCAAAACAGATCAAGTTATATGTTGATGATGACAGTAACAGTGACAGCATGATGGTCTGCATTCCCTATAGCTCCAGAAGTCACTGAGGGGTCACAAGACAGGTAACATGGTAGAAGTACATAGAGCCAATTCATCTGGTTAGTGCTCTTGTGAGATTTTGTCAAACATGTTGTATCTTAATGGCATTTGGACCACAGCCTTTGACCAACACTATATATCTTCTCATCTTGGCCCTTTGACCTCTTCTGTACCAGTCAATGCAGGATTTTTATTTGTAATAAATCAATCAACGAGGTAGGTAAGTTACATGCGTGTTTAATAACAATAAACTTAGTTGACTTTCCACCATATTTCTCTTCTAAATAATTGAAAATGAACATAAGCGAAGCTTTTGAGATTACAGGAATGAAATCTAACCTATTTTACATCTTCTCAAAGGGTTTTGTTTGCCCAAAGCTTTGAGTGTCCATGTTATATAGGCTTTTATATGTGTCCATGTTGTATATACTTTTATATGTGTCCATGTCCAGGCGTTTTAGAGATTAGTTTATCTCCCCGAAGCAGTTTTCATCCAGCTGAAGACATAACTCATTATTTTACTCCTCACACATCCAGAAGGGCAGACTGTTTCCTCCCAGAATGACTTTCTTTCTGTCCATTTCAGCTGTCCTTCTGTGTGTTTGTGGGGACATGAAAGTGGCCTTTATTCGGTGGTTTAGTTGGGCCAGCAAGTGGCAGAACTCTCATAAACTGTAATACTATTATTTACAATGCCATCATATTATTTCCAAAGAAGTGAAATGCCAGTCAAAGTGTCTCCCCTGATTCTCTGCAGGTGCTCACTTCCTCCCCCACGGACACGTTTGCCGCTGGGTTTTTTTACCATTAAAAAAAAATAGGACATTCTTAGCGTTCAGAATCTGTTGTATTTACGTTGATGGCGTAAATAAGAGGAGTTACGGTCACATTAGCTTTGCATCCAATTTACATTTTACTTTCTGTCGCCGGTGACAAGCTCCGTACTAAAAAGGTTAAATCGACAGATCATTGACAAACCGACCACAGATTTGCTGCTTAAACAACTAACTTCTCGCCTGAAAACATCCTAAAATGACATTGTGTGACTCAACAGTAGTATTCAGAGAACAACTTTCAGTTGAGAGTTTTCTCATCAAGTAGCAACAGAGAAAATCGCATATAACAAGTAAATACATGAAATACCGCCACCTGCTGGTAGAAAGGTAAACCTTTACTGTGGTTTCATACAGGCTCTGCTCTGTGTTCACTCAAGAAACGGCACAATACGATAAAACAATTAAATATGATCAACTCTACACACACAAATTACTTGATTAAACTATATCACGAACTGTGTTGCATTAAAAAAATGCAGCGATTAATTGAACAGCTGATTCTTGCTGTGTACATATATACATGTATATTAAACTGCCTGTAGTCTCTACTGTTGCTAACTTAACCAGGTGTATTTATTCATATTTATTAATTAATCTTCTAACGTTACTCTGCGATGTGTTTGCATCATATAAGACTGTAAATAAAAATTAAAAGACCGTAAATAATAATATCTATTACTGGCTTTTATTTTGACATGAAAATAATTGTCTCTGTTCTGTTACAATTGTTTTATTTTACGTTTTATTTTGAAACAGGAAGTGTCTTACGTGTCAGGTGACTTATCTATCAGGAAGTAAACAAAGCGCATGGTTAAGAGCCTGTTTTCAGTTCATGGACAATCGAGTTGAGTCTGCTTACATCTCACGCTTTTTGATAGCATCGTTGGTATGTATGGATTTATTTTATTGTTAGTTATGATTGCAGACCATTATTTTTGTGATTGTTTAATTTTGTAAAGTTTATTCACAAAGTAAATTTGAATCTGTATACTTACCTCTTGTGTATGTGTGAATACAAAGAGAACGCATGTTATGTGTATTCATTTTGTCCTTTGTGTGTTTTAGTTTTACTCTCTTCTTACACCAATAAACCTGTGGACAAGCGGACAAGTGTCTTCAGAGTCGTGGTGTCAGGAAGGAGTTTATCTAACTGCCGAGGTGTATCAGAGCGCATATACTGAGGGCAGCATAGTAAAACAACGGCTTTCTACCGGGCAAGATAACGCAGCCAGCTAACAGATGCAACTAACAACGTCATCACACGCAGCAAGTGGATGACCATCACAGTGGTATCTAAACAGAGGTACGTCTCCAGACAACACCATGTCCGAGAAAGCAACTTCATTCAAGACGCAGTCCCGCGCTACATGTTCTGCTACACACTCAAGTGTATCATCAACGGGGTCTGCTGCAGCAAAGGCAAGAGCAAAAGCAGAGGCAGCAAAGGCACGCATGTCTTACGCCAAAGAGGAAATGAGCCTTAAGCTAGAAAAAGCTAAGCTAGAAGCCTCGATAGAAATGCTTAATTACAAGAAAGAAACAGCTGCAGCCGTAGCTGAGGCCGAAGCCCTTGAAGCTGCAGTAGATGCAAATAGTGAAAGACATTTCATGTTAAATCTGGACTCCAGTTCTTTGGAAGCTGCACAGCGCACAGAACAATATGTGATTGACCAAGCCAAATCACAAAACACAGACACTCAGATGCTCGATGATGACGTTTTAACAAGAAGTCCAAATCCTAACTACGAAACTCCAGCGTCATCTATCAAATCTGAAGCTGTTTCATTCCATCTGGCCGAAACTAACACAGCTACACATCATACATCTGGCCACAATGCAGCTTCTCAACCAACTCGACTCACCTCACAGCAGCCTTACATCTACAAAGATGAAAAGGTCGATAGGACACGCAATGTTCGGTTTGACAACCACAAAGCCACTCTTGAGCAAGGACTCAGACTGCAAAAAGACAGAGGTCATCCTGCTCTTAAATCCAATCCCACATCGTCGAACACCAATAACAACCACTCCAACATAAGCGACTTTGTGAGGTACTTTGCTCGTCGTGAGCTTGTGGCAACAGGTCTACTTCAATTCAACGACAGACCTCAGAACTACAGAGCCTGGAAACGTTCTTTTCAGAACGCTACCAGAGGTTTAGACCTGACTCCAAGCGAGGAAATGGATCTCCTGTTTAAGTGGCTCGGCAAAGAGTCAGCGGAACACGTCGAACACATAAGAGCAATACACATCAATCGTCCAGCAGAAGGCGTAGCTATGATATGGGACAGACTTGAACAATCGTATGGCTCCCCAGAAGCAATAGAAGATGCTCTGTTCAAACGTATCGATGCCTTTCCAAAAATAACAAACCGAGAGTATTCCAAATTAACAAAGTTGAGTGATCTTTTAATGGAACTAGAGTCAGCCAAAGCCGAAGGAGACCTACTCGGCCTCTCTTTCCTCGATACAGCGAGAGGTGTCAACCCCATTGTACAGAAGCTCCCTTTCGGTCTGCAGGAAAAGTGGGCGTCAGTTGGGGCATCCTATAAGCAACAATATTACGTTTCATATCCCCCCTTCGCCTGCTTCGTGAACTTTGTTAGCCATGAAGCTAGTGTCAAAAATGACCCAAGTTTCAACTTTGCCTCTTATTCAGACATGTCTCCCAAGACAGAGAAAACAGCTTGGAAGCCAAACAGACAGCGAGAAGTCTCTGTTCACAAAACAGAGATATTTCCAAACGCCACCTCCGATCCGAGGGAGCCTTCAACGAAATTCAATGACTGTGACAAACTGTGTCCAATCCATAAAAAACCTCACCCAATACGCAAATGTCGTGCATTCAGAGAAAAGCCCATCGAAGACCGTAAGACATTCTTAAAAGAGAATAACATCTGCTTCAAATGCTGTGATTCATCATCACACATTGCAAGGAACTGCACATTTAATGTTCGATGTTATGAATGTAAGAGTGATAAACACCACACAGCACTTCACCCTGGACCTGCACCCTGGGTTGAAGGCACATACTCAGCTCCAGAGCATGGCGGGGAGCAGGATAGTTCTCCACAACCCCATGTCACCACCAAATGTACAGATGTCTGTGGCGGAGACGTGGCGAACCGATCCTGCTCTAAAGTGTCTCTCGTGAAAGTGTATCCAGCAGGCCACGCTGACAAAGCAGTAAAGATGTATGTGATTCTGGACGAACAGAGCAACAGATCACTAGTTCGTTCACAGTTCTTCAAAGTCTTCAATTACCAAAGTCCAAGCGCTCCATACTCATTGAAAACATGTGCTGGAGCAAAGGAAGCAACAGGAAGAAGAGCCCGTGGCTACATCGTAGAATCTTTGGATGGGACCGTCAGCATCCCACTACCCAGCCTTATAGAATGTGATGACATTCCAAACAACAGAGATGAGATTCCAACTCCCAATGCAGCGTTTCATCACGCACACCTAAGGTCAGTTGCACACCTCATCCCACATATCGACCCACAGGCCCCAATTATGCTTCTCTTAGGTCGGGATATTATCAGAGTCCATAAGGTCCGCAAACAGGTCAATGGCCCACACAACCTACCTTATGCTCAGAAGTTGGATCTGGGATGGGTCATCGTGGGTAATGTGTGTTTAGGCCGCGTTCATAAACCGCCAACAGTCAACGCCTTCTTCACGAACACCACAGAACTGGGGCGCCCTACGCTCTTTGACCCGTGTCCTAACTTATTCCATGTAAAGGAAAAATACAGTGACATCCAGGTCTCAAACCACCTCCAAACATGTCCTGAGGAGATATCAAACTGCGATGTTGACAGCCTGGGACATAACATATTCAAGCAGACAAAAGACGACAACAAAATGGCTCCGTCTATCCAGGACATTTCCTTCATGAAAATAATGAAAGAAGGACTAACAAAAGATGCAAACGACAGTTGGGTAGCTCCACTACCCTTTAAATGCCCACGTCAACGGCTCCCCAATAACAGGCCGCAGGCATTAAACCGTCTTAAGTCGCTCAGGCGCAACTTTGAAAGAAAACCTGAAATGAGAGACCACTTTCTCATTTTCATGGACAAGATGTTCAAGAATGGTCATGCCGAGTTAGCCCCTCCTCCCAGTGAGGATGAAGAACAGTGGTACTTGCCAATCTTTGGTGTGTACCACCCAAGAAAACCAAAACAAATACGAGTGGTTTTCGATTCCAGCGCCCAGTACAATGGTGTGTCGCTCAACGACATGCTGTTGACTGGGCCTGATCTGAACAACACGCTGCTTGGTGTACTGATGCGCTTTAGAAAGGAAGCAATGGCCTTTACAGCAGACATAGAACAAATGTTCTATTGTTTTTCAGTAAGAGAAGAAGATAGGAACTTCCTACGTTTTCTATGGTTCAAAGACAACGACACCTCCAAAGACATTGTCGAATATCGAATGACGGTCCACGTCTTTGGAAATAGTCCTTCACCCGCATTAGCGATTCATGGACTGCACCAGTCTGTGCAGGTCGGTGAGCTCCACACCGACCCTGACGTCCAACGTTTTGTGATGCGTGACTTCTATGTAGACGATGGGTTGAAGTCTCTACCAACAGTCGAAGCTGCGGTTAACCTGCTGAAAAAGACACAGGATGTTCTCTCCAAATCAAACCTAAGGCTGCACAAGATTGCAGCAAACAACAAGGAGGTCATGGAAGCCTTTCCGGCCGGAGATCGTGCAAAAGACCTTAAAGACTTGGACCTCAACGCAGACGCGCTGCCAATGCAGCGTAGTCTTGGAATCAGTTGGGACCTCCAGACCGACTGCTTCCACTTCAGCGTCTCGGATGAGATGAAACCCTACACTCGACGAGGTGTCTTGTCCACAATCAACAGCCTCTACGATCCTCTAGGGTTTGTAGCGCCAGTCACAATACAAGGCAAGGCTATTCTGAGAGAACTCACAACTGAGAACGGTGACTGGGACTCACCTTTGCCCCAAGAAATGGAGGAAGCATGGACATCTTGGAGAGCATCGTTGAAAGAACTGTCTCAGCTTTCTATTCCCAGAGCCTACACCACAACTTCACCTCCAGCAGCTGTCAGAAAGGAATTGTGCGTCTTTTCCGACGCATCCACGAAAGCTATCGCTGCTGTGGCATATCTAAAAGTAACTGACTCCACTGGAAATAACCATGTAGGATTTGTAATGGGCAAAGCTAAGCTGACCCCTCGTCCTGAGCAAACAATTCCGAGACTGGAACTTTGCGCAGCAGTCCTTGGAGTGGAGTTAGCAGACTTAATCTCGGCAGAACTAGACCTTCAGCTCGATGCTACAACCTTCCACTCAGATAGCAAGGTAGTCCTTGGCTACATTTCTAATGAATCCAGGCGCTTTTATGTGTATGTAAGTAACCGGGTATTACGTATCCGAAGGTCCTCTCACCCCGATCAATGGCGCTACGTGTCAACAGGACAGAACCCTGCAGATCACGCTACACGTTCTGTTGCTGCAGGCCATTTGAACGACACAAACTGGCTGAGCGGACCCAAATCTCTGTACACACCGGAGACAAGTGCTTCAGAGAGCATCTACGAGCTCGTAGACCCGGGTTTAGACCCAGACATTCGCCCTCTGGTATCCGCTTTGAGTACTATAACAACATCCAAGCAGCTTGGTTCTCAACGATTCTCAAAGTTCTCATCCTGGAAGTCTCTAACTCGGGCCATTATTCGCCTTATACACATAGCCCGTCTTTTCAACATGACCTTGAAGAACAGCCCTTGTAAGGGCTGGCATTACTGTAAAACAGGATACACTGTTGAGGAGTCTGATCAAGCGTCGCACATCATCATTCAAGCAGTACAGGAGGAAGTCTACGGTCAAGAGATCAAATGTATCCAAAAACATGAGCAGATCCCTAAAAGTAGTCCTCTCAAAAATCTCGATCCTTTCATTGATGCACACTGCCTTCTGAGAGTCGGAGGCCGCCTACACAATGCAAAACTTGATCAGAGTGAAAAGACTCCAGTGATTATTCCTAGCAAACATCAGGTTGCAACCTTACTCATCAAGCATTACCACGAACAAATCTATCAACAAGGCCGTCTGTTTACAGAAGGGGCTGTCCGTACAGCTGGCTTTCGGATAGTTGGTGGCAAAAGGAAAGTGAGTAACATCATCCATCAGTGTATAACTTGCAGGAGGCTTAGAGCCCCGCTTACAATTCAAAAGATGGCCAGTCTTCCAGCGGATCGTCTCTCAACAGAACCTCCATTCACAAATGTCGGGCTTGATGTGTTCGGCCCTTGGAGTGTCTCATCACGAAGAACAAGAGGAGGCCATTCACACAGTAAACGATGGGCCGTAATCTTCACGTGTATGAGCGTACGAGCGGTTCATATTGAAGTCATAGAATCCCTTGACACGTCCAGCTTCATCAACGCGCTAAGGCGCTTTCTTGCTGTGCGCAGTCCTGTAAAACACATCCACTCAGACTGTGGCACCAACTTTGTTGGTGCCTGCAAGGAGTTGAAGATACCTTCAAACATTAACAACACAACTGTAAAAACTTACCTGTCAGACCAAGGTTGCTCGTGGACGTTTAACCCTCCGCACGCCTCGCATTTTGGCGGTACATGGGAAAAAATGATTGGTCTTGCAAGGAGAATCTTGGACTCCATGTTCCTTCAGCTGAAGGACAAACTTACCCATGAGGTGCTGGTGACTTTCATGGCAGAAGTGACAGCCATTATAAATGGCAGGCCTCTTGTTCCTGTGACAACCGACTCTGACGACTCATTTATACTCACTCCAGCTGCTCTTCTCACTCAAAAAGTGAATGTCCTTTCTGCTCCTACTGGAGAGTTTGGAGTTTCAGACCTCTACAAGCACCAGTGGCGGCAGGTCCAGCACCTGTCCAACACCTTCTGGGACAGATGGCGAAAGCAATTCCTCCCAACACTGCAGCCACGCAGGAAGTGGCAGTCCACTCATCCGAACATCAACACAGGAAGTGTTGTTCTCCTCAAAGATAGCCAATTACCAAGAAATGAATGGCCTCTTGGACTGGTAATGAAGACCTTCCCCAGTGAAGACGGGAAGGTGCGAAAGGTCGAGATCAAGGTCACACGAACAGGAGTGACTAAACTCTTTCTTAGGCCAGTTTCTGAGATAGTGCTTCTTCTCCCCCCAGAGGTCCAGTGAAGAATTGTATAGGATTTATTGAGTGGCGTTTATTCACGCCAGGCGGGGAGTGTTCTGTTACAATTGTTTTATTTTACGTTTTATTTTGAAACAGGAAGTGTCTTACGTGTCAGGTGACTTATCTATCAGGAAGTAAACAAAGCGCATGGTTAAAAGCCTGTTTTCAGTTCATGGACAATCGAGTTGAGTCTGCTTACATCTCACGCTTTTTGATAGCATCGTTGGTATGTATGGATTTATTTTATTGTTAGTTATGATTGCAGACCATTATTTTTGTGATTGTTTAATTTTGTAAAGTTTATTCACAAAGTAAATTTGAATCTGTATACTTACCTCTTGTGTATGTGTGAATATAAAGAGAACGCATGTTATGTGTATTCATTTTGTCCTTTGTGTGTTTTAGTTTTACTCTCTTCTTACACCAATAAACCTGTGGACAAGCGGACAACTGTCTTCAGAGTCGTGGTGTCAGGAAGGAGTTTATCTAACTGCCAAGGTGTATCAGAGCGCATATACTGAGGGCAGCATAGTCTCTCTTTTCTCATTTTTGGTTTCAGACGCCAAAAACGGGAAAACGGAAGTGGTTTTCCGTTTTCCCGTTTTTGGTTGGAAACGGAAAACAAAGAAACGGTGGTTTATACGTATTTCCGTATTCTCGAATGAACGATAAAACCAACGAACAAAACGTACACGGACCCTTGATAACTGAAGGCTCTAGCCCCCAACCTATTTTTTAAGACTCTGGGAACCACAAGTAACCCTGCATTCAATGAACGTAACTCTCTAGTGGGGTAGTATGGCACTATAAGCTCCTAAAGATATAATGGTGCCTTACCAGTTAAGGCTTTATAGGTGATGAAAAGGATTTTAAATATAATTCTAAATCTTACAGGAAGCCAGTGGAGAGCAGCTAATACAGAAGTAATATGATCTCTTTTTCTAGTCCTCGTTTGTACGAGCTGCAGCATTTTATATCAACTGGAGAGACCCAAGACGTGTACCAAAACAGACTGATAATAAGGAGTTACAGTAATCTAGTCTTGAAGTAACAAATGCAAGGATTAACGTTTCTGCATCATTTTGAGACAGGATATGATACACTATACAAGATATCAAAAAAGTTCCGTGATACAGTAATAGGTGATATGCATACATTTGATATAACAAAAATAGTGCAGAGTCTCTTTTTAGCGATCGGACTCTATCCTGAACCAGGATAAACGGGGCAGTGACTCTGAGTTCTGACTCGGCAGAATCCCCCAAAAGATTTTATTTTGAAAAAATAATTTAATACGTTACCTACCGCCACAGGGGAAGCCTAAGGAAAGGGAAGTTAATCAGGACAGACATGGTTACATAGGTACAGGTCAGGTGACGTGAATGAGTAATCTTACTCTATGAAGAGTTCAAGTGAACCACCCTTAAAAGATAGAGAAATAATTGACCAGACATAGTCACAATAGCCCAAGACTTAAAGTAGTCCTATTAGCCCAGAAATGCAGCATAGGCCAGATAGACCAGAGTTAGAGGAGGTAATAATAGAACAGAGTAAAGTAGACGTCAAGTGAGACCAGGAATTCAGCTGCGGTCAAGATAGACCAGAGTGCAGCAAAGGTCGCGAGAGACCAGAAAATCAGTGGTGGTCACGATAGACCAGGAATTCAACAGCGGTCGCGACAGACCAAGAATTCCGCAGAGGTCACGATAGACCTGGAAATCAGCAGAGGTCACGATAGACCAGCATTCCGCCGAGGTCACGATAGACCAGGAAACAGAAGAGGTCACGATAGACCAGGAATTCAACGGAGGTCGCGACAGACCAAGAATTCCGAAGAGGTCACGATAGACCTGGAATACAGCAGAGGTCACGATAGACCAGGAATACAGCAGAGGTCATGATAGACCGGGAATACAGCAGAGGTCACGATAGACCGGGAATACAGCAGAGGTCACAATAGACCCGGAATACAGCAGAGGTCACGATAGACCCGGAATACAGCAGAGGTCACGAGAGACCGGGAACACAGCAGAGGTCACGAGAGACCGGGAACACAGCAGAGGTCACGAGAGACCGGGAACACAGCAGAGGTCATGATAGACCGGGAACGCAGCAGAGGTCACGATAGACCGGGAACGCAGCAGAGGTCACGATAGACCTGGAACGCAGCAGAGGTCACGATAGACCAGGAAAGCAGCAGAGGTCACGATAGACCAGGAACGCAGCAGGGGAATACCAGTCTTAGTCCTAGGACCTTCATTCACCGGAGAGCACCAATCCCGTGGCGTGTGAAAAGGCCCCGTACCTGCCGGATATAAAACACCACCACCAGTTATATGAATGACTTACCCGATATCACGGTTTTAATGACCTTTGATTCAGCAGTATGGTGTCGAGGTCGGGCCGGATGTAAGACGTGAACGCTGATGAGGACCAACGTCCCATCCCCTGCAGTGTGGAGGCTGGGATGCCTTGGTTGGCTGCGGAAGTTGCCGCGGCCAACTTCCGCCGAGTGCCTAAACGAATGCCGTTCCGCCGAGTGCCTAAACGAATGCCCTGAATAATGCTATGGGCTAAATTGCTTCTAATGAGGATTAATTTGAAATGATTGTGAAACCAGGTTTTAGTTAAAGGACGAAGCCCTGGGGTGATAAATAACGGGGAAGTAGGACCAGTGGTAGGTCTCACTCGGAGATACTTTAGCATGGCTCTAAATGGGCAAAACAGAGTATCAGTACGCGCAACTACGACTGAGCAGGCACCTCTGCATTTGGAGTGTCGGAGCAGTAAAGTATAATGCTTACAATGAAAGGTCAAATCAGAAAAAGTGATATCTCTCTCTGGGTTGAAGATCTTAGTGGCAGAGGTAAATTCGCCACACCTAAGGAAAGCATAGAAAGCCAATAAACAAACGGCTTCAAGCAAAGAGTCAATGTAAGGTGAGAAAATGCCGGCTCTAAGCTCTGCAAGCATCCGGTGCAAAATCGCCAGGGTGATCGGCCGTCGACTGTCCGGCATTTGAGGCGAAGCTTTAGCAATTCCTTTAAGCAGTAATTTAACAGCTGTATTAGAAAACAAACTCGGTGATGCCGGGTCAGTGCACCTAACGTTAAATTGAATGACTGCCAGCAAACTTCGAACATAAGGAGGTTTGAAGTATCGAGTGTCAACGGAGTAGCAAATAAAAGCACACACCGTATTGATGAGAACAGGTTTAAGAGGTACGCTTACAGACACACAAAACCCAGCAAAGGTCCTCCAAGCTAAGTCGTAAGTTTTTAACGTGGAACCTGCTAAACCCCTACGCATGTATTGTTTCGCAGACTCCATGTATAAACTCAGGGGGCTGTGAACTAAGAAAGCATCAGGGTGCGACACGAGGGCACCGTGACTGCCACGGGGCTGGCTTCGGGACAGATGCTCCGGAACATCTGGAATTTGAAACGAGAAAGCGCGTCAGCTAGTGTGTTAACGTGACCTGGTACATGCCGGGCAGTGAGGATGAAGTTATGCCTAACTGCTGACCACGTGATGCTCCTCACAAATGGCATAATGTCTCTGGAAGAGGAGCGCCCTCTATTAATAATGTCGACCACTGCCTGATTATCGCACATACGGGAGATGCGCTTGCGTTTCCAGTGCTTCCCCCAGACATAGCAGGCCACGGCAACCAGGTAGATCTCAGCCAACGCTGCGGATTGCTCAAACTTTAAAAAGGCGGCAGGCCAGCGGCCAGCAAACCACTGGCGCGGCATCTGTGTAAAACCTTAAGGAATCGGAGGAATTCACTAGCTCGTCATAAAAGAATGTAATACCATTCCAGTTTTCTAACAAACAAGACCAAAACCGCAGGTCGGAGCGACATCCTTCATCCAGTGACACGAGCTCATGCAGACTGGACACGGAAGATGCTCTGTCCAGGAGCCTGGAGATGAATGAACGTTCCTGAGGAATGACTATAGCAAAATTAAGATGCCCGAGAAGCTATAGTAACTGTCGTTTTGTTATGTTCCTTAACAGGCTATACGTTTTAGAAATCTGCCGGATGCGCCGTAATTTTGCGATAGGAAGGGACGCTTTCATCTCTGGAGTTTCTGGGCATTATGCTGGATACAACAAACGCGTGTCCGGCCCCATGGTTTTTTCCTCTTTAAGTGGTATGCCGAGGGATTGGAAACACTGTTTTAATCGATGTAGTGAGGTGCCTGAGCTGTCGTGAGCGGGATCTATCGCCAGAAAATCGTCCAGTAAATGCAGCACCGAGGTAACTCTGACTCTGTTAAGCAGGATCCAGCATAGTGCCTCGGCGATGTGATTAAATATGTAAGAGCTGCTCCTGCACCCGAACGTCAACTGTACCGCAAAGTAAAATTTGAAATCCCACCGGATCCCGAACAGATGCCATTGCGACGGATGAATAGGCATAATTTTAAATGCGTCCGTAATATCCACTTTGGATAACCACGCCCCCTGACCTGCTAGTTTTATTAACCTGATGGCATTGTCAACTGTGGCGTAATGGAGGCTGAATAGCTCGGGGGGGGGATGAGGCTGTTGACGCTAGCAAGCGCCCCGGAACGTGGAGCTGACAGATCAAAGATTAACCTTTTCTTCCCTGAATATTTACCTGTCGCTACCCCTATAAGACTCGTTCGAAACATTGAAAATGGAGATGTGAACGGGCCAATGACGTACTCTTTCTTAACCTCCTTCTCTATCAGCTGACAAACCGTGTCTGGGTCGTTTACTGCCGACTGGAGATTTTTTGCGACATAAGTTACCGTTGGCATGGTCAAGACGCCCTCTCGGAACCCCTGAGACAAACCCGCAAGCAAATGGTCCACAAACACAGAGTCCGGATGAGAACACAGTTCATATGCAAGTGCCTGTACATTTATTGGTGTTGAAGGATGCCGGGTCAAAATGTTTTTGAACCACGCGGTCCCCCCCCCCCCCGCGGTGGGATCCTGGATGCGCGCCGCGGGCACACTGACCGCGGGTGCGCATCCCTGCAGTCGTTGCATACGTGGAGGAAACGATAATTGGGATACGTACACACACCTTCGTTGAAATTGTTACAAATTTGCATACTATTCTGACTGTGCACCTCTCGTCCCCGGCGATCCTGAGGTGCCTGTGCCTGCGTCATTCCTTGGCCGTTGCCAGGCAGCAGGAGTGCCGCAGCGGGGCAAAATGCGCTTTGATGCCTAACCTTCCCGCACCCATGACAAGCCATAGTCTGCGTGCCCCCCACAATCATGACCAGTACTTCTGTGTCCAGCACGGACCAGTTTAGTCGGGAGTTATGCTAGGTAATATACAGCGCGGCTTTGCTGGAAAACTCCTTGTGGTACTGGTAGAAGATATTCTTCCCATATTTCAGATTCAGGTCGGCGATTAGTGACATGTACGCGTCTAGCTCTTGTCTCCTCTCTGGGTATACGGTGCACAACACATCCCGGTACACCCCAAATGCCACCATGAACTGCCTGATTGAAAGGTCTTTGCTCAAGCGTGGGTCTGCCGATTTAAACACCGCTGTGATGTCACCGGCGCAGGCTAAGCTTCTATCGCACTCAGGGAAGGGCAGAATTATACTGACCAGATTGACATTTTTTCCCTCAACCGTGTGGTTATACTAACGGATTGTGTGATGTAAGGCCTACCCATGGGGAGCGCAAGAACTGCAGACGCTAACGAATACGGGCCAACCTCGCTTGGCGCAGACCCGCCTGCCAGCCTCCGCTCGGCTCCTGGTGGCATCATGGAGTCCTGGGCGGCACTCATGGTGGCTGACGAGGCTCTGCAGGCTATGGCCTGAATTGTGCCTGCCAGCGCCTGCAGGGTATTGATGACGGCGTCATCTCTGGCCGATGGGCCGGGAGTAGCAGCTGGAGAACCCGTCCTGGGCATGACGTTCCTTTTCTTAGCCGGAGTCGCTTGGGCCGGCCCTGCCTTCTTCGTCCTTTTACTAGCTGGCGCCGGTGCTGGAAGGGGATCGGCCAGATCTTGGCTCACCATTAGACTCGTTAGCTCCCGTAGCTCGGGAAGCGGAATGCCTGGCGCTGGTGTTACGCCCCGATCTTGCAGCTGAGCCACGAGTGCTCCTTGCCCCTCTGCAGAAGAGCTGCCGTGCCGCCCCGGCGCGAGCTCCTGCGCAGGCTTCCCGGAGCGCTGTGAGCCGCCTGATCCCCCGGTTCGCACCCTGGATCTCCGAGCCATGACTCTACCTCTGACTCCGACATCGTCAGACACGCCAACACCGCTACACTCACCAAAGTAAACGATATGTACTTTCGCTGCATCAGCGTTCGCCTTTGTTTGCTGCGAATGACAGCTGACAACAGCACAGCAGAGCACACATTTAAACTTTGACAGCAACGATATGATTGGCTTAGAGAAAGTGACACGTCTGGTTGATTGCTTCCCCCGGGGACGGCCCCCAGCTCAACTATTACGTCACGCGATTCAACTGAGCTATATGAATAACCCGTAGTGTAGGGTCTTCCTTCTTAAACTACCGCTTAAGCTTCATTGTACTTCGTAAAGTGTTCGGTAGTAGACACGGCCCAGGTCCGAATTTTTGTCTCAATCCAGGCCTGGGAATGGGCCTGTGGTTTGCTCCTCCGTTGTAAAATACATTGCTCTCGGCGGCTTCTCCATGGTGCGCTGTTGGTCTAACGGAGTTAACCCCGCCGATTTGATGTGCACAAGCACAGATCTAGATGAGACACTCCTGGGTTGATTTAACAAGTTGATAACCGGTTTTGTGAGGGTCTGAGTACATTTTCCATTTTTGGCGTCTGAAACCAAAAACGAGAAAAGAGAGCCGATTATTTTCATGTCAAAATAAAAGCCAGTGATATACAATGTTATTTACAGTCTTCTAATTGTTATTTACAGTTGTATATGATGCAAACACATCACAGAGTAATGTTAGAAGAACATTAACTAGAAAGAGCATTTCCTGCAAAAAATGAGTTGGAATGCAAAAAGCTGAAGCTTATAGCTGAAATTTAAAAAAAAAAAATTGCAGAATAGATGAATATATTAATAAATAGCAAATAATTACTGAAAATATAGAAAAGGCAAAATACCTACTGAAAAATGTTACAGTTCAAAATCATTTAACTGATCTGTTGAAAATCCTTGTCGTTTAAATGTATAATTGGAAAAGTTGAAAGGAAAACTGCATCTAAATCAAGAGTGTCAAACATACGATCCTGCCTGCCAGGATGTCCAGTCCGACAGAAGAAAGAAATTTTTTTTTTTTTTTTTTCAGATCAAAGTTGGAAATGCTGTGAATCAAACTAATGATCCTTTGCTACTAAGACAGACTTGTAAACTATTGATCCATAGGCATTGCTGATGAGATGACTGGTATTATTGGGTTGCAGAGTGTCTACAAAACCATCTGTTAAACCTCAGAATGTGAACGTCAGTGAAGCTGTTAATCCTGACGTCTATAACCAAAGTGACCTGCACACACGCGCGCACACACGCGAACGTGCATGCGACCGTAATAACACGTAAGCGCGGCCGCCCATGGTGGAGGGGAGGGGGGGATACATTTAACAACAAACATTTGATGCTAAACATGAAACAGAGTGCAATAAGGAGGGAGCGTGGATATTTAATTGGGAGTATTGAATATTTACAGTTGATTCTGCAGGTAATAAAAAGCAAAAAATAAAAGAATAAAAATAAGGATAAGTAAAATGCACGGAATGCATGAACGTGTGAAAGTGACACATGTAAAAGAGCTTTTCAATTCTAGATGGAAACACGACTCTGCTGCTCAGTAAACGCTCCAGCTGACTCCTGCTCAGCTCAAAGTACAACTGAAAGCTTTCGTCATCCAGACACAACTCGTGGATAGATATTCGCCCTACTCTCTTTAAAAAAAAAAAAAAAACGCCCGGCGAGTTTTTGGGAAAAACGCTTTGTGCGTTTTTGTCAAGGAGTTTTTTAAGCAACTGCGCTTGAAAAAAGTCTCGTCCAGTGTGATTGACCCCTCAGTCCGTCACCTCAGAATCTACCTCCTCATTAACAGCAGCGTTAGCGAATAACTTTCCACCGGAGCGTAAGCTAACTGGCTAACGTCGCGTTCTCTCCTGCTGTGTTCGATGACTCAATTGATCAAGCTGTAGCTAAGTTTAGCTAAGTCTATGTCAACAGAGGTCCTGTGTAACTTAACTTAGATATACCATGAAATATTATATTACCATGCACTCGTGCTCCCTTCTGGCACGCGCATCTGTTCGCAGTTCACTGAATATAAACACCCTTTACCCCCTCCCTCGGCCCCTAAAAAAATAAACTCATTGAATCCACACGATTCTTGTAGGTCACCTATTTTGGTTTCAAAACGGCGAAATTTGCCGAAAGGTGAGGGATTTTTATGTCTGCTCAGAGTGACCTCTGGAGCTGTAGGGATGCAGGCCGTCAGGCTGTTACTGTTGTCATCATCATCATCATCATCATCATCATCATCAACATATAACCTGATCTGTGTTGACTCTGCTGTCAGTGTCTAAGCCCCTCTCACTAAATCACATAATCCTAATGTAGCACTTTGGTCTCCAGAAGGATCTAGCCAGTGGTGGCTGGTGGATTTTTTTTGGGTAGGTCCAGCCAATCAATTTTAGCAAACATCCCCATATGATTCAATGCAGAAAGAGGTATCACGTATTACTTTGCAGTTAAATATTTAACAAGAAACACGCGCTCTCTGCTCTGACTATCCGTGCACCTTCCTCAACGGGATTCTGTAGAAATGGGCAGGTAATTTTTCCAAGACAATGAGTGACCAGTAAGCGTCTTATATACCCGCTGAGATCTTATCCGGGAACTTAACCCGGAGCAGGTTAGGCGTTCGGCGTAAGTTACTGGGCAAACGTAAACCAGCTTCGTGAAACGGAAAACCCAGAGTCAATCCTGAAGTCACCTTGCTAAACCGAAATCCAGCTTCGTGATACAGGCCTCTGGTCATATGGATCCAATGTGACACAGACAGACACAAACAGCACTTTGGTAATAGAAGGTTTTATTGGACAGCTGTGATGTAACTGCAGAGACTCCCTCACACCAAGCAACTAACTACTTCTCAATACAATCTGCATTCCAGTGTGTGTGCTGGTGAACATTTACCCTAGTGTGTTTCTCTGCACATGCAATAAAAATGCTTTCATAACTATGATACGGCCTCTTCTTGTTTACACTCCCCTCCAATCTCCTCCACATGCCCTCCACCCTTTGTCTCCTCTAGTTCTCTCTCTCACTATTCTACGTCCTCTCCCTTGTCCTCATCGTCAGCACATGCCGTGAACTCCTTCTCGGGCAGCATGCCGTATTCGTTGAGGAACCCCTCCACATCCGTTGCGAAAAAGTCTTCATTGAAGTGTTTGGTAACAGCCAGGAAATTCCCCAGTAGCTCACCAGCTTTGTAGACTAGTAGAGCGGGGAGAACCTGGAGGGAGATTAGCGGGAACATATAAGTGGACCTGCAGCCGTCTCTGGACTGGAGTCGATCAGTCAGAGAACGTGACACTGGTTTTAATGAAGTCAGTGCTCAGCACAATCATGATAAATGTTTTTAAATCACTGCTACTTCAGAATAACAATTTGTTATTTTGTTTTACAACCTCGAAGTGAAACTGAAAAGTCAAATATTGTCGTTATGGCTCCAAAGCTTTCTATTCCAGCATTATTTAGTTTACAATGATAACAGTGTCAGACGCATCACTTTATGTCCATTTTAATCTTTTGAAACAATGGGTCCTTAGGTGGGTGATTAGATGCTGATCAAATCCGTTTTCTTCTTTTGTTTTCCTAAATTTGGTTTTCAGTTGTGATGGAAGCATGTTTTGTCATCATAAAGTGTTTTATCCAACTAAAAACCACATATGTGTGTATATATATATATATATATATATATATATATATATATATATATATATATATATATATATATATATATAAGGCTTACGACAGCTAACAAAACGTAAAATACATTGAACTTTAAGGAAAAGTGGGAAGTGGAATTAAATGTTATAATTGAAGACACCATGTGGGAAGACCTGTGCAGCACGTCATAAAAAATAGCCAATTGTGAAAGGAATTTGACTGTTAATAAAAATTTGATATTTTACACACCTCTTTTCATATGAGAATGATCCATTGGCTTCACTACGTTGTAGAAAATGTGGGAAAATAGGAGATCATACACATGTCTTTTGGGACTGTCCACTAGTTAAAGGGTTCTGGAAAAACATTCGTAAAAATCGATAAATTAATAGAAGTGGACGTACCCTTAGAGCCAATAATATTTCCGCTGGGGTCCATACCGAAAGATTTAGGGGATACTGATCTGAGGTATATTTTGCATATTCTTTTAATTATTGCCAGGATAATGATCACTGTAAACTGGAAGAATGCAAAACCACCAACAATAACTCAGTGGAGACAGAGATTAAAACAGGTTCACACAATGGAAATAATGACTGCAAAGCTACAAATGACAAAAGATACCTTTAAAAGAAGATGGCTTTGTTAGGGTAACAAAACCAAGCTCGACCACTAGAATACCACTACTAAGCAAATCTGTCAATCCTTTCTTTATCGTTTCTTTTTTTTTTAAAAATATTTTTCTTTTACTTTTTTTTCTTTTCTGATTATTTACTTCATTTTCTGTATTTACTGCATGTATCATTTAATTGCACTTCGTTGGGCTTTTCGGTCCTCCCCTACCTCCTCGTTGAGCCCTCCTGGTGGAGTGTGTACATGGAAGAGTGTACATGTTGGATTGTACATACGGGTATGCTGTGCAGGTATGTGTGTGGATGGTTGCGTGTGGATGTTCATGTATGTAAGAGTTAGAGTTCATACTCTCATTTAGACTACTGATACTTAAAGCAACAATAAATATAAAAGCTGTAGCCCGCTGCCAGGTTAAACATGTATCCTGCTCGGTAATGCACAGGCTCACGTCTCATCTTTATACAGCAACGCTGGCTTCCCTCAGTTTTTTTGGGAAGCTCCAAAAACCTAGGGGCGAGTCATGTTGCGTGAACTACGCTAGCCGTCTCAGAGCTTTGACATGACACTCTCTCTGGGAAAACAGAGGACAAAAGCAGCCGTGTATGTTGTCTATTCGGGTCAGGGCCTGTTAGAAAACACTTCAAAAGATAGGGAAAATCTTGGGTTTCATAATTTGTATTCTGCTTTTTAGAGCAGATTCCATTCCAGACTTTTTGTTTCTGGGATAGGTCCGAAGTTTAGCTCCACTGGTTTCAGAGTTTCGAACAGAGGATGCCATTACCATCGCTGTTGTACGATGCAACATTTACACTGAAACTCAATTAACACCTCACAGTTTATGTGAGGTGTTAATTGAGTGACTACATATGGGATTATTGTATTTCCATCAATTATTAATCTAGTCTATTATTACTGATGGTTTCGGTTTGAAACAGTTTACTAACCTCGGCGGAGAAGCGCTCAGCAGCGCCTGTCGCCACAGCATCAATGCGACAAAATTTAATGCTGGAGTACTCTGAAGCCAGACAGTCCAGACATGAGTTCAACTGTTCACAACCTGACAGAGGACGAACAAGCAGAGCGATTAGCTGACAGCACTGCAGGGAACCATCTCGTGGGACACTTCTGAAGTTTATGTTGAAGCAATGAGACTATTCTGTGCATGAGCTGTATCCTGAGTCATTGAGCTAAGACTAAGCAACAAAAAGAAACCTTTGACTCCGTGCTGGTAGATGTGGACTACCACGAGGGTCAGCCGGTGTTCCTTCTCTATGACTTCCAAGAAGGCTTCTCCAGTCTCGAGCTCGTACACTTCTTCAAACGTGGGGCCGAAGCTCAAGCTCTCGTGCATTTCCTGCATACACTGTTTTCTGTAGCGTTTAAGGCAACGCTCGTCTTCTTCTTGGATCATTTCATACTCCTGAACACTCATCTAGAGGAAGGAAAAACATGTTACGGCCTCACTGTTTTTATTCAATTTCAGTGGATTCTCTTGGCAGACGTTTGTGTTTGAAGCGACATGCAGTAGATTGTTGTTGTGAGTACTGTATGTTTTTGTCTGTCCCACCTCGGGTTAGGTACCGAGAACCGCAACGGTTCCAAGACATCCGGTACCTACCGGGCTAAAACAACGCAGAATTTGGTGCTTCCTTTCGGGGCCTGAGCTGATTTAAATACTTTTTTTTTTTACACTACTCTGTAATATTGCACGGTATACCGATACTAAAAAGGTAGCGTGCTTTCCTATTGTTAAAAACGATAGGATTTTGCATATGTATAGTATCGATACTTTATTGAAATAGCGCTGATCAGATACCAGCGTGCACACACGCAGCACGTGCTCACAGAGTGATTGCTGGGGAGACATGACAAGTCAAGTGTTTTGTATTCATTTATATTCATAATATACTTTAAACAGTTAATATATTGTTCAATTTGAAGAAAATAAATTGCCTTGGTAAATAAAAAAAGTTGAAAAATCGGTTCAAGCACCGTTTAGGCACCGGAATTGGAAAAAACCCAAATGATACCCATCCCTAGTCCTACCCAGCTTTTGATACAATAAAAATCATATTATAATTTAACTTGCATTAGCTGAAAAGTTATTAATAGAGTACAGACCCCTCTTAGATTTTGTTGGTAAATATCTGTGCAATTGTCTTTCCACCTTTCTGTTGAGTCTCTTCTTGTCGTCCTCCTGTGGACTGGACATTTGCCTGAGCAGCTCTCTCTTGCTTTGAGGGACAGCCTGATCCATGCTGTCCAACTTAAACCTCCTCCAGTCATTAATTACACCTTTTGGACCTGCAGATACAAAGGACATGCCCAGAAAAGCAGGACGTCATGAAGACATACTTGAACATCACGTACAGTTAAAACTGCACTTAGGTTGATGCATCGTGAAACTTTTTATAGAGACATAATTCATTGGTTTCGAGTCAGAATTGTACATTAAATGATTTCAAAGAGTTACACTATCAGGGCGAGTTCAGTCTACTGTGTCTTCCTGACTTGAGCCTCTGACCTGTGTGATTGGCAGGCAACTCCTCTTCTTCCTGGGTAGAGCCAGACATCCTGCTAGCAGTCTGCAATACAGAGAACACACAAACTGGATGACCTGCCCATACATTGGCACATGTTACACGCTCAAATGCTTGATAGATGGGTCATGTAACTACATGTCCCCTGGTATAGCTGTGCAAAATAAAAGTTGAGCTGGACTAAGAACTAATCCTATTGTTTACTTCTTGGTGCATGCCTTGGTCATTTTACATGACATTGTCTGCATGTTGCCAAAGGACCAGCAGACAACAAAACACAGTCATTAATGCAGCTGGTTAAGCAATGTGGTTTGAGTGAAAAATATGCCGTCTTAGTGTGAACAAAGCCCAAACAGCAATATCCAACACTAAATGGACACGTCCATGTGTAACATGTTGGGCACATTGTTATCACAACCACTTACTGTGAGCCGGGCTGAGGTTTACTAATCAGATTACTTTCAGATTACCGGGACACTGACGTGTTCACATGCCTAGGACATCACATAACCTTTTTGTAACCCCCCAAAAATATTATTCTATCGTTGTGATCCTGAATATTTAAGATTAATAAAGCTATACTGGTAGATCCCTCCCTCCCCCTGATAGAGGCCATACTGGTAGAGGCCATACTGGTAGAGGCCACACTGGTAGAAGCCACCTTGAAAGCCGTTGAGCTGATACAGCTGAGCTGTCGATAGCAACAACACTGTGTCAGTGGTCAATCTGATGAAGCCTTTTTGTCTGAGGCTGTTAACTTCATGTCATCAAAGAAATATATTTCTTGCATGATGATTGGTTTAAAGTTATTCAAATGCAGTTCAGCCAAGGGACTTTCAAACGTTTTAAACACGGCATGAGAAGACTTGAAAATCAAAACACTTGCATTTTATTGAGGAGAAACCATACTTGTAGCTTCAGAACTCAGAAGATGATAGAGTACTAAACGTGTACGAATTGTATCTGCACGGCATGTTACTAAAACAAACATGAATTCTTACCTTTGTGTCTTGAGTGACAGCTGGTGTCTTTCGGTTTCTTACAGCTAATTCTGTTATTCAACCTTTGCCAGTTGTGTCTATTTGTCCTCTTCTGACAATCTAGGCTTTTCCCGAGTAGCGCATCCACATATAGAGCATCGACAGGAGGAAAGAGGACACAGGTTTAGAAAAGGGTGGGGAGAGAGATGAGGGTATGAGCTTTATCTTCACTGTCATCTCCATCGTCACTGTATTATAATGTTATGTAATATGATTATAGGCATGATACCAGGTTCAGGGTTATGGACTAATGACGGCAAAGTAGACTTGGCTTAGAATAATCTCGTTGCCAGTTTTACGTTTCGGTATCCTATCTGCCATTTCCTCAGACACATGTTTTTTCATACAGACTCACCAGTCACAGTATCTGTTAATCAAGTCATCCTAACGCTCCATATGCGATATTGAAGCAATAGGGGCTTTGAAAGTATCTCTTTGGGGGGATTTTTGGATAGGTGTTCCCCAGCATCAACTCCATATAAATCTATGTAACTGCAGACCTTTAAAGTCATCACTATGGCAACCTTTGATCTAGCTCGAATAGAGCAGGACCACACAAAAGAGAAAGTGGTTTTCTACCAGCTCCGAACTTAGTTTTATTTTATTTTTATTTTTTACACTGAGCACTGTTTTATTGAGTTGAAATTGTTGTAAAGTGATTGGAGCGCAAATAAAAAATCTCAGCCTTACGATTGAGTAAGTGACTGAAATCAAACAAAGTTCTGGTTCTTTAGAAAAATGTAACGCTCTTTCCCTGTCCACCAACCGTGAGATACAGAAGTGACGACTGAATCTATCAAGGAAACTTAAGGTAAGTATCTTTGGGTGAAAACTGTGCAATGTTAGTATAATGATGAGATGGTGTCAAACAGGCAGAGAGAATGAGTAGACGATGCACGCACTTGCTATACGGGTTGAGACAAGTTACAGCCCACTGTGGGGACCTGAAAGCATAGAGCTATAAAACACCCTCGCCAAAACCTATAACTTAACTCGAAATTTCAAAAGTTCTAACGATTTAGCCGGGGTGAGATAAAAGACCCAAGACATTATACTCATTTCTTCCAGGATCACTGATATAATTAGTCAAAGGAGTACCACCGTGTTAGGCTAAGAGTTCTTGCCTTCCGACTCTCCCCCCTCTCCTCTACTCTTTCCCCGGCAAGATCTCCGATCACGCTACAAACTCCTCTTATCTTGGAGTTTTAGGTGATATTGTGTCACTGAAAATAAAAAATACAATTTAAATTTTTTTTTATTAAAATGTGCATCACACTGTCAAGCACCTTTCCCTGCAGGAAGCTAATCTTGTTTGCCGGGCCCGGTAAACTGTCAATGGATTAAAAAAATGTAAAAAGTCACGGAGAATAATAGAGTTTTATTCTGGATGGACGCATTCATTTTCTTTCATTGCTAACAATGCCAGAATACCTGTACAATTCCAGAACAAACACACAGTATCTGCTGAAAAGTATCAAGCTGCAGATGAACGAAGAAGAGCGATTTCTCAACTGCTGCAGCAAACTGAGCAATGTAAATATACCTTCCCAAAGTCTCCAAACTCAACTACTGCTGCTAGTTCCGTGGCAGCTCATGAGACAGTGAGGCGTCTGCTAGTAAAAACGGATCCGTCAGGGGGAGCGTTTCCTAAAATCTTCGTTTGCGGTGCTCTAAAAGTCTGGTGTAGTGTGGACACTCAGTGAAAACATAGCAAAAGATATGCGTTTTAAAATGTAAACCTCACGTGAGGAGGTCAGTGATTGAACGTGGTTCCTTATATTATGAGATGAACACTCTACCACATTAGCCACATATACAGATAGGACTCATCTTTTTCATAGTTGTGTTTTTAATCAACCTCAATGTAGGTCGACACATGACTATTTTTTTTTAATCCCTTTCATAAGTGTGTGATAGTTAACAGGTAAAATAGCAATACATTTTAAACAAAATTTAAGTTTGATTTATACTAAATGTATTGAAGCCAGGATATGACTGATTATGGCATGCCATCTTGCAAGGCAAGCGCCTGGAAGGCGTTCCAAGTTCGGTTTGGGGCACAGACTTAAGCACAACATCTTCAACAACCTGCACAATATCCTGTATTTCTTTGTAATGTAACTTCATACTGAGTGTCAACTAGAGCTGCAACAACGAATCAATAAAATCAATAAAAATCGATTATTAAACAAGTTGACAACAAATTTAATCATCTATTTGTTGTATCGCTATTACGCCACTCAATAAGTCGTGGAGATGTTAAGTATTGAAAAAAAAAGTTGAGTTGAGCTTAGAGCAGAGTGCAGCAGACAGAAGAGCCAGGAGGTTCTGGTGCAGCCGGTTCTATCCTCTCGTATGCCGCTGAGTGGTTGCGTTGCTTGCTACAATAACTTAACAGCTTGGCTAACTTGTCGTTAGCTTGCAAGCTAGTCATTCATTCCCTGTGTTTGAGCCGCGTTGTTGAGTTAGATAACATCTTATTGAAGAGTGTGTGAGTGTCTGTGAGTCTGTGTTTCTGTGTGTGTGTCTGTGTGGAGTGTGTGTCTGTGTGTGTGCGTGTCTTTCAATATATGCGTGTTTGTGAGTGTGTGCGTCTGTGAGTTTGTGAGGGTGGAGAACAAGTTCTGACGTTTCGACAAATCATGTTAATTTTTCTAATTTGTATTTCTTTATTTTTTTATAAATTCTTTATTGTTAAGATTTTTTGCACTTTGAATTTGCACTGTTGGTTCTGTTTTTTGTAATAAAAGGTTGCAAATTATTGCTTTTTCTAAAAACGTTTTTTCATCCGATTCATTGATTAATCCAAAAAATAATCAACCGATTATTATAATAATCGTTAGTTGCAGCCCAAGAGCCCAAGTGTGAACCAAAACAGACCCTGGGTCCTGTACTACAATTTGGGATTACGGATTTAATTTGGGGTTAACCCTGGGTTTTCAATCCTGCTCCGTAGCTCAGGTTATGTTTCGAGATAAGGAATCAACTTGTATAAAAGTACCGGCTACTCACCAATCAAAAATGGATGTAAATGGATCATTGATCATTAGATAATATTTAGATAATATTGCCAACTTTTTGCAGCTGAAAGGATAAGGCTAAAATATGATCATACACCCCATAAGAATACAGCTAAGCAACACATAACAGTTGACAATAATGTTGTGCCCTAGATGAAGCAGTGATATTATAAGCCTGTTAATTCACACATTCACACAGTCAGTGACTTCTTGCCAGTTGCCTTTCCTGTATTAAGCAATTTAAATTTTCAGTCTGAATTATGTTTTAATCCTCTTCTGTTTTTGTCTGATACTATGGTTTTCTCTTCATTTGTAAAATATACCTGTCTGCGAACAGCAGACAGGCATATTTGACTTCAAACACTGTTTATGTTTATGTGAACTCACACACAACCAGATTGAGTCGATAACCAGCTCGGCAAGATCGTTGCAGGGTTGTCAAGATACCAAAATTATGACTTTGATACGATACCTGCCCTAAATATTGCGATACCGATACTTATGATACGATGCAAGAATTTGTTACGATACCAAAAATACAATACGCTACTCGTATATTGATCTATAATAGTAATAAATAAAACATCTGTATGGTTCTCTTTTTAACCAGCTTATTTCTGCCCAGCTTTTTGAACACTTGACAAATTACAATAATTAATTAATTATAGTATTAGCATACAGCGAAATATTAATGAAAACTACATGGTGCCATCATAGCATTGCTTATACCAGATGACTACATAGTTATTTCCATAAGTATGAGCAATTCTAGAGTTACATAATTTTACAGATAATTATTTTTCCTTAGCTAAAAATAATCAGCTCAAGATCCACCAGCATGTCACCATTTTGCATCAATTGTAACCAAATTTCATTTGGTACACTTTTGTGTGCATTCTGACCTCATGATCATAAATAAGGAGCGCGTGTCAAGCTGGCCAGCAACCTGGCTACAGAAACAGAAAGTAAGGCAGTAGGAGCACAGTTAGGAGACAGGAGCTGCTCAATGAGAAAGATGTTGTGTATTTGTGTGAAACAATTACGTTATGAAATAGATATAACTTTTTATTATAAAATTAAAAAATAATAATAATAATTTAAATTATAAAATAACTTCAACTTTGTGATTCTGTTTAGGCCAGCAGAGAAGGTCTTTCTGGCCCTGACGGCCCACCACTGCTTGTCTGATATACCCATTTCATAAGGTGATAATAATAGACAATTAATGGTGGTTGTTGCAGAAAAATAAATCACATGTGTATTCTTAGGGAAAATATATAGCTTGGAAACTGATATGTGCCAGATGTGTAATGGATATCAGTGTCCAGTTTGGGTCAACAGTCCGAGAGGAATGAAGAGACAAGATGTTTACTTTCACATGACTTGTGCTCCTTTCAAGGTAAACTGTTCCATATGTGTGTCTCTATTCCTTGGTCCATCAATGACTAATGACAGAGAAGGGGGGCTTCTCTGGAGGATATAAGTTGACTATTCACCGAGTACGATGCCAGAATCTTCTGTCTCTTTACTGGAGGAGGAAGAACGTTCTAAACCATTCAGCTGAATGTACTTCGACTCCTGTCTGTATTATAGCTCATGTGCGATTGACATGTAACCTTGTTATATTCCTCTGTATTTTATCTGAATTAAATTGTTAAAAGACTAACTTGCTCAAACTACTGTTGATTTTCACGAGGAAACTCTTAATTTCCAACACAGTGGTCGGTGGGTGTTTTATACAAGGAGATTCAAGGTTTTTCATTACGATAAATGCTGCTCAGAGACCGGCTCTTCTGCCAATAGCACAGACAGGTATTGCAGAGGTTTAGTCAAATACTTCTAAACCTAAAACACTACGTCGCCATTAAGGCTGGGCAAAGTTGAAAAAAAAAACTGATTAAACTGATTAATTTTTCTGCGATTAATCGCATTATGTGCCAAATTCAATAATGAAGTAAAAACTAGTGTATTGCACGCTTTTATTTTAATGTTATCAGAACAATATAACAGGCACTCTGGAGCAACAGCAAGTTAACATACATACATATATAGTTTATAAATCAGTTTTTTCTAAACAGGTACTGTTCAGTAGTAAGGGTCCCTGTGAGGGACAAGCCACTTCTTATTTTGTCCATGTTCAGTCTGTTGCTTACCTTCAAGATGTATGTTAAAGACCAGCAATTAATTAACTTTATACAAAAGCAATACGTTCTTTTCATGTTTTCCAGTTCAGTTCAGTTTTTCTTCCTCAGTGTGAAAAGTCCAGCCTGTGTTGGCTTAAAAAAGTGCACTGAACATCTTCTGATGTGAGGAAAGTTCTCCACTTTGAGAGAAGAGTAAAGATCCAGAAGTGATCCTGATTTAAAGTGCTCTGCCATAGTGGATCAGGGTCAGGAGCTTTGCGCATGCGCGATTCAACGTAATGCCTTTGTCAGACCCGTCAGTGGACTGTGGCCACGCTTGTCAAATCATTTTACTTTGGAAGATTTTTCTTGGGACCACCTGGGTGATAAGTGTCCCAAATAGATGAGTTCACTTAATTATTTAATTAATTAGTCAAGCTTTTTAATATCAATGCAAAGCTATGAAGTACAACTCGCATGGGGCATTTAGGTTAGCTAAGGTTTAGTAGGCTTGTGACCACTAGTGTTAGCCACTTAGTAAACGAAAGGTAATGATAATAACCTACCGCGTTCTCTTCTTTCCCTATTTAAGCAGACATCTCAACCCAAATGGACTGGGAGAATAGTTCTTATCACAACTTAGTGTAAAATACTTAATAGAGCGTATTCACCGATTAGACCCCTACCCATAACAACAAGCTTTGGTGGCCATGTTGGGGTCCATGCATGTGTAGCAGGCTCATGAAGTGTAGCTCCTGAGCCACTGTAGGCCAAGTGAGCTTTAGCCCCTCCTACTTCCTGGTTTCCAATTAGGCCGTGTCTACTACTGAACACTTTACGAAGTACACTGCAATACAGTGCACTATAACACAGTGCACTAACATATGTAGTGTACTGTGTTGCTGATAAGCGCTGTATCAAATGGAACACTTTCGTTAACCAATTGGCGGAAGTGACGGACGCAAATCTGTTCGCGACACCCGCGAAAATTAAGCCGGAAGTGACGTCCGCAAATCTGCTCGCGATACCCACGAAACTAAAACTGACAAAATTAACACACTTCTTACCCTATATAAATAAAAGGATCTAAATAAATTAATAAAAAGCTGGCGAAATGGCTCCTCTTCCGGTACATAGCCAAGATGGCGTCCGTTCAGTGCGAGTAGTGTCCATCGCTTTACACTACATTTTTTGACCATTTGCAGTGCGCCATACGGGTACTTTCAGTGCACTGAATTCTGCTGGTTTTGTCAGTGTGGCGCACTAAGCACTGAAAGTCAGTGCTCGAAGTGCGCAAATAGACACGGCCTTAGTCTGGGCCTGTACATAAGCCACACCATGAGCTGCCTTCTCTCTCTTTGACTCCCAGGCTTTGGTAAGGGGTGAACGTAGTAGTTTTCACCCTGTTGTGTTTTTATTCGAGATCCAACTACAGGGATTCTTGCTTCCTCGCAGAGCTTGGTGCATGGCTGTTGCCACTCACTGCTGCTGTTTGGTTTGAGTTATTAATTTACTTATATTTATGTTTTGTGTAATTTTATTTTGGTTTGCATTGTTTTGTGCTGTTTCTTTTTTCACAGTTTGTTAATTTAGTTCTTAGTTGTGAAGCTGCATGCAAGGATATTAGGTATATACCTTTTGGTTGTTTTAACCTTTTTAGATGGGTTGGGACATCCTGTATTTTTATGATCTGTTTAAGTTTTGCTAATAAGTGTTATATTCTTCGAGGTGATCCTTTTGTCTATTTAAGCCATCCACTGCGACATGGATCTTTTCTTTACTGCAGGTTTTTTGGTCTTGATCATAGTGCAGTAAGAGACCTAATTGGAACCGACCAGGGCCCAGTGCCGGCCCGTGACATGGCATTGTTTTGCTGTGTTTTATGCCTTTTCTTTTTAAGAAATTAACATTATATCTTGAAGGAGACACAATTTCAGTTCAAAACGGTGTGTCTTGTGATTATTGTACTGTGCCTTATTGTTGGATGCGGGACTAATGATTCAGAATAGGGGTTTATCACGCTCAAAAAGACAGGCTTGTACAGTCGTCCCTTGCTATAACGCGGTTCACCTTTTGCAGACTCGCTGTTTTGCAGATTTTTTTTTTCAGCTACAGTAGGAACGCGCATTGTGTTTGGCATCCTGATTAGCTGAGGCAGTGGTTCTCAACTGGCCTGGCTCTGGGACCCACCATCGCCCTTAATGACAAGCCACGACCCAAATCGAGGATAATTCTCAACATCTTCAATGTATTTAATGAAAAGATGGTGCAGTTTGAACCTGAGATAGTATGGAGACAGTAGTGTTGCATGGTGTGTGTGTGTGTGTGTGTGTGTGTGTGTGTGTGTGTGTGTGTGTGTGTGTGTGTGTAGGAGTCTGTAGGGGTGCATAACAAAACAATAAGATAAGTAACAGAACCTAAACCAGCGGCCCAGGTGCATAATAGTTTCATGGTAATAAAAAACAATATCAGCATACTCTTTTAAAGGATTTACGTGTTATTGCCATGCGGTTCAATCACTCTCAAAAACGTCTTTGTCTGTGAGCGAGTGACGCAACGTTCCCTTGGTATCGGGCCGCACAGAAAGAATGAAAACTAAAAAAAAACAAGGCCGGTTTTATTTTGAAAAATGACCGGATACATCTGTCTGTGCTTCTGAGCCTCATACTCTTGACACATGTCAGAGGCTACGTGAGAACATTACCCCAAAAATGAAACTTAAATGTACGTTTCAAGTCTGCCGGAGTGCCGTTGTTCTGGATTAAAATCAAGGCAGAATGTCCTAAAATCGCCCAAAAGCTCTGAAAACCTGCAGGAAACATCCAAACCATGAGTGTGAATACAGATTGCGATCATTAGTGTTGCATGCTGGGTGTGGAAGCCATGTGTGAATAAAGATCGCGAGGAGTAGTATGACACTCAGTCAATGAATTCTAAATTTTAGGTTTTAGGGTCAATTTAACGTGTTCTTTATCAGGGAGGAGTTGATTAGTTGATTGAAGGCAGGTGTTAGAGATGAGATGCAGGTGTGGAGATTCTTGCCAGAAGCCATGCCCACAGTACACACCCACACACACACACACACAAGGAAACAAGGAGAAACAAAAGGACACGATACACGGCCGAGCCGTGACAAAGGGACTGTACTGTACACCCTTGTCAATCTCCTCCATGCAGTGTCTCCTGTACAGTACAGCATACGTTCGGTACAGAATATGTTCAGCTAAAAAGACAGCAGAGCGGCGCCAGGACAAAGAGGCACGGTCAGAGGACCTCGTAGATTGATCATTGAAATCAAATTTGTTTAACATGTTTGGGCTTATTTTTTTTAATCTGCGAAAGTTTGAACTTTGAGTGTTTAAATAAGTGAGAAATGGGAGAAAATGTTAATGAGAAAAGTGTATAAAAGTGTGTGGTTAGGGGTTTTACGGACTTAAAACGTATAATAATTGTGAAAAATAAAGTTGATTACTTTGCGGATTTCGTCTATTGCGGGTCATTTTTGGAACGTATCCCCGCGATAAACAAGGGACGACTGCACTTCAACTTGTCCAGCTTCTCAAATAATGCATCTACTTCGGCTTCACTCGGCGTATTAGCATTAGGACTATTCTCATGTGTTTCTGTTGTGGGCACGTTTCCATTGACACACTCTCGTCAATAATCTCCTTCAGCTTTTTCGCCATGCGAAAATCAATGTCTTTCACCTGCGCAAAAGGAACTGTGGATAGAAACTTGGGAGGAAGCTATGAACATGGTAACTCCGTCGGAGCGATGTCTGCCTTTACTCTGTGATTCATTTCAAGGTAAAATAAAACACTGGCTACATGGGAACAGCACTTAGCATGGCCAGCCAAACAGTCACTGCTAGTCCTCGAGAATGAGCACTGGAAGCGGCTTTATCCAGACACTCGTCCTTGAGCCGGAGCTGTGTGCGACTTCGGATAATATTATGAACCCAGACACAGAGAGTCTGATATTCTTACATTTGTGGTATTTCCACAACAAGTATAACGCAGAAATAGGTTATTGTCCCATGGTCAATAGCAGAAATGAAAAGTGTTTTGCAGGAACGTGACCGGGCCCTGTGCTGGTAACGTGGCTCAAGCTGCGCCGCCTTTCCGCAGCAACTGGTTGCGAAAAAGTGGAAAGCAAGTTAACCACATAAAGTGTCGAGCGGGTAAAATCAGGCGAAAAAGCGTTGCAAATATTCGCAATGGTGTGAACACGGCATGAGCCTGTAGACTTTTGTACGCCTTGAAACTTTCCTGTGTGTAAAAACTTGTCTCCAGTACGCAAGATCCAGTGCCTCCACTGGCAGCAGGTGATCCGCGTATAACTGCTCATCTTGAATCAAAAAAGGATCGATTCCAACCTCTGAAATCTTTCTTTGGTAACGCAGAAGTATATAAGGTTGCAGGGCTCTCGCATAATCAGACAGCATACACGATAGGTCAACTTCTTCTGACATTTAATTAGTGGACCCTAAGATGGCGCGATTGAGATGCTGACGTCACATGAATACACTCTATAACCAGTTTAAACATTGTACGATTTGCATAATATCTGTTGCATTATGTGGTCTTGTTCTCGGTCATCGTCCTTCTGCCACTTCCCAGAATCCCCTTAAAACATCGACACATGACCTGAGGTGCATTCAGATACTGGCGGTTTGATATGATTGCAATTTAAATTAATGTACATTACTTCCAGTATTATTAATCCGTTAAACTAAACTTAAGGCTAAGTATAAATGCATCTGTTTTCTGTTATGGTTATAACCCAGCCATATTATGCAAAAAAAAGAAAGATGGCTAGAATGGTAGTATTGATATCACACACAATTTTTGTTTTCATATTATAGAAAACATTTGTATTACTTAGTTGTGATAATGATTTTCATGATGTTTTGAAACTATTTTAAATTAAAGAAAAGAAAGAAATGTTAAGGATTATTTTTTTATTGGAGCATTTAATTTAGACTGTTAGACCACATGATGGTGCAATTAGTCTAACTTCTCAAATATGACTGCTATTCACATTTGGAGTGGAGGAACTAACTTTTTTTTTCACGTGCAAAATTATTGGGAATAAAGTTAACCAAAACTGGGAAGGACTTTGAGAGAGTACATGTGGCAACCACAAGTTGTGGTGCAAGTCAACTACATGTATTTATGCCCTTAATTAACATTCTGTGCTAGGTCACTAAGTATTTCCATTTAATGCCACTTTATTCTTCTAAGTCTACGACAGTAATTTTAGTTGGAAATATTGTACAATTGATAAACTTGTTTTATTTCTATGTATTGTGTCATTCTGTACAATTCCAGTGATCTGCCTTATGGTTTAATATTTCAGAACATTGCTACAACAATCTTAAAGAAGCTAATTCGATCAAAAAACAATACACTTGCTACTGCGGTCAAGTGATCCCACATCCGTCGAGTGAGCCTCAATTGCAATTACGAATGCACCTCTATTCAAGGTGTTACGGTACGGGGGCGGTACACAGCACAGAGAAGCCAGAGAAGCCAAGCTCAAAAGCTCAAATGAAATGATGATATTCATATTCAAACAGCATATCCTTAAACTTGTAAATTAAAATGCAACAACGCAGTCTTGTTCAGACTGATCACTGCTATGTCTATGTGTATGGTCTTGAGATTTTACTATATAGTTTGAGAAAATTGAATTCAAATTCAGCTTCAATGACATAATGATATTCATAATGTCAGAATTTCCAATATTCAAACGGCTATAAAAACAGATCCTTAAACTTGTAAAGTACAATTTCCAAGGCAGTCTTGTTCAGACTGACCCCTGCTATGTCTATATTTATGGCCTTTACAGTAAAGATTTGAAGAAAAGTGACTTCAAAATCCTCTACAATGTAATAATGATATCATATCATGAATGATGATCATGATTTCAGAATTTCACAATATTCAAACAGCTATAAAAGCAGATCCTTAAACTTGTAAAGTAAAGCCTGACCAAGACTGTCTTGTAATTTTACAATATTGTGACATTATGAATATCATTGTCATGAATAATACGAAGCTGAATTTGAATTTACTTTAGTCAAACTGTACAGTAAAATCTAATGGCCATGTACATGTGCATAGCACAGGTCCCCCTGAACAAGACTGCGTTGTAATCTTACTTTACACAATTAAGGATCTGTTTTTATAGTCGTTTGAATATTGGAAATTGTGACATTATATATCATTATTTAATTCAAGCTGATTTTGAAGTCACATTTCTCCGACTGTACAGTAAAATTGCAAGGCCATACACATGGACATAGCAGGGGTCAGTCTGAACAAGATTCCATTGTAATTTTACTTTACAAATGGAAGGATCTGTTTTTATAGCTGTTTAAATATTGTGAAATTATGAATATCATTATGTCATTGAAGCTGAATTTGAAGTCACTTTTCTCCAAAAATGTACAGTAAAATCTCAAGGCCATACACATGTGCACGGCAGAGGTCAGCCTGAAGGAAATTGTGAAATTACGAATACCATTATTACATTGAAGCTAACTTTGAAGTCACTTTTCTCCAAAACATGGACATAGTAGATGTCAGCTTGAACAAGACTGCGTTGTAATTTTACTTTACAAATGTAGGAGACTGTTTTTTATAGCCGTTTGCATATTGGGAAATTACGTTTGAATGCTTTTTGGGCTATCTTAGCCACCGTAGACGACCATTTAATTTCATGCGTGCGGCTCACTCGGTGGATGTGGGTGGGCTCACTTGACCGCAGTCACTTACTGTATAAAGCTTCACAAATGTGTTGGGGTTTTCTGCAGATTAAAATGTTGCCATGTTTACAGCTGAGCCATATATAGCTCAGTAATCATATTGTGCGCATTAGCATGTTATCATGTAATAATTGCATAGTTGTAAATGAGTCAGTTTTGATAGTATTAACATACAGTGCAATAAAAGTCAAATTATCACGTGACACAGTCGCAACAGTATGGTTGCCAGGGAAACGAGCCCCTCGTCAAACAGTGTCCAGGCTTGCTGCTGCAGCAAGCGGCAACATCCGAGAAATCCAGGACATACACGGATATTTTATTTGTGGTGAGTACAAGCCTTTCTTAGTCTGCGCGGAAAGAACCGCGATGTTACGTAGCGCCATTTTGAGAAGAAAAAACAGGGCACCTGTGAAATAATAGGAATTATTCATTGCTGAGTTGGTTGTGGGATCTGCCTGTCAGCGTCACAGTGAGCGAAACAAAAGGTAAATTCCGTTCAGGACCTTCACACTAAAACCTTGGCAGTTTTTTGGGACGGGGGAAGGAAGTATAAAACACAGAAAAGCAATACAAAACACAAGATACGTGGTAATAAATAATTCACTTAAAGGCTGAGTAAATATCTTCCAAATAGGAATTGAAATGTTGTTTGTGTGCTTTTGTTTCAAAGGCAAAGTCACCTTACTTCCGGCTGCAGACTGGATAACTTCACGATGCGGCCGCGATACAAGCGTCTCTCTAAAACTAGACAGTGGTGTCGTTAACGTCCCGGTCTGTAACACACACGATGAAAGGTTTCATAACGGTCTCACTAATGAACACCAGCAACCACCTGTTTGTCTGCTGGCGTTTTAATGCAATGAAGTGAAATGCAAATCTGAATTTGTGACCTGATGCTTTAATGTGTTTCAGAGAATATTTATCTAAGAATGCACACACACGTTGACGGGGTGCTTGCTATTAGACCTAATTACATAAGGCTAACTTCTTTAACTCCTTCCCTCACAGGTTGTCATGCAGGGAAACAGGAATGGGATGATTCCCTTCCCACCACCACCCATCAGCAGAGACAGAGTCATCTGTGAATTCCCTGAGGTATGCCCTGTTTTTTTTCTTCTACCAATAATGTCTGCTCCAGTTGATTCCAGATCACTGTGGTTAAAACAGTAAGAACTGCAGTCTACAAGATGTTCATTTTATTGGAACGTGACTTTTATCTTTCTCTGAGAGTGAAATTAGTCTCAGATCACAGTATTAATTACAGGCTGTTACAATCAGTATATATTTCTGCCCTCTAAACAATATTAAAATAAGACATTAAAAACTTTGTGCAGGAATCTACAATGTTTAATAACTTCTGCAATTAGGGTCAGTTCACAGGTTCTCTCTGCAACTGTCGCTCCTTGTTTGCCTGAGAAACCCTGCTAGTGGTTCTATATAATATTTCAGAATTCCAGTCCCAAAAATATTACAATTATATTATTATGAAACATTCAGGACTATTCCTGAATGTCTTCAATCGTGTTGTTGAGATTCATCCCACGAATGGTTTTGAACACAGTTATAACAGTTAGAATAACCGTAGACTGTTTTAGAAGTCCTAAATGTTATGCACTTGTTTTGCTGTTTTTTTAATAGTCATGTTCTTATCGGTAATAATTGCTGTCTTTTGGATTTAGTAATGACGCAAATGTTCATATCTTCATTTTAACTGGCATTAAAAAGGTCTGAGGGAAAATGAATAGGTAATTTCAGGAACTGCCACGTGGGTTCTTGTTAGCACCCTGAGAAGGTGGAAAGTCTCTGAAAAAAACCTCCAGAGTCGTGGGTAGAACCACAAAGATGTGTGTAACCACCCGTAGGGGGTTCTTGGTGGAACCTATCACTGAAGGTTCTATGTAGCTATAACCCTTTAAGTACGTTTCAGGGTAGAACCCTCTTGAAGGGTTCCAGTTGGAACCTTTATAAACATGTCATAACATGCATTCAGTGGCTAAATGTCACTGATATATGGTCCTGTTCTATTCAGTGCTACACATCTAATGCCTCTCTTCAGCTGAAGAAAGACTGGGATCTTCAGGCTAAAGTAACCTGTAAAGATGGAGCCGCGAGGCATCAGCTGTGAGTCTCCTGCTTTGGGTCGTTGGTCTTAGCTTTGCTTGAACATTACATGAAAACCAATTACACCTCACTAATGTTAAAAATCTGCTGTCTTCTTTAAAGGTGGGACCGCCAGAGAATGTCAAAAGTGGTGGTTGTTGGAGATCTTAATGTGGGGAAGACCTGTCTTATTAACAGGTGCTTTATCATATTATATAACATACATACCCGAGACTACAATGTCAAAATCAGATTGGTTATACTGTCTAAATATATTTGAATAAAGCAGACAAGTAGCAGACAAGTTCTTCAGGTCAGGAATTCTAGTGAAGTTGTATTTTTAATGATGCTCAGCCCTATCACAGTTCTGAGTTCTGAAAATCATGAGGAAGAAAAATAACAGTCTTTGTTCATGCTGTTTAGGTTTTGTAAAGATGTGTTTGAAAGTGACTACAAGGCCACCATAGGTGTTGACTTTGAAATTGAGAGGTTTGAGGTATCTGGAGTACCTTTCTCCCTTCAGATGTAAGTAGTTTAAAGTATTTTTTCAAACCTGTATCTTTAGAGTACTGCCTTTCATTTTGACTTGTTTTATTTAGCTGGGATACTGCTGGGCAGGAAAAGTTCAAGTGCATCGCTTCTGCATACTACAGAGGTGCTCAGGGTAAGAAGTTGAACTGATGTAAAAAAAAAAACATGGTTGAGGGTCTGATGCTCGGTGAGACTAGTTGACATTTTAACTTGTGTAAACCAAAAATGGTGAAACTTCCTGTTTATGTTCCAGTCATTATCACAGCCTTTGACATGGCAGACATTAAGTCCCTGGATCATACACGGTAGGTCTGTTTATAATGCTATCATTCAGCTTGTTCTACAGTTGTCAAAACATGGATGCACTGTGTTTTGGATTGAAATATCTTCTTTGTAGAGGATCACCGTGTTTAGTCCATTTTACCAGACTACAGACACTATTATTTACTAGCCACATCTGAGCTGTGACATCACCTTTCATCAGATCTGACAGCTGAACCTTACCTTTAAGTCAGGAAAAGACAGCAGATGGATAAATAGAATTAGTGTATTGTGAAATTGTACAGCGGCTCTAATGAATATCATTATCTATTAATAAATGGACAGGATTCGCACGCCATCTGGGAAACATTTGGCCGATTTTAAAGGCATGGAACCACATAGAGAAGAAGAGAAAAAGTCAAATGTCCTGGAAAACAATGTATTTTCCCAGGAACTATAATTATAGTGCTATAAGCAAATTATAACTCATTAGAAGTATGTTTCAAATGCATTATAGACATGGGGATCATAGAAAGTGTTACCCAACTTTGTTTTGTTTTCGTAGCCAATGGTTGGAGGAGGCCCTGAGAGAAAATGAGCCTGACTCCTGTTTTATCTTCTTGGTCGGAACTAAGAATGACTTGCTGGTAAACACATTTTATATTATATATATATTTTGCAGATTTTCACAACACAATTTTCTTCTAGTACTTGATTGTCTTGTTCTTAAGCCTTTAGATGAAAGACAGAAGACAGAAAAGGATGCCGTCAGGATAGCAACAGAAATGCATGCAGAGTTTTGGGCTGTTTCCGCTAAAACAGGTAAAAATCCCAAGAGCTTAAACTTCTCGGTGCTCTATGGTTGATAAAGACAGCATGAATTTAATGAAAAGCTGTTGATTGTTCTTATTTACAGGGGAGAACGTGCAGGGATTTTTCTTCAGGGTGGCAGCTTTGGCCTTTGAGAAGTGTGTACTGAAGGACACAGAGAATGAGCTACCAGCGAGCATTGGACATGGAGGTAGTATCAGTGAGTATAGACTTGACTTCCAACAAGCAGATATGTTCATAATAAAAGCCTTGAGGCGAGGGCATATGAATCTACCATTGATCTTTGTCCTGCAGAATCAGATTGTGCAAACCTCGAGAAGGCCTCGCCTCAAGACATGAGGAGAGGCTGCTGCTGACGAAATGAGGAACTCTCCCAGTGAGCTGTTAAGGAGAGCGGAACCAGAGAGGCTTTGTTTGAGCTTCGGCTGCAGAAATCAAAGGGACTTAACATTTTCCAATGTGCCTTTGAACATGTCCCTCTAGGTTTCTCACCATCAAAGTCTCCAAACTGATATGCATTCTATTGCAAAGGGTACAACCAGTATACACTCCTGAAAATCTCTGTGTCTCATTTAAATCTGTTCAGTTTACCGTAGTACTTCTGCAATATATGAACAAACTACACTACGTCCATCATTTCATGGTGGACAGTAGTCATGGACCAGACTCATTTGGGACAGGCCAATATGAACCCTAGTAAAATCCTTGTGGATGCTTTCGATTTACTTAGCAGCTGTTATAGTGTTTATTTTTTTCATACAGTATTGTTGTAGAATATGTCTCACATGTACTAATATGTGTATAAACTGGACTTGGAGCAATAATACCAAATAGTTTTGTTTACACTCAAGTAATAAAAATTAAAATTAGTCTACTCTTAACTAATAATGTCCCAACATGTAATTTCTTAAATTAATATAATGATTCATTGGAGCAATAGCCAACTATAGCAGCTGTGCATTTATGAAACCAGTATTCTTGTCAAAGCCTATTAAACTGCTTTATCAGCTGTCTGAACTGTTCTGTCATGATAGTATTCAAGATAACTAATGGCTACCTAATGAATCCTTAATGACTGGGACTTTCTTATCTACTGAAAAACTCTAAATGTTTATTACAATTGTCATTGTCCATACATACCTACATACATACCTACATAATAATAATAATAATAATAATTATTATTATTATTATTATACATTTTATTTGGAGGTGCCTTTCAAGTCACCCAAGGTTGCCTTACAACAAAATAATACAGGATGAAAACATAAAAGCATAAAAGATATAAACAACAGTAAAACAGAGCATCAATATAAAAAACAAGTGAAGCGCAAAGGGACCAGTTATAAAGTGTATGCCAGTTACATAACGCTACATACATTCAATTTGACCTCTGCAATTTATCCATCCTAAGTATTGCATTGCAGTTGTGTGCTTAATTTCAATTAAAGTATGTCCAGTACGTATATATATAGATATACATTTAAAGACATTGTGTAGAGTTTCGGTGAATTCGTAGGTATTCTGGTTGAAACAAAAAAAACATGGGTTTTAATATTTAATCTTTCAAAATAATTGGCGATAGAAATAAGCGGAGTGAGCCCTCTTGCTTTGCAAATACTCTCTGACCCGCCCCGAACCAATCACATCGCACGTATCCGTGTTTTGGAGGAAGTACTAGTGTGAGCCCGTTAGCTTAGTCAACGCTGGCGAGCGAACGGCATTCTATTTCCATCTAAAACGTTGGTTCTCCCTTATTTCAACTTTTTGGATGTATTTTCATTGCGTATGGTTGTTGTGACGCTGGTGCTGGTGTTAGTTAATATAGTCCAGTGGCGGTGAATTGTCCCAAATTGGACACATGCGAGGCTAGCATTATGTCAACGTCCCAGGACAGTTGAGAGCTGCTAGGAGTTTGACAGACTGCTAAGGCACTGCTGTATCTATTCTACGTGTGCTCAGTCGTTCCTACCGATATATTACGTTGTAATAAGTTAGTCCCAAGTAAAGCGGCATACCTCTTGAATGTACTGTAGGTCTGTGTGACAGAGAGCGTTCACCAGTGGCCGTGGCTCGTCATAGGCCAACGAGGAACTTAAGTTACGTTGTATCACTTCACAACTTAACCACTTTGATAAGTCACACACTGACTCTTGATCTGAATCCCCAGCTGGTTCATGATGAAGACCAACAAGTCCTACAAGCTTGTACTTCACAAGAAAGGCTTTGGTGGAAGTGGTAAGCAAGTATCCTGCGATTTGTGCGAATTCACGTATCCCCTAATGAAAGGGTTTCTTTGTTTATGTTACACAAACAAACTCTTTCCTTGGAGCAGATGACGAGTTGGTTGTCAACCCTAAAGTTTTCCCTCAAGTCAGCCTGAGGGATATCGTCGAGATAGCACACCCCACCGATGAATACAGGTGAGCTTTCGCCATGAGAGGGTCGCTGCTTGACGTCCATTCCGTGTTGTTGCCCTACTGAGCTTGAGTCTGGTGCTGTCTCTCCCCAGTCCTCTGCTGCTGCAAGTGAAGAGTCTGAAAGAGGACCTTCAGAAAGGTACATTAATGATCTGAGCTATTTTTGCAATCTGAAGACCTCATCTTGGGCTTAATTAAGGGAACCATAATGGGCATTTTTCATTATCTTCTCCTATTTTATTGACCAAACTTAATTAGTTGGAATGCTTCAGCATTCCAACTAATGCTTCAGCACTAATGCTTCAGCAATGCTTCAGAATGCTGAAGCAGAGTGCTTCAGCATTCCAACTATTGTTCTTCAAATCTTTAAAAAACTTAAACTTCTTCTTATTAGTTGGAATGCCGCAAGCGTTCCAACTATTGTTCTTCAAATTTTTATTAAACTTCTTAATATTTAGTTGAAATGCTATAGCGTTCCAACTATTGTTCTTCGAATCTTTATTACTTGGAATTTATTAGTTATTTATTTATTAGTTAGTTTATTAGTTTATTTAGTTGGAAGTTGGAATGCTTCAGCATTCCAACTTGCTTCAGCATTCCAACTATTGTTCTTCGAATCTTTATTAGTTGGAATGCTTTAACAACTAATGCTTTAGCATTCCAACTATTGTTCTTCGAATCTTTATTCAACATTTTAGTTGGAATGCTTCGGCATTCCAACTAAAACGCTAAAGCTTTAGCATGCTTTAGCATTCCAACTATTGTTCTTCGAATCTTTAATAAACTTATTAGTTGGAATGCTTCAGGATTCCAACTATTGTTCTTCAAATCTTTTAAATACTTAAACTTCTTATTCTTCTATTTCTTCCGTTTGCAATTTCGAGTTAGTTGGAATGCTTTTGCTTTAGCATTCCAACTATTGTTCTTCGAATCCTTAATCAACTTATTCTTCTATTTCTTCCGTATGTGTTTTAGCCCTTTTCAACTGCTTTTTTTTTTTAGCTCCAGAAACCGTTCAACTATTAAAATATTCAGCTTCACGTTTTATCGTACAGACTCACCAGTCACAGTATCTGTTAATCAAGTCTTCCTAACGCTCTATATGCAATATCAAAGCAATAAGGGCTTCAAAATAAAAGGCCCATGAAATTCACTGTATCTTAACATGAAGCTCAAATAAGGATTTTTTTCAAACTAGATAATTAATGCCCTTACTTATACTTTGACTACTGCTGCTAATATTCTGACTATTAGTACGACTGCTAATCATACAAATGCCACTACTGCTACTACTGCTAATACAACAACTACTGACTACTGCTGCTATAATTATGACTACTGCTATTACTATGAATACTACTACGACTACTTCTACTCTTACTCTTGTTATTTCAACCACTACTCATACTACCGTTATTTCAGTTACATCTCTCTCCCTCTCTCATTGTAATTAATCTCTTGGATTATTAAGATGATGCAGTTTTCCATTTAACTTTTCCATTTCTGCATTTAAACAACAAGGATTTCCAGCAGTTTAGTCAAATGCTTTACTTTTCATAAGGTAGTTTTCTATATGTTCAGCTATATTCAGCTTTCTTTCAGCTATATTCAATTATTTTTCAGCTGTATTCAGCTATTTTCATATATATTCAGCTATTTTGTTATTTTCAAATACATTCAGCTTTTTTTCATATATATTCAGCTGTTGTTATTTTCAAATATATTCATCTGTATTCAGCTTTATGCATATATATTCTACTACTACTCTGTTATTTTCAGCTCTATTCAGCTTTTTTCATATATATTCAGCTATTCTCTTATTTTCAAATATATTCAGTTTTTTTCAGCTACTTTAAGCTATATGTTCAGCTATATTCAGCTTTTTTTTCAAATATTTCAGCTTTGAACTTCAGCTTTTTGCACTTCAACGCATTTTCCATAGGAAATGCTCTTTAGAAAAGAAACATACACTTTTATTAATCCCCTTGGGGAAATTCTTCTCTGTATTTGACCCATCCTGGATTAAGGAGCAGTGGGCTGCCTTGTGAGGCGCCCGGGGAGCAACGAGGAGTTAAGTGTCGTACTCAGAGACACTTCGACATGTGAACTGTGGGGGGATTAGGGATCGAACCGGCTACCTTGTGGTGACGGGACGACCACTCATCCCCCTGAGCTACAGCCGTCTCGTTGAGACTATAATTGGCAGATTCGTCCTTCTATAATATACAGCATAATGGCCAAGTTGGACATTGACTGTAAAAGTTCTATTATTATATGAAGTCCATTCACTACTTAAAGCAAAGGTTTGTGATGGTTGCCTCACTTGTTCTCACTTCTTATGAGGGATATTATGTTCTTGTCTAGAGACAATCAGTGTCGACCAGACCGTAGCACAAGCCTTCAAGCTGCGTGCCTACCAGGATGTCATTGTTAACTCTGTCGACCCAAAGGTATGATCATTATGACCCCGTTACGTCTTCACCATTTGCCAGTTGAACAGAATCGCTCATAGTTTATTTTTCCTCGCAGGATGTGACACTGGACCTAGTGGAGCTGACGTTCAAGGACCAGTACATTGGCCGAGGAGACATGTGGAGACTAAAGAAGAGTCTGGTAGATATGTGGACGTTTATGTGTCTGGGTATAATGTGTAACAGCACAGTTACCGGGGATTCAACTGTTATAATCTTTATTCCAGGTGAGCACGTGTGCTTATTTGACGCAGAAAGTAGAGTTTGCAGGAATCAGGTACGAAGCATACGTTGTGTTCTCCATACTCCATTTCCAGAAATGCATTCACAATGACTTGAATGTGGATAAATCAACATGTAAACACATTTTCTGTGGCTGCCCAGCAGCAACATACAGCATGTGCTTTCTTAGCCTTTGCTTAGAATACTAAGCACCCAGTTATGTTGCTGGAACTTTGTTTTTGAATTGAATTGAATTGTTTACGGTTAGAAAAGAAGGCGTATATTTACATAGATGAGACGTTGTTTACATCTCAGCTGTCACTTGTGTTTGCATGCTTACAATGTTCTTCATTCTCCAGAGCCCAGGCCAGTGAACTCTGGGTGAAGGGAGAGAAAGTGACCTGTGGGTACATCAGTGAAGACACCAGGGTGAGAACAGTGCTGAAATATACCGACTGAAGTTTTCCTGCAACAATAATATTGGATGTTGGTGTTAGTTAAAAGTTTACCACAGAATTGTACGGTTACTAGGCTACATTCAGACTGACAACAAAAGGTTCATGAATCAGATTTGTTTGTGCACATCACATGGAATCTGGTCGTTTCCCTTCTGATATGGGCTACTTTTACATGTGGTCCTAAATCAGATACAGGTTCAATTCTATGCAACAAGAACTCCGTCTCAACCGTCCTATCGGCATTCATGTGACCTTTTTCGACACAGGTGGTGTTCAGATCCACATCTGCAATGGTGTACATCTTTATCCAGATGAGCTGTGAGATGTGGGACTTTGACATCTATGGTGAGTTGATGTCAGACATTCTGATTTGTTCCTCACTCTGTAAGAACATGTTTGCGTTTCAGTTCCTTAAAGGCTCTCTCTTGAGAATGTCTTATTCAAACATCTTGCTCTCAGGTGATCTCTACTTTGAGAAAGCTGTCAATGGTTTCCTGTCTGACCTTTTTGCCAAGTGGAAGGTTTGTGATTTTCTTTATTAGGGCCCGAGCACTGACGTAGTCAGAGCGGAGGACCTATTGAAATGCAAATGTTTATTAAGTGTGGCTTCAGCCACATGGGGTCAGAGACCCCATGCTGGAAGCGCACTTTATGTTCTCCTGCGGGCTTTTTATTACGTATTTTTAGGGCCTGAGCACTGACTTAGTCAGAGCAGAGAACCTATTGAAATGTAAATGTTTATTATTATTTTTAGGGCCCGAGCACTGACATAGTCACTGAGTGTAGGACCTATTGAAATGCAAATGTTTATTATTAGGGCCCAAGCACTGACGTAGTCGTAGTAGTAATAGGTGCTTGGGCTAAACCGTCAATTTTCAAAAATTGACCACTAATCTGACTTGGTGAAAATTTCAATATATCGAGGTGTCGAAAAAAAAGAGTTTAATAGCGCCCTCTAGAGTTGAACTTAGGTTTTACAACCTACAGCCATAGCCCACTACAACCGATTGACTTGATGTTTTGAACAGATGTTCGGTTCCATCTTCTTTAAAAATTAATATTGGCCGCGTTTCCCAGGTTCAGTCGTTCTTAAGGTATCTGATTGAGTGCTTGAGCACTAATTAGGGCCCGAGCCGCTGACAACATCAGAGCAGAGGACCTATTGAATTTCGAATGTTTATTATTAGGGCCCGAGCACTGACAATGTCAGAGCGGAGGACCTATTGAAACTCAAATGTTTATTATTATTATTATTATTAGGGCACGAGCACTGACGTCAGAGCGGAGGACCTATTGAAACTCAAATGTTTATTATTATTTTTCTCGTTATTTGCAGTCATTGCATTGACAAACAAGGTGCTTGGGGTAAATGTAAATTCTTCAAAATTTCCACACCTCTCTGAATTGGCAAAAATGCCAATCTGATTGGGGTGTCAGAAAAATGTCGGAAAAATTAGCTCGCTAGCGCTCACTTTAGTTGTGAAAGACGCCTAGTATGTCCAATTGGCTTGAAATTTGGCACACATGTTCGGGTGGAACTGCTCTACAATAAACAGATTGAGACCCTTAAGCTGCGCCTACTTAGATTTTCCGCCATTTTGAATTTTGTGGAAAAAAAACTTTTTTCCAACTTCTCCAACGCTTGGTCCGATTCTTAATCAAACTTTCTGGAGATCATTGTTGGTTCAATGTGATCAAATGATATCTTAAACTTTCTTGATATCTCTTTGCGTTTAGAAGATATGAACCAATTAACCTCTTAGGTGCGTGGCTTTATACGTCAATACCCATAACTTCCAGATCGCTTGGCCTATCCTCACAAACTTTATAGCATATGTAAACATAGTGTCCCTAAACCTAACCACATTTTTTCAGAATATTTTGACACTAGGGGGCGCTATAGTGAATCGTTCAATTTTGGCGTTTTCCTTGTTTCCACGCGTCGTACTTTAACAAACTCCTGCTAGAGATTAAATCCGATTGATTTCATATTCGGCCAATATGATGTTGATACCTTTGCAAATAAAAGTTATCAAAGGATTTTAGTCATAGTGCCACCTAGTGGTAACAGGAAGTAAAATGTTCTATACTTTGGCTTGCTTCTCTTCGTAGGCCAATCCGATCGACATCAAATTACTTCTACACAAACATAGGACTTTCATGATGACGTCCCCCAAAGCTTTTGATGTTTCGTCAAACGCCGTTGCCGTGGCGACTCATCCTTTGCCATCAAAAACGAAGGTGCTTTTGAGGCACTAAGCATGCTCAAAACGTAACTAAACTTGGCACACACGTTCAAACCAAAGATGTAGTTGCCTGATATGATTTGAATGCTTCAAAATGGCACTTCGGCTCGAAAGCACCCCCTACAAATATTCATTTAAGTAGCCCCAGCGCTACGGTTGACCTACATGTATCAAGCTTGGTACGCATATGTACCACATCTAAACTTAAAATAAAGTCTCTTGGGACCATGCTCTGAAACATACAGGAAGTCGGATAGCTCCCCCTAAAAAAACTCCCTTTTTTTTACAACGCTTGAGTTGCGAAAGCCCACAGCTTTCGCACCCTATGACCAATTGACCTGAAATTTGGCACACATGTTTGGGTGGCTCTTCTCTACAAAACACAGATGGAAACCCTTAAGTTCCGTCGACTTAGATTTTCCGCCATTATAAATTTAGTGAAAAACAATTTTTTCCCCAAATCTTCCGAAACGCTGTGTTCGATTTCTCACAAAATTGTCTGTGGTTCAATGTCATCAAGGCGTATCAAAAGCTTGTTTATGTGGCGACCCACAGGCGTCCCCGACATGCTGTAGTGAGCGAAGGCCCGCTCATAGCTGCTCGCAGCTTTAATTATTATTATTAGTATTATTTGCGGTCACTGCATGGACAAAAGAGGTGCTTGGACTAAACGTAAATTCTTCAAAATTTCCACACCTCTCTGGATTGGCAAAAATGCCAATCTAATTGGGTTGTCAGAATTTTTATTTTTTTTTCTAAATTAGCTCGCTAACGCTCCCTTTGCATGTTAAAGCTATCCATTTTTGCCAACTACCACCGATTGACTTGAAATTTGGCATATATGTCTGGGTGGATGTACTCTACAATAAACAGATTGAGACCCTTAAGCTCCGCCTACTTAGATTTTCCACCATTTTGAATTTTGTGAAAAACATTTTTTTTCTAACTTCATCATCACATGTCCGGGTGGCTCTTTTCTACAAAACATAGATTGAAACCCTTAAACTCCGCCTACTTAGATTTTCCGACAAATACGAGTCGCCGAACAGCTGACCGAAATGAGTGACAGTCACGCTAAATGCGTGACACTTGGGAGCCCTGCAACTCTGATCAAAACATAAACTAGGGATTATTAAATCACCTCAAGTATTTAACCGATTAAAAATGTATTAACCGACAATGTATGTTTTGTATAGCATTTTCTCCAGAGCTCATATATATTTACTTTAATACTACAAGACGGCGCCCCATTTGACATTGTTTTTTTCACGTCAGTTAACTGTACTGGTCATACAGAAATGTTTTAAAATGTTAAACACAAACGTACGTCAGTGTCAGCTGCAGCTGACAACCCGACTTAGAGAAGACCTGACCCGGCGCAACGCGGGCTGTTACCGTCCCGGGCCCGGCTGGACGGGGGCTGTTACCGTCCCGGACCAGGCGCGTAGCGGTCTTTTACCGGCACCTTCGGGCAAGTGGTCTTCAGACCGGCCCCGTTACCGGCCTCACACAACCCCTTTTCTTTTCCTTCGCAGAGTTTGGAAATTCAATTCAGCCCTGAGCGTCCAGTGCCTGATTTTTGAGAAAACGATTATCTTTTTTAAAAACATAAACTTGATTATCTCTGCAACCACAACGTTTATTAACTCCATTTAAAGTTCTACAATACTGTAACCCTTGTGAGAATATGCACATGGGTAAAAAAATTAAGTAACTGTTAAATTTAAGTACTTACGCAACCACATGAACTTGCTGCAGCGACGTAACGTTTCACTAAACTCGTGATAAGTACCCCTTACCAAAGTCTGATTTCCACGTAACTATAAGGCATCCAACAAAGTAATCCATGCCTTTGTAAACTTCATATTTCTACCTGTAAAGTCACGAAATGGCTGCAGCTTCTTATTTTCTGTCGGCAGACTATTTCGAAGGCAGAGGCTTCCCTGAAGGGAAGAGGTTTCTGCTTCCAAGTCAAAGAGTACCAGGAGAAGCTACTTGAAGGTTTAAATTCATCGAGAAAGCAAGAAAACAATAACACAAGCACAAGATTACATACGTATTTGTAATAAACAAAAAAACTAAAATACGTGTATAATCAACGTATTTGCAATACGTCAAACACTGACATAATCAGGGAGAAAATATGTTTCTTGTCAACGTCCATTTCAATTCCCAAAAATCTCGGCCAAATACGCCAACTTACAAAGACACTTGAAGTCACAGAATTGGTTTGACAGTTCAAACCGGGAGTTTACAAAAAATGTCCTGACATCGTCATGCAGTTCAAAACGTCGGGTGAGCACCTTACCAATGAAAGCCGCCGGACTTCAGTGTGCACAAGAAGCTGCAGGTGGTCACTTTCTGCGCGCATAATATAGCAAACTGGCGTGATTGCACTGGACGACTTTTGATGAAATTTACTGTTCTCATTGCTTCATCCAAAACCGCCTTTAATTCCGCAGGCATTGTCTTTGTTGCCAGTGTAAGCTATTGTATTGTGTTTCCGGGGGTTTTATTTTGAAGAAGGAAAACAGAAGAAGAGGTGCGGAGAAATGTTGGTGGTGAAAAAGAGAAGATGTTAATAAATAAGTTGCCGGCTTGGCTGACGAACGATCATGTTATTATTGTCTTGGTATCACACAGTATAGGCACAAAAAGAACCCTCGGTTACACAAGTAAAAGAATAACACGTAATTTAAATCATAAATATTTTATATTAATTTCAAACTTTTCAAAATTGAAAATTAAAAACGTTTTATTTAATCATAAATGACCTCGCTGGAGTACCTAGTGGGCACACTTTGGAAATCGCTGGTTTAGAAGATATCAACCAATTAACCTCTGCGACCCGCAGGCGTCTTTGACTTGCTGGAACGAGGGCCCGCTCACAGATGCTCGCAGCTTTAATTTTTTGGTTGGCTTTTGTTGTTAATATAAAACTACAAATGTGTTTTTACTGTTAAAACAGGAGAAGAACTGCAGTCATGAGGTGACCGTTGTACTTTTCTCCCGTACTTTATACAATGCCAAAACTGTGGGTGAGTCTGTTTTCCTATGTTGTCAAGTGAGTTATGTTGCAAATTGATACATTTATCAACAATACGAATACAATTTCCCTCAGATGAATTTCCTGAGATTCTGAGAGGATCCATCAGACAGGATCATGAAGGACGTTTTTATGAAGACTTTTACAGGTAGCCTTAGTTACTGTTCACAACTTTGATTTCTTTGTCTTATTTGAAGTTGATCTGATTTACTGTTTGGAGGACAGAGGTCTTTTGTTTTGACGGTAATTTCCTGAAGTTTGGAGAAACAAGTACCAGCATTGAGGCAAAGTAATGTATTCCTGAGGATGTATTTTCAAAGCCTAAAAAAAAATATAAATCTGCTTTAGTGTACGCTAAAGACAAATATTTTCCCCTTGTTTTGTTCTTGCTGTCAGACAGCTCTTTCTGAAGAGGATCTCAAGCTGTCATATATATTTATGGTCTCTTCAAAACCACAGGACATCTTTGACAAAATCTGCCATTTTACGGGCTATAGAACAGGGGAGTTGCCAGTATTCCGTTGCCTTTGTCATTGTGTGACTTTAGAGAATCCAAACTAACCCTGCAAAAATCGTACCTCACAGACTCCCACTTCTAAACATCCAAACCATCCATTTAACTGTTCTTTGATCAGGGTTGTGGCCCAGAATGAGAGACGAGATGAGTGGACATCATTACTGGTCACGATCAAGAAGCTCTTCATTCAGTATCCTATCCTGGTGCGGCTGAAAGAAGCAGGTAATGAATGAGTTGAGTGTTTGGCTAATGAAGGGGTTGATCAAGTGGCTTTTGTAATTACAATCTTGCCTTTTGTGTCTTATGTTTATTTTTTATATTTCATGCCAGATGGTTTTCCTCTTGGTTACAATTCAACTGCTGCTCAAGGAAACTACCTTGAGGCCATTAACCTTTCCTTCAATGGTAAGTAGACTGCTACTAAAATAGAATAAAAAGTCATTTTAGTTCTAGCAGAAAGATTTTGGTAGCTAAAATTAAATAAATGTAGGAGTTGTTGTCATTAAAAAGACATGGAAAGTGAGAAAAAAAGTAGTTGGTTAGTTAGTTAGACAAAACCACAAATGGGAGCCTAAACAGCTGTTAAATACTGACTAATGGTACTTTTTAAAAACCTTGCTAGCATTTGTCTTTGCAATACTTTATGCTGCACTTTTTTTTAAATCAGTCTTCTATTTCAATGAACGTATTAGTAGATGTTACTAGAAAACTCCTGGACAATGATCTTGAGAAGAAAGCTGGAACCCTGAATATTCCCTCTTGTTATTTCCCCAGACAAAGCCTTTGTTGATCTGCAGTGGCTTGTTAGTCTCAAATAGAGGGGATTTTGCAGTGAAGTTTGGAACATGTAGGCTTGTGATTGTCCACCTGTCCTTTTATATCCAAAGTTAGTCTTTCACAGATTACTAATTAAAAAAGACGAGAAGAGAAGCTGTCAATCACCTTGTCTCCTTCAGTGTTTGACAAGCACTACATCAACCGTAACTTCGACCGCACCGGCCAGATGTCAGTGGTCATCACTCCTGGGGTGGGAGTGTTTGAAGTTGACCGTCTGCTTATGATTCTCACCAAACAGCGCATGATTGACAACGGTCAGTGTGGAAACAAGACTTGAAGCTGGCCAGATCTATTTGACAGAGAATTAAAAGTTAATTGTATGAAGTCAACGATGTTGGTATCTTTTCTCTCTTTAGGTATTGGGGTAGACTTGGTGTGCATGGGGGAGCAGCCATTGCATGCAGTACCATTATTCAAGGTGACACATTAGAGTATAGATGTCCTTTGGTGCATTAGGCCATGCACCTGTTGGTTTCTGATGGCTGTTACTCTCTGTAGCTGCACAACAGAACGTCACCTGGAGACTCTCGTGTGGGGGACGACTACAACCTTCCTCACTGGATCAACCACAGGTAAAACTAGAATGTTGTAGAACGCAGATCCCCACCAGGTGTCTGCAACAACCACTGCTGTATTGTGTCATTGAATGATTACAAACCACAATTGGATAACTCCCCAGCGTGACACCCAATGTGCTGTAAAGTGTCGAAATCACACAAAACAAGCAACCATGTATGAAGGCAATCGGTTCTAATATCGCCAAAAACAAAAGTACATTTAAAAAGCTGTCTGCCTGCATAGCAGTGACTGATAAATATAATTCTCAAGTTTTCTGCAAAGGTGAAATTTGCATATTTGTCTTTTACGCCTGCAGCTTCTACACTTCCAAAAGTCAGAACTCTTGCAGTTCCTTCACCCCTCGAATCAAACTGGCTGGCCGCAAGGTACCTTCACATTTTTATTCAAGCAATATTGTTTGATTGAAAATAAATTGTGTGTATATTATAACATCTCATTACATGACGTTTCTTCTAGCTTCATGCTGAGAAATTCAAGAGCAGCAAGGAGCACAGTAAGTTGTGACCCTGTATCTCTCTCACCCCTTTTCCACCAGATTAGCTGTGGTTCTTGACGTGATTGCATTCAGGGTTTTGGAAACTTTGTGCTATCGAGAGGACCAGTTTTGAACAGAACTCTTGTGATCAGGGATGCCCTCATCAACAGAGGGTGTTGTACAATGTGACGGAAGTAAACAATTACAATGGGATTGCAGATGGATTTCATTACTATTTATATTTATAATATAAAAAAAACAAGCATGGATTAACTATTAAAATTTAAAAGACTATTGTGTGCAAGACTTCTTCTCTTTACGATCTATAGCCCACGGTTAGCACTTGAAGTTGTTATTTTGGTTCCAGATGTGAACCAACTTTTTAGGATCTGAATCAATTTATTTATTTATTGGGTCAAACTGCTCTAAACGGTTAAAAAATAAGGCGTGCTGGCCAGAACGGAACCCTTCCATTTCGGTTGAAAAAGGAAGACCTGAGCTCTTTCTAATTTTTAAAATCATGAATTTGATAATGACTTCATTTTTAGTCAGTCTGCAGTTAGTCTTTTTAACCAAGCAACCTCTGGATTGGATAAAACTTTGCACAGACTTAAATGGGGACTTTAACAGAGCAAACCTCAGCAAAGAACTGCCAAAATACAGACAGCACATCAAGTATAGCACTAGGGACAACAACACACTGGACCACTGCTACATTGCAATAAAGGACGCATATCGCTCCCTCGAGCAGCTTTGGGACTCTCTGATGACTGCCTGCTTCATCTTCTGCCGTTCTACAGGCAGAAACTAAAATCTGCAAAGTCTGTGGTGAAGACTGTGAAGAGATGTGTAATGTTTCTGTTTGGTGGTTTCACACCAGATGGCCGACAACTTGATGTACATTACCGGGCCTTTATTCTCCGCTCACTTCCACACGTATACACATCATCTGCTCTTGGTTAACGCGCTCATGTTATGTATCTCTATGCTCGCCAGGTGGCGTCTTCTCAGTGTGTGAACATCACGTTGCCCTTTTTAAAAAAAAAAAACGCATATACTAACATAATGCCTATACATTCTGAACCCGGGTTAGCTCTTACATGTCTATATTTAACAAAACGTCAACTGCCCTATTTACTGTGCTGAACATTATACTTGTCTAAGAGTATGGCAAATCTGTAACACCAGTATCTCTAAACATTCTTTTGAAATCTTGCATACATCAGTCCCTTTGACTTCTCAACAGTTCATATTTGTGTCCTAGCATATAGTCCTGTAGGTAGGCATGAGGATGTCTGTTGTGCCTAAAGGGGTATCTTGGAGTTGTGACTGTAGAGGCATCACTGTAATCACAATCATCGTCATCATCATCATCATCATCATCAGAATCTGGTGGGATGTCCAACAGTTCTGGAGAGATCTTCTTAAAGAATGAAGCACTTCTGAAAATGAAGCCATTTCTGGCTGCTGTGATCATGGAGCCTTTGACTTTGGTCACTGTGTATGGGTTACTGTTGTACGGTGTGGTGAGCTTGTTGCGCTTGGGTTGACGATGAAGCACCGTTTCACCTGGAGTGAGTGTATGTGTGGTAGCGTTACGACAAGAATCTGCCTGCGAATCTGCGGGGGAGCTTTCTGTTGTGCTGTGTGGTGTGGATCGATACTCACGTAGAAAGATATTCAGTTGTTGTTTCCAACGAAGCCCCTGTGTTTCAGCCACACGAATAGCTTTGCCTAGCGTGCACATCAATCTTTCAGCTGTAGCATTAGCTTGAGGCCACAGCTGTGTTATCTAGCGGTGATGGAATCCTAGATGGCCTGCAAACTGGGAAAACTGGTCGCTGTTAAATGGGGGACCATTATCGGTTTTCACGACTCTGGGGATTCTAAACATGGAAAAAACTTTGTCCATGACCGGAATAACTGTGTTTGCTGATGTTGACCGTACGCTCTCTACAACTAGGTAGCATGTATAGTCGTCTACAATGACAAGCAAGTACTCTCCAGTTGGAAGCAGTCCATAGAAGTCTGCACTACCACTATGCCAAGGAGCTTCTGGTAGAATGGACATTTTTAGCACCTTAGTACAACTGCGTACTGCTGCTTCAGCTTTGTGATCAATGTCTCGAAACCAAAAGTTGGTTTTGAGTAGTGATTTTGTTTTGACAATGCCCTGGTGTCCTTCATGGGCTAGCTGTAAAACTCTATCTTGTAGGGCCATGGGAATTACTATTCTGATGCCCCGCAGTACAATGTCGGATTTATGTGATGTAGTTAGTTCACTGCTAACTTGTCTGAACTGCTTTAATATGTCAGCATGTTGTGACTTCTAAATTTTGTGCCATGTGTTTTGTCTGATGTGAGCCCAAATTTCTTAAAGGATTGGGTCTGCAAGTGTCTCTGCTTTGATCTCTGTGAGTGTCATGGCTTTAGGTGTTGCCTGGCTTGTGATGAAGTTCACGTATTCCTCTGCCACTTTTGCTGCACGTGTACTTTCACATGTCTGAGACAAAATGGGATGACAAGACATGTCGTCAGCTGGACTGTCAGATCCCTTTCTGTATTCCACCTTAAAGATGTAGGGCTGAAGCCTCAGTCCCCATCTCTCAATTCTGGCAGGTAGCTTGGACCTGGGATTGTTCCATATGATTTCCAGTGCTTTATGATCTGTCACCAGAGTTAAAGGATGACCATAGATGTACAGGTGGAAATGTTCACAGCCCCACACTATGGCCAGCGCTTCCTTTTCTGTTTGGGAGTATCTCCTCTTCACATTGCTTAGAGACCAACTAGCATATGCTATCATGCACTTCACTCCTGTTTCATCTTTTTGGCAGAGGACAGCACCCAATCCAACAGTGCTGGCATCTACAATCAGTTCTGTCCTTCTGCCTGGGTAGAAGTATGACATTGTAGTGTCACTGGTTAGACTGTCTTTCAGTGTCTGTAGTGCAACTTGCTGCTCCGGGCCCCATAATCAGGGTGTGTCCTGTCTGGTGAGCTTGCGCAGCGGTTCTGAGATTGAGGAGAAGTAATTAGCAGACTCCTAATTTCGCCTGAATTCTGAGGATCCGCAGCGTGCTGAACTGCAGTGACTTTCTTTGGATCTGCTGAAACACCTCCTCCTGAGAAGATAAAACCAAAGAACTCAAGCCTTGACTTGTTGAACTCACATTTTTCACAATTGAGTGTGAGACCGCTTTCTCTGAGTTCATAAAACAATGCTTGGAGGTTGTTGTCATGGTCAGCCTGGGAGGCGCCTTAGACAATGATGTCATCGCTGAGGTTGTTCACACCAGAAAGACCTTGCAGTGTTTGGCTGGTAGCATTTTGAAATACCTCAGCAGCAGAGGATATACCAAAACTCAGTCCTCAACCCAAGGTGTGTGGTGAAGGTAGTGATGTACCTGCTGTCTGGATGAAGCTCTAGCTAGTGATATCCAGCTCTTAAATCCAGTTTGGAAAACATAGTTGCTCCATTTAGCTTGTGTATCACATCGTCCATGGTGGGAGTGATGTGCCGTTCCCTCTCTATAGCTGATAAGCTAATAAGCTTGGCGCATGTCAACACAAAGTCTGACTTTGTCAGGATCTTTAGGTTTGGGAGGTGTGACAAAAAGTGAGACCCATGGTGTAGTGCCAGTGACCTCCTCGATGATGTCATCTGCCTCCAGTTTCTGAAGCTCATCCTCGACCTTCTGACGAATGTAGAACGGTACACGTCGATGGGGTTGGCATGCCGGTTTAATGTCAGGATTTATGTCAAGCTTTACCTGAAAGTCTTTTAGTTTTCCAATCCCCTGAAACAGTTCAAGATGACTTTCCACTAGTTCATCTGCAACTGTGTGACACTGTTGTGTGGATGATACTGCCGTGACTATTTAAATCAGTCCCACATTGTTTTTTCCTGTCCTTTCTCCACATTGCATTTTAAACACCTCTGACCAGCAATGGAACTTTGGAGCTGAAAGGGTAGATCTTGGTGCATGTGGGGCTTAGTTGAGGACATGGCATCAGTTTCTTAAAACTTATTTTGCTTATACAGTTTGCTGATGTTACTGAATCAATAAAAACTAGCATGCTACTGCTGTTTAACTTGATGTGTGTCTGTGGCAGCTCTGATATCTTGTCAGCATCAACTGCAAACAAATAAGCGTCATCACTGCTGGAAGAGTTGTGTTCTGTTCTGTCTTCACCTTGTGCCTCTGTTATGTGACTTTTTTAATGTATTTGTTCGCCTTGTACTGTGATTGTTTTGTGTTAATGTCCTCAGTTTTACAACAACGTTGTTTTGCAAAATGGTTTAGCTTACCACAGCCTCTGCACAGGTTTCCAACTCCTCCCCTCTGGTAGGCGCTACAGGCACTGTACGCCAAAACCACAAGGCACAAAAACAGCTTCTTCCCACTGGCTGTCAGTCTGATGAACAATTGAACAATTAATCAGTCACTTCCACTTGTACTAGTTGCACTTTCCGGACTACTACTACTTTACTGTTTTTCTGTTTCCTTAATGTCTTATTTTTTTGGTCATTCTTTTATATTTATCTTTTTTATATCTAGCTTTTGCATTGAAAAGAAGAATCCGGCGTCAAATTACATATGAAAATGTACATGGCCATTAAAGTTGATTCTGATTCTGAATGTAAGATTTGAATTTTAATGGAATGTCTTTATGACATTTGGACACATTGACATGAAATATGCCAAAGATATTATCTACAGCAGATGGAGTTTAGCCTCCAGCTTGGAAAGTCAGACCACTGTGCCAGCACAGGAGCAAAGCCATGACCTGCTGTGAATGGGGCAGCAGCAAAACATATTTTAGACATCAAAAGCAATTTTAATATTTCTCTAAGTGTCTCTAAGGGCCCATAGGAAGAATCCTAATGATCCTAATAATACTAAACCTCTTACAGCTCTCTGTGCGCCAAAGGACTCTGAAAACAGCTTGCCTATTCAGGTGGACTACGATGCCTATGATGCTCAGGTGTTCAGACTGCCTGGTCCTTCACGAATTCAGAGGAGCACCAACTTCAGGTAGCTTGCTGCTCTCACAACACTAAAATACTTTAAAAAATGCATGTATTAATCCTTTATTTCACCAGGATAATCCCACTGAGATTTTGAATATAATTTCTAATGGGTTCTTAGTGTAAATGTTAAAGATAAGCCACACAAAACCCAAATGGCATACTTGGAAAAAACAAGCATGTAAAAGATTCAGTGCCAGGACAAGTACATTGAGCCTTAATCCTGCTTTCTAACAATTCTCTGTAGCTCACACCTAGATGAGGGTCCAAAGAAGAACTGTCCTCCATTAAACACATGAGGACAGAGCTATCCTTTCTAGTAAACCTTGTGGATCTGGGTCTGTTGAACCTGTCAAAGTACATAAGCGCCCACCCAGAGCATGGTTTCTGCCTGGTCATGGTAAAGGGCTTGGTTCGGGGGCACGGTTGGGTCACCTTAAACTCCATGACTTTTTACTGTGTGTCTTTCAGGATGGGTCGAGACAAAGAGACGAGTGGGAGGAAGAGCTGGGGCTCGGTGGACGTCAGTGCAGGGATAGGCGTGTCCCCTCCCGTTCGCTCTGGAGCTCCGGAGGAACAGCGTAGCCTGGCCTCTGATGATAGTCTGGGCCCTGTGTCCAACATGCTGCTCATACCCCGCATGCCTCTCCTCCAGTATGAAGTCAGCAGCTCCCTGGGATACACCAGCACCAGAGGTACCTCCTTCAAATCTTAAAGGGATAGTTTTTGAAGTGTGGTTGAATAAGGTACTCTTCCATTGTCAGTGTATTGCCTCCAGTAGATGGCAGTTGCCACCGAAAAGAATCAATTTAAATTAGAGTGTATGCTATAATTAGAATATTTTCACCTCTTTAATTTGCCGTCAGCCAGCCCTTTTCAACTAGGAACAGAAGCCGTTATCCAAGCTCTCTACGACTCCTTTGACAAAAACTGAAATTTTACCCCATAAAACACATGAGTTGTTGGTCTGCTGCTGCCACGGTTGATTAGTTTGTCTGTGTTATTGTTTAAAAGGGACATTTGTGAAAAGATTCTGCCATTTTGAAAGATTCTGAAAAGAAATTTGAAGTATCGCTTTAAGCTAAAATGCAATCAAGGGATGCAATAAAGTGTGCTTCTTCCATCACTTTACTTTCTCCAGCCCATCTTCTCGTCTTTTTTTGTTTTCCTGTTGTTCAGAGTTGTTGGAGAAGATGATGGACTCTCAGCGGGACTCCAGTGCCCCGGGCAGGTTCACAGTGGGAAGCGCTGAGTCCACTTTGCACATCCGCCCAGGAGGTTACACCCCTCAGAGAGCACTCATAAACCCATTCACCCCATCCAGAATGCCCATGAAGCTCACCTCCAACCGGCGGCGGTGGATGCACACCTTCCCTGTTGGTGAGGGGAACACAGCCTTGTGAAAACACATTTTAGGCTGTACAAAATCAATTTAATTTAATTGCATGCGGTCAGCAATTTAATAAGCCTAGTTAATGTGTCAGTTGATATTCTTCTATTTCTGATCACTCTGGATGATGTAGTTCAAACTGGTGTCAAACTGCATTGCATTTTACAGAGAGGTGGTGTTTAATCGTTATAACTTAACGCTTACACACAAGAACAATCAAAACTAGAAATTGTATTTCCTGTGGAAAATGCGTTGGAATGCAAAACAGCTGAAGCTTAAAGCTGAAACATTTGAAAAAAATAGCTGAATATAGCTGAACATAGTGCAATATAGCTTAAAGTAGCTGAAAAAAACTGAATATATTTGAAAATAAGAGAATAGCTGAATATATATCAAAAAAGCTGAATATAACAGAATAGCTGAATATATATGCAAAAAGCTAAACACAGATGAATATATTTGAAAATGACAGAACAGCTGAATATATGAAAAAAGCTGAATATATTTTAAAATAACAAAATAGCTGAATATTTATGAAAATAGCTGAATACAGCTGAAAATAATTGAATATAGCTGAATGAAAGCTGAATGTAGCTGAACATATAGAAAACTACCTGATGAAAAGTGTTGAAGCCCAAAATCTTTTGACTGAACTGCTGAAAATCCTTATTGTTTAAATGTAGAATTGGAAAAGTTAAATGTAAAAGCGTAGAATAATAGCTGAATGTTTTGTCAACATTTGAAATTTGAAATTGTGTCTCTCGCTGAACGTATGAAGAACCTGTAAACGTTTGAAGTAGAAGATGATTTGAAGATTTTGAAGATTTGAAGATAGTTTTCATATAGAAAACTACCTGATGAAAAGTGTTGAAGCCCAAAAGCATTTGACTGAACTGCTGAAAATCCTTGTTGTTTAAATGTAGAAATGGAAAAGTTAAATGGAAAACTGCATCATTTTAATAATCCAAGAGATTAATTACAATAAGAGAGAGAGATGTAACTGAAGTAACACGGTAGTATGGGTAGAAGTAGTGGTTGAAATCACAGGAGTAAGAGTAGAAGTAGTCGTAGTAGTATTCATAGTAATAGCAGTAGTCATATTAATAGCTGCAGTAGTCAGTAGTTGTAGTATTAGCAGTAGTAGCAGTAGTGGTATTTGTATGATTAGCAGTCGTGCTAATAGTCAAAATATTAGCAGCAGTAGTCAAAGTATAAGTAAGGGCATTAATTATCTAATTTGAAAAAAATTCTTATTTGAGCTTTATGTTAAGATACAGTTAATTCATGGGGCTTTTATTTTGAAAGAGAAGGAGAGAGAGAGAGAGAGAGAGAGAGAGAGAGAGAGAGAGAGAGAGAGAGAGAGTGTGTAGTAGTATTCATAGTACTAGCAGTAGTATTAGTAGTGGTAGTTCTATGATTAGAAGTAGTTGTAATTGTCAAAATATTAGCAGCAGTAGTCAGAGTATTAGTAAGAGCATTAATTATTTAATAAAAAAAATCCTTATTTGAGCTTTATGTTAAGATACAGTTAATCCATGGGGCTTTTAGACAGTAACCTGATCAATCACCTGATTCCCAAAGAGAGAGAGAGAGAGAGAGAGAGAGA
>NW_027175832.1:11896363-11928863 GCF_023055335.1 Clinocottus analis
GTGAGTACTCCTGGCAGCCCTAAAGCTGAGTTTATGGTTCTGCGTCAAGTCAATGCCGTAGCTACGCCGTTGACACAGACCCCTACGCTGTAGCCTGACGTGCACCTCCAAAAAAATCAAGCAAAGATTCGGCTATAATCCCTGAAACCACACAGCTACACAGTCACAACCCTCCCCCCTCGGACCCCGTCTCCCCGGCGGCATGACGGTGAATTGCAGAGCAACATGGTCCCTCGACGCAGAACTCAACGACGGCGTCACGTCATTGGCGTAGGTACGACGTCGACTTGACGCAGAACCATAAACTAAGCTTAACTAGGGTTGGGTACCGAGAACCGGTGCTTATATGGCAACGGTTCCAAGACGTCCGGTACCTACCGGACCGAAACACAACACATGAGTGCAGGAGCTTTTGCCGTCCTCGGCTTGTTGGAACAAAGCTCTCCAATTTATATTAATGATGACCTGTTGTCCAGTAAAGCAGCAGACTTTGTAAGAATCCAACCATTTTCAAGTGGAGTTCTGTTGCAAACGCTCCCTATAAGGCCACCGTATCCTGGTCTGTTATTTTTTTTTAATTAATTTATATATATATATATATATATATATATATATATATATATATATATATATATACACATACATATATATATATTTATAGTTTGAAGTTAAAAAGTTCGAAGCCTTAGTTTGAAGTGTTTTGTTTTTATGTATATTTATAGTATACTTTAAACAGTTATTATATTGTTCAATTTGAAGAAAAAAAATGGCCTTGCCAATAAAAAAGTATCAGTTCAGGCACCATTTAGCACCGTTATCGGAAAAAAACCCAAACAATACCCATCTCTAGCCCTAACTCGGACAGCAGCAAATCTTCTTCTGGACACCTAAAAAAATCTATATCAGTGTAGTGTATGCCATATTTTCACAGCTTTATCTTGTCATCAGTCAGTCATTTCCGAAGGGGAACTGGGACTGTTGTCTCGGACCAGACTACTTTGACAAAAACAGCAATTTTACCTCAGTTGCTGGTCTACTGCTGCCTCGATCATTTTGTTTATTAATGCTATTGTGGGGGTTTGGTGAAACTTAACCAACCCCATAAAGGCAGGATTGGTAATCTTAAGAGTACGCTTGTTTTTTAAATCTATCAAACCGAAAAATCCAGCACAAATTTACTAACTCTTCTCCAATGAAAGTAGCAGCACTTGCTCCTAAAATTGTTGACAAAGTTGCCAAGTCGGCAACATTTACAGCCAATCCCTTTCGGCCTGCCCCAAAAACACTACAGATTTCACACCCCCAAAATGATCATAATAAATGTAAACAACGAACATGATTATTGTTCGTACTCACAGTACCTGTTCAATACTTACCAGTTGCGGGCTGTCAGGGCCACGAAGCCTTCCCTGCTGGCCTAAACAGAATCACAAAGTTATAGCTCCATTTCTTTCTTTTTTTTAAAAAGTTATATCTATTTTCTAATTTTATAGTTTTTCACAAAAACACAACATGTATTATAATTTTTTTTTCCCTATTAGATTATTTTCTCATTGCATAAGCTCCTGTTTTGTCTGTTCCTCAGCTCAGGCCAGCGAAACGGCTTGCCCGATAGCTTGTTACGTATAGCTCATCCAATCAGATTTCACCTTTTGATTCTCTAAGCGAGAGACGCCTTGTTTACAACATGTTAACGGCCAACTAGCTAGCGTTAATATCTGCTGATGAAATTCACAACCGTGTCGCTGAAGTTTTTTTAAGGAGAGCGGATGGACTTTGTTTGTCTTTGTTTGTGTCAGAGAATTTTATTTCAACCAAAATATCCAAAATGTTTTTGAAGATGATGACCAACACTGCATTTTAAAACAGCACAGAGATGGGATACTGATTTAAATAGATGGATTGTATGTCGGGGACAATGGAGCCGATCTATTTCATTCAGTTCTATGTTTATTTGGGCTGGGCAAGTTAATACGTTCACAACGCGTTAATTTCTCAATCGATTAACAACGTTAATTATTTGATCATGCGTTAACTGCATGTTGTTGGTTTTTTTTTTAATTGGGAGGGTCTTATCACTTCCACACACAGGTGCTGTATCTCTCCCAGACGGCGTAGTTCAGACCTGGGCGTCTTACGGCTCTACCAGTCCGGCCCGTGTGAGGTCAATCCAAAATTAAAAATAAATAATTAAGATGCACGCCATAAATGCAATATAACGACACTGTTTTTACTTTGAAGGCGATTTATGTACGTACGCGCTTCCGTAGCCTCACCGACAGGCAGTGTTGACGACTTGCAGACCTGAGCCTGACGAAAAAGCATGTATTGTCATGTAGTTTCTGTTCTCAGTAATTACTGGTCTTTAACATACATCTTTAAGGTAAGCAACAAACTGAACATGGACAAAAGAAGGAGTGGTTGGCCCTCACAGGGACCCTTACTACTGAACAGTACCTGTTCACAAAAAAAAGAAAACAGATTTATAAACTATATTTGTATGTATGTATGTTAACTTGCTGTTGCTCAAGAGTGCCTGTTATATTGTTCTGTTAACATTACTTTAAAATAAAAGCGTGCAATACACCAGTTTTTACTTAACGCATAATGCAATTAATTGCAGAAAAAACATGTATAAACATTTTGTACTCCTGCAAGATGTTTGACCGATGTTTTGGCTGCATTACAAAGGTTGGAATTCCTGTTTATTTATTTTTTTCTATTTTTTTTTTTCGGGTTAACCAATTTAACCAAAGTCTTTTTTATAGTGATGATATAATTCATTAAAATACGGGGAGATGAAATCAAGCATTCTGATTGGTTGAGAGTGAGTCACAGATGTACTGTATTAAGCATTCCATATCAGTGCGCACTCAAAACAATAGGTAGATTTTGCGCGACCGTTAGTTGTCATTTAACTCTTTTTACTTAAGGTATTGTCAATAATGACTGACAATAACAACGTTGAACAGTACATTATTGACGATACAGTACTGCCTCTTGTACCTTATTGCTCAAGTAAATTATATTTCTGTATGTATTTGTTATTTTTAGTTCTTGCATAGTTGTTAAAGCAGTGTTTAAATTGAGCCATATGTTACCTGACAAAGAAGGATCCTGTCAGTGAAGCATACAGTTGATTAATTCAACACTAGTATCTTATCAGTAATCGGTCTCGGCTGATTCCAAAAGCTCAGATATCACCATCGGTATCAGGACTGAAACAGGCTGGTTCTCCAGTCTGTTTGTCCAAGCTGTAGTAGACGTACTGACCGCTATCTAGATACACACATAATACACTGACTATGGATCAGAACCTCATACAACTCCAAGTCAAAAAACCCAACCCTCCCTTTAATTGTCCAACAGGAGAGCTGCTGTAACTCAGCTGGAGCTGCTTACAGTCGACTTTATCTATACTGCTCCCTGAATACACATGAAAAGGAGAACCAGTGTCAGTTATGTTCTGAGTCACATATTTTTGAGAAGTGCTCTCTCCACATGGATATGCCCCATCTCTCTTCCCTCATCCACTGTCAGCTCTCCACTGTCTTTACCTACTTAAAATAAATACTGACCAGCAAAAGGGACTCCTATTTGATCCTGGTGTGTGTGTTTTAGGTACCCGTACGAGTCAGCACAGATCCAGTACAGCTACAGCCTGTGTCCACCACATTCTGATGCCCACTTTGTATCCTGCTGGGTGGAGTTTGGCCATGAGAGACTGGAGGAATACAAGTGGAACTACCTGGACCAGTACATCTGCTCTACTGGCTCAGAGGACTTCAGGTGGACACCAACACATGTTTTCTACAGAGTTTAAATGAGTTAACTCTCATAAACACACTGTGAGAACATTGTACCTATGCCTTTCTTCTGCCTCCAGTTTGATCGACTCTCTGAAGTTCTGGAGGACTCGCTTCCTCCTGCTGCCAGCCGGAGGAGCTAGGCGGGTGGCAGACGGGGAGGGACACTGGGATGTTTATGGGGAGGGAGCGGGTGCTGGGATAAGTGGCAGTGGGGACTGGGTTCTTCTGGATGGCTTCATCCGTTTCCTGGAAGGTCTGAATCGCATTCGGCGTCGCCACCGCTCCGACAGGATCATCAGAGTGAGGCTCTCCTAGTTTACATCACGCTGCACATGAAAACACCTTTTATAGCTGTTTCTTTCTTCACAGTTTGTGCCATTTTTGCCACTTCACCCTTCTACTCTGCTACTGTTGCACTTCTCCTCCACTTCATTTATCTGATAATGGCTGAATTTACTACCGAACAGAAAATTGTTTCATCCTGATCACCTCCAGCATTAACATTAAAACTACAACAACCCTATAATATTGAATAATATAACACTAACAGCAGCTGTTTTGCAAAATAATTACCTTCTATATTCACACATGTATGTATGTAAATAAATAAATATATGTACATAAATAAATATGTGTGTGGCAGCCACAAACATCTCTTCACATTTGCTCTGTAAACATTTGTATTTGCTGTATCTTAAGATGCTGACGTGGACACTTTCCTCTGTTTCTTTTTCTCTGGCTCTTACATCACAGCAGAAGGGCACACCAATGAAAGGACTGCAGGTCACAGGTCCTCTCCCCCCGTACTCTACAGAGCCTGTGGCGCCCCCACAAGGCAAAAAAGGCACATCAGCTCTATCGGCCTTACTGGAGATGGAGCAGAACCAGAAGTGAGTGTCTTCTGGCACTGCAGACTGTTGTGATGTAAGCGATGGAGCTACGAATATCAATTTAAACGGCATTCTTTCTGCTTCTTCCCAGGTCTCTGGAGGAGCAGCAGCAGGCAAAGCCCTCAACAGCCACCAGTGAGCCCTCAAGTGTTGCCACAGCTCCCACATATGTGGACAGCCCTCGCAAGGTAAGCAACTGTGACATCTGTTTAGAATAAATTGTTTTGCTTCAGGCACTTCAGATGCATCGAAGTGTAATTTAATCGGCAACCCATACTTGGATAAAATGGTTCTTCTTTGCTGGTTTTAGTGTGGTGCTTTTGCTCTGGTTTCTCTCCTTCCATCTGTGTTTTTCCCCCTATGCTGTGTTCTGGTCTTGTCACTGGGCTTTGGGTGTGTGATCCTGGGTTATGTTCTTCCTGCACTGACAGGACACTACCTTTATTTTGGATTTTATACGTAGCCCTCGCTCCTCCTACATCTATCACTCTCAGGTCAGTGTGTCTGTGTGCGTGTGTGCGTGCATGTGTGTGTGTGTCCGGGTGTCCGTCCCTACATTTGCCTCCCCTCCTAACTCCCTCTGCATTGCTGCATGTGCATGGTATGCATAAACCCTCTGGTGCTAGTCACATGATGCTTGACTTGCTGTGTCTCGTCAGATTCCATATTTTTGTCCCCAGTGCAGCTAGTAGGTATTGACACTGACTCTCACACCAGGATCACATGTAATCCTTCCATTACCTTTGTGAGGTGTTGGCAGTTCCCCACAGTTTAATCATTCAGATATAAATCGTTATTCAGTGACAAAAATTTTAACATAACGCAAACATGCAGTGAGATGACAAAAAACTATCTGACGTAGTTAGGTATTATCTGTATTTCCAGACATTTCATTCTTGGGTTTTCCAATAACAAGACCCCTGATAACGTGCCTTATATGTTAAGAGGAGACCCTGTTTTCTTTCAACCATAGTTCCGACATGAAACTGCTCACAACAAGAGGGAGGGGAGAGAAGGCAGAGGGGAGAGAAGGCAGACATAAGAAACAACAAAACAATCTAGATTGATGAGTTGATTTAGGGTTGAACTGTCAGATGTCAGATGTCAAAATAAATTTGAAATCTGAGTATATTGTAGGCAAAGTGTGGACTGAATGCTGTAGTGTAGTTTATAGGAATTGAGTAAATCGTAGATCATAAAATATGGGTTGCAGTTGAAAATAGTCGAGTCCAATGTGTTTCCTTCACTATTTGCCCTTGAGCTCGAGGGACTGCACTTACACCACACAGTGGCAGTGACTGAACGGCCTGAATTCTAATCTCCAAAGGCAATCCTAAAATCAGTGAGTAATACATGTTGTGTGGTCCTGGTCAGACTAACCTTCTGTAACACAACTGGGCCTAGGCCCGCTGCTGTTTCCTGACATATCATGACTCCGTTGGTAAAAAAGACACATTTACTCACAATAAACAACTTAAGATTACTGCAGTCTCATTTGACTGTCAAATACTTTTTTGTCCACAAACCTTACTCAGTTGCCAGTTTATTAGGTATCCCACTGTTACCTGCCCATTCAGACTTTTTGGTATTCATCCAGGTTTTGAGATATCTGTCTCTGAAGTGGCTGCCCCACTCTGCAATAAAGGATGGTGTATATGGTGCTCGGAGTATTTAAAAATTCAACAGAAAATGTGTCTTTTTAAAAAAAAGGGGGGTCTCCTGCACTCTGAATAGACCACAGGAAACACATAGAGCCTGTTTCTCTGGTCATTATCCAGATAACAGCAACACCGTTTTTGAAAAACAAACTCTTTGTAAATGATATGTTTTTATGGGAGCACTGAGCACCACAAGCAGAATTTAGTTCACCTCCCCGTGTGTGGCGGCATAAATCTCAAAGTCTGATATCTCTACAGTGGGTATTTAGAACCATGTGCATGGCTAAATGAACTGGATGGAATGTGCTCTTTGGTGAACTCATTAAATAAAACGGCAAACTAAGTGAAGTACTTCGACCTGTGCAGCTGCCTGCTGAAGCCAGCGAGGTTGCAGAGAAAGGAGTGCAGGCAGCAGTGACGACTGGAGCAGCACAGCCTGCAGGAGAGACTGCAGCCAGCAGCAGCACCTCAGACCCCAGGTGGACTTTTATTGCTTCTACTACAGAGATGGTATTAAATACATGATTATGGTCATATCCAGGATTACAGGTCACTTGGACAAGACAGCATAACTCAATGGTATCTTACATGTATTTGTTTGATAAAGTCTTATTCAATTATAATGTACCAGTAAATGCTTCAAATTCTCAAACCAATGAGAATTGCTGATAATAACTTGATGATGGATTTTGGACGGTCTGCCTGAACAGTAACAGGTAGTGTAACCGGGAGCACTGACCTGTGGTGTATCTGTCTACAGTGGGCAGTCTTTAGCGGGAGCCCTTTCTCTGTCCTCTTCCTCAACACTCATGGAGATCCTCGAGGCCATCAAACATCCCACGTAAGATTCATTGTTGTGTGCGTTCGGGTCCTGGTATGTTTGAGTTACAGTCACTAACGATTTACACGTCCACTCACATATTCTGGCTTTTGCTGATTTGACACCTATAAAGAAAACCAGTTGCCCCATCAGAATCTGTCACGTGGCTACTGTAACCAGTATGTGGTCTTGTACATACATTTTATATTCATTGGATTTAATTCATCTAAATGTTGCCTCTTTACATGACTTTAGATGGATTTAAGATGAATCAGTTAAAATGTGGTTGAAGTGTAGACTTTCTGCTTTATTGTAATTGTCATAACAAAACTATGGTATTAACCTTTTAGTAATCCAACATTTTTACACAGTCCCCAACATTTTTAGAGGCTCAAAGGTTATTGGCCTTACAAATGGTTTGATGGCCAGGTGTGGCCTGTTCCCTTATTATTTCATGATAAATTAAGCAGATTTAAAAGGTCTGGAGATGATTTAACATGTTGAGTTTGCGTTTCGTTGTCTGTGCCTCTGGTATTGCAGGACAGGTGTACAGCTGTTGCCAGAGCAGAAAGGCCTCCCTCTCAACTGCTTCATTAGTGCAGAGGTTGTTCATTGGCTGGTCAACAATGTGGAGGGTGTGGCCACACAGGGGATGGCTGTGGATATAATGCAGGTATGAGTTGCATGTCCCACTGTTACATTGACACATCACTGAAAAGGAGTGTAGCAAGACAAGAAACAGATGATGAGACGACGAGGGCAACCAGAAGAGTATTAACCAAATTGTTCTGGAGTCCTATTGTCACTGTGAGATTGCCATGCAACAGGAAGTCGCTGTTAGAAATACTCCTGCTCCTTACCCTGATTTTGTTTTATAGTTTAGTTTGTGTTTGGATAAGAGAAACAAGACAATTGTGGTGCTGAGAGAAGACCATTGAATTATGCTTTTATTAACTCCAAATGTCACATGTAGTTAGTATGTTTGTACAATGACCCACTGCTAAGAAATTGTGTCTGGTTTGTGTAGAAGATGCTGGATGAATGTGTGGTGGCCCACGCTTCTGGAGATGCCATGCGTACCTTCGTCTACGGATTCTACTTCTACAGGATCGTGGGAGAGAAAGATGGTACATGTGCTCCTATTATATGTATTGTGGCAACCCAGGGGTATTATATGCGAGATTCCCCATGTCATTTTCTCTATAGCGCAAGATCACAATAAGTCATTTAAGGTTCTCTTTCCAATAGAACAGGTCTACCACTTGTTCTTTTATTAAACAAACTGAACGGATCATGTTATTGATCACAACAGCATGTTATATCTGTCTCTCATGGTTGCGCGCTAACACTTCTCCTCTGCTCTGATCTCTGTATCGGGCACAGCAGAGTTCCGCCCCGATGCCTACAAACATGTGCGTGCACACACACACACACACACACACACACACACACACACACACACACACACAAAGGTGAGCACTGAGCACAGTCACAGCTGTGGGCAGAGACCGTCAAAAAATATGTCGCGTGAAAAGCAGATAACTATATCTGCGTTTTAAATCGGGCTGGGCAAAGTTGAAAAAAATTAACTGATTAATCGCATGATTTTTCTGAGATTAATTGCCAAATTCAATAATGAAGTAAAAACCAGTGTATTGCACGCTTTTATATATAATAATGTTATCAGAACAACAGAACAGCACTCTGGAGCAACAGCAAGTTAACATACATACATATATAGTTTAGAAATCTGTTTTATTTTTTTTTCTGAACAGATACTGTTCAGTAGTAAGGGTCCATGTGAGGAACAAGCCACTCCTTCTTCTGTCCATGTTCAGTCTGTTGCTTAACTCAAAGATGTATGTTAAAGACCAGCAATTGATTCACTTTATACAAAAGCAATAAGTGCTTTTTATATTTTCCAGTTCAGTTTTTCTTCCTCAGTGAGAAAAGTCCAGCCTGTGTTGGCTTGAACAAGTGCACTGAACATCTTGTGATTTGTGGAAAGTTCTCTTCTTTGAGAGAAAAGTAAAGATCCAGAAGTGATCCTGAAGCAATCCCTTGAAGTGCTCTGCCATAGTGGATCACACGTTCACGGGTCTCACGTGGGCCGGACTGGGAGAGCCATTAGACGTCCAGGTCTGAGGTACGCCGTCTGGAGAGATTTAAAGTGCCCCTCCCAATGCAAAAAAAAATAATGCAAAAAAAAATGCAGTTAACGCATAATCAAATAGTTAACGCCGTTAAAGATTAATCTTGCGTTAATGCGTTAATTTGCCCAGCCCTAGTTTTAAACGCTCCCAGGTTGAAGATGGCAACTGTAGCTCTCCTGCAAGGCGCTCCGAAGTTGCTCTCCTGAACCTGGAGGAGCTTCTCTTGCTTCAAGTGAAACAAGCCAAAGTGCTTGTGTCAACCCAACAATGAGCCTGCTGGCTTCACACATTACAAAAGTACAAATAGTAAAAGTACAAACTGGCAGTTTCCCCTGGTTTGCCACAGCATCTGTAATGCCAGGTAATGCGAAAATGCAATCCACTGGGTGTTGTCATGACATTCATGGCTGTCCTCTCCTCTGCAGGCCCGACCTCCCAGCTTCCCTCCACGACGGCTGGAGGCTGGTCCGCTGCAGCCCTGGAGGACTTTGCTCTGTTCCAGAGGAAGTGGTTTGAGGTGGCCTTTGTGCTGGAGGAGCACCGACCCTGCGACCTCCCTGCCTTCCTCCTGCCATGGCTGCCCAGCCGGCCAGCCTCCTATGCAAGTAGGCACAGCTCCTTCAGCCGCAGCTTTGGAGGACGCAGCCAGGCCGCCGCATTGCTAGGTACACCCAGCCCAGGTCCTCCTTAATGCCCACTACTCCCTGATCTAGTCTGATGCAGATTCTACATGAGTCTATACTTCAGAGAGTTGTCTGGTTCCAGTTTTTACATCACACAAAGCACAGAGGGTGCATTTGTTCAGAGAGGACGAGACAAAGTCAAGAGGTTTAATGCCTCCTCCACAACCTTTTCCTGATCGAGGTGAGGTTTTTACCTCCGAGGTACAGAGTGAGTATGTGAGGTCTCCTCACTCAATAGGGCAGACAATTCTTTCACTAATATACATTGTTGGGGAAATGCAATTGATAAAAAATCGTTACAGTCCAAAGCCAGGGCAAATTTGTTTATAAATGTTCTAAATAAACAACAAAAAATTCCTAAATTAAAAACAAAGTTATTTAAACCAAATATAATGAGCTCTAGTTCACAACTACCACTTACCATTCCAACAAATTCATAATTTTCTCACATAGTGGGATTCTTACTCTCGCCGCAGAACTGCTTCCATGACATCATATAACATTATATGACATTATATGACATCATATTTGTCATCATCCACATCATCTCTTTGTTGTGTGATAGAGATGCTGGATCCAGCTCTCCTGGAGGGGCGGGGGGAGGGGAAGAGGGGGCCTGTAGATCTGAACAGCTGGTGGTGTGTTCTCCAGTGTATAGCATGACAAGTGTCTCCGACCTCGAGCTGTGGAGTGATCAGTCCACATCATCGGTCGATGGGATCCCCCGTCCCTTGCAATTAGTGCATGCCGTGGGATTATGTGTAGCTGACCCAGGAGCAGTGATGGGTGGGTGTGGTGTTTCAGTGCATGGTGTTAGTGGCTGTGGATCAGTAGTTCTGTGGTGTGCCACATCCTCGCCTGTCGCTCTCAAAAATCTTACCCCAACACAGCGTGCTGTGACAAGGTTTCTTCAATGCCTCCGCTCTCGCTTCGTATGACCAGTCAAAGCTCCACTTGGCACATTTAGAAATACTTGAGTTCTTTAAAGCAACAACTTTGCACGATGAATGCTCTCCATCTCACACCTGGTGTCCTGCAATTGCTCATGAGACTCTGGCTGCATTCATAGCATATTTGTTGTTCTAGATGCTCTCTATTACACCTGGAGATCTACATAACCTCTAATGCAGACATTTCTGCTGTTCTAACCACTTGCTCTCATGCCTACTGCCGGCCCATCATGCCACCCATCCTCCCTTCTTATGCTTCCTCTGCTTCCTGTCTTCCTCTCTCCACCTCTCCCTCCCTTTCTCTGTCTGTCCCTCCAGCTGCTACAGTCCCGGAGCAGAAGACGGTCACTCTGGATGTGGACGTCAACAACCGCAGTGACCGTACTGAGTGGTGCAGCTGTTATTACCATGGAAACTTCTCACTCAACGCCGCTTTTGAGATCAAGCTTCACTGGATGGCCGTCACTGCTGCGGTGCTCTTTGAGATGGTAACCAGATGTCCTCTTTGGTTAACTGTCAATGGGTCAGAAGTCATTCTCAAAGGATCAAAGGATATATATTAGGGCTGAGCAAATTAACGCATTAACGCAAGATTAATCTGGCAATCCTTACGGCGTTAACTATTTGATCATGCGTTAACTGCATGTTGTTGTTTTTTGCGTTATTATTATTTTTTTTGCATTGGGAGGGGCTTATCGCTTGACATCTCTCCAGACGGCAAAGTTCAGACCTGGCGTCTTACGACTCTCCCAGTCTGGCCCGCGTCAGGTCAATCAAACATGGAAAATAAATAAATAAGATGCATGCTATGAATGAAATTTTACGACACTGCTTTTACTTTTACTTCCTTGTTGACAATTGTTTGGTAGCTTCTGTTGTCAACAAGCAACGAGGCAGCAACAAGCAGCTTTGTCAAAAGCGTTGTCAAAAGCTTCGACAATAAATAAATAAATATATAAATATATATATATATCTCTTACCATAGGCCTTCACTGCATGCCGTATAGTCCACATTACGGCCGGGCTGGGGGAAAAACGCTTCACCGTATGACGTGAAAAAAAAAGGAAAACTCTGCAGTTGAACAATGCACGGAGCCTGACGCACAAAGCCGCTTCACCTGCTCGCAGCACGCACCGTGACTCCCTCCCCCGGCGCCAGTACCACCTGTGTCTGGTGGACTCCTCGGGGATCTACAGATTGCAGCCTCAGGGCAAACGCAGCACGATCTCACTATTACTGGCATGGAGGAGGTCACACAGGATGTGTGGACTGACCTGCAAAGCTATTTGGACTACTTTGACAAGAGAAAAAGGCGCGGCCACTCCGTGGAGCAATTGTGCCGTTATGCAGGGCTCGCGATCCTGACTGACCGAATTACGAGCCTAAACCAGTCAACAATGCATGTTGTCCAAAATACCACCAAACAACCATATTTAGTAATACCAAAACTATCCAACAACATTAAAAGCCTGCACACACACACACACACACACACACACACACACACACACACACACACACAGAGCTGCTGCGCCGGTCTGACCAGCAGCAGCAACAGAGCAGTGCTGTGTATGATTAAATACGAGTGCACATGTAAAAAATAAGTTACAAAGCCAGCATTTCACTCACCACATTTCCGTAATCCTCTGTGTGAAAAGCGTCGTCAGAAGACAAGCAAGTCATAATCCACCAGCAAGCGAGTTTTTTGGCTGATCTGGGACCAGGTGGACTCTGCTGACACTGTCATGTTGTTAAAGTGGGCGGTACGCGCCTCTTCTGCCCTGACGAGCGCGAGAGGGACAGGATCGAGCAGTCTGGGGCCAACCTGAGACTGGCCTTCCCGGAAGTCTTTTTTCCGATGCTGATTGGATAACTTATCCATACATCCATGTCTCTCATTTATTTCTTTGATCAGTGATTGGCTGAACTGCTTCTTAGACCCGCCTTTTTTGGGCCAAATTGATCTAGCCCCACGATGTGCACAAGCAGCAGAGACGTGCACAAGCAGCAGAGAGGTGAACAAGCAGAGAGGACAAGCAGGAAAAGCATTTTTTTTTAGCAGATATAATATATATATCTATATATATATATATATATATATATAAATATATATATATATATATATATATATATATATATATATATATATATATATATAAATATATATAGATATATATATAGATATATATATATATATATTTGGTGGCTCACACACCAGCAGGCTCCGCGTCCAGATTGAAAGTTTATTGCGCATGCGCAAAGCTCCTGACCCGTCCTGACCCTGTGGTTTGATCCACTATGGCAGAGCACTTTAAGGGATCGCTTCAGGATCACTTCTGGATCTTTACTCTTCTCTCAAAGAGGAGAACTTTCCACACATCACAAGATGTTCAGTGCACTTGTTCAAGACAACACAGGCTGGACTTTTCTCACTGAGGAAGAAAAACTGAAAACATGAAAAGCACTTATTGCATTTGTATAAAGTGAATCAGTTGCTGGTCTTTAACATACATCTTTAAGGTAAGCAACAGACTGAACATGGACAAAAGGAGTGGCTTGTCTCTCACAAGGACCCTTACTTTGACCCTCAAAACATCTTCACAGCCAGTGCCTCAGTCTCAGAGCAAAAAAAAAAAGAACATCAAAATGATAGAAACGCACGTTTCATTTTTATACTTTTTTTCTTTTACTTTGACCCTTTTCTGAACATTACCTGTTCAGATGTATAAACTAAACTATACATATATGTATGTAAGTTAACTTGCTGTTGCTCCAGAGTGCTGTTATATTGTTCTGATAACATTACTTTTAAAATAAAAGCGTGCAATACGCTGGTTTTTACTTTATTATTGAATTTGGCGCATAATGTGATTAATTGTGATTAATCGCAGAAAAATCATGCAATTAATCAGTTAATTTTTTTCAACTTTGCCCAGCCCTACTTAAAACGCAGATATCGTTATCTGCTTTTCATGCAACATATTTTTTGACAGTCTCTGCCCACAGCTGTGACTGTGCTCAGTGCTCACGTGTGTGTGTGTGTGTGTGTGTGTGTGTGTGTGTGTGTGTGTGTGTGTGTGTGTGTGTGTGTGTGTGTGTGTTAATCGCAGAAAAATCATGCGATTAATCAGTTAATTTTTTTTTCAACTTTGCCCAGCCCCAATATGTATATATCGAATAACGATAGTAGCTAACGGTCTTGACACTGCTCACGATGTTTCTTTAGGGAAACCGGTTTTGAGGGTGCTACGCTTCCAAGATTGCGTCGTCGGTCAGAATCTTGTCAAAAACCCAGTGCTTACAACCCACAATGCTACTCTGTCCAACGCAGTTTGGTCACACATTTGGATGTTACACCAGTAGTGGCGCCGATCCTATCCTCGAGCCACTATTTATTTCACTTTCAAACTTCTAGTTGTCAGCTCCAACAGATGCTGACTTCCGTTACATCACTTGAGGCAATTAGAAGAGCTAAGTGAAACCAGAGTCAAATTCCATGTATATGTATACATACATGGCCATTAAAGCTGATTCTGAATTACCGTAATCACGTTTGGCACTGCTTCACAAAAGGTTTATTTTGACCTGCCTTGAAATGATTTGTGAAATTGGTGGAGTTCCCCTCCCGGTGGAGCGCTGACACTATAATACCTCCTGATCACTTAGACATCAACAAATTATTTTAAAACACCACCCAAATGCTCTGTATCCAACACAAGGAAACACAGAGCAACAGCATCGTAGCTGTTTTGGTTGTCTGGAAGTTAGTGTCACATAAGCATTGAGGAAATATGCACCGTCGTATTTTGATGGTCACAGAGAAGTACAGCTTTTCCTGCTGTTGCCTAGTTGAATACAAAGTAGGAGGCAGTGGCAGATCCAAAGAGAGGTCCTGTCGTTTTTTTAATCACTTATCATCTATCAGGTCCAAGGGTGGCACAGGAAAGCAGCCTCCTGTGGGTTCCTGTTGGTCCCAGTGCTGGAGGTTCCTTTCGCGCTGACGTCTTATCTGTATGGAGATCCACTGAGAGCCCAGCTCTTCATCCCTCTCAACATCCACTGTCTGCTGAAGAACGCCAGCGACAACCTGTTTGAAGGTACAGAAGCCGCCTGGCTGATTTCCTGTCTGTGATATGTATGTCAGCTCAGTCCCAACATCTGTCCATTTGAACATATCCAACAGGTTTTGAACCAGAGACATACTGGGACCGGATGCAGCTCTTTCAGGAGGCCATACTCTACAGGTTATTGTTGTTTTATATTTATTTTTGCACATTTTGATAACAGGAAATTAATTTTGTACCTCCAATGTTTTGAAGAAATGTTATCACTCAAAGGATCATTTCATTTGCGCGAACAAAAGTTACATTTTCTTAATAACTGTGTGATACATATGATGGAAGATTTTCTCAGTTGATCTGCTAAGGAGGAATGAAATCTCTGAATCAAAATTGTCTTTTGTCTGTTTATTCTTGCAAGAAGGAAAGGTATGCCACAGCCACCCAAAGCAGTCTGTGATACAGAATTCAAAGAACCAACAGTCACAGCCCTCCTTTATACATGATCAGGGTTACTCCTCCAAACCACTGTGGGACAAAGAAAAACACCAACTACTGGCCCAACTTCGACCCTTTGTCTCTTGGTCCTTGAGATCAAAGAAGTCACAATCTCCTTTAGCCTGGGAAATCAACACCCCCATCAGTTCACAAACTCCCTAATCTGTTTACGACCCTTCTCATGTACATACACAAGAAAAACAGTCCCTTGATCCACTTTCCCCCTCACCATCTGCTTCCAACATCTCTGAGAAACATTAAAATCAGTTTAGAACATTACAATTACTATATTTTACCATTGCATACATCCCAGCTAGCTTGGTAAGTATGTGGCTAACTCCTGCTGGATCAGCAGTAGCTGAGTGAGTATTTATTTGCATAATAATTGTCCCACCATTGAAAAGCAGACATAGCGCAGCATCGTCCAGCTCCGACAGCGACCCATCTATGCTCCATGGATTCATCAATGGTTCATCAGAGTTTCTTCATTTTGTCGTGGTTAAAGAACATTGTGTAATAGTTATTACCTGGAGAGGTGGAAGGAGATATACATTTCTAAAACGTTACGTTTCTTTTAGGGCTGAGCAATCCTTTATTAACGGCGTTAATTATTTGATCATGCGTTATTTGCATTTTTTTTGCATTGGGAGGGTCTTATCACTTACACACACACACACACACACACACACACACAGGTGCTGCACTTTAAATCTCTACCAGAGAACGTAGTTCAGATCTGGGCGTCTTACGGCTCTCCCAGTCCGGTCCGTGTGAGGTCAATTAAAAATGAAAAATAAATAAATGAGATGCATGCCATAAATGCAAGACAACAACATTGCTTTTACTTTGAAGATGATTTATGTATGTGTGCGCGCTTCTATAGCCTCACCAACAGGCAGTGTTGACAACTTGTCGACTTGAGCCTGACATAAAAGCACGCATTGTTATGTAGTTTCTGCTCTCAACGAGCAGCGGTGCTGGCGCGAGCCGCTCCGCCTCACAAAGCGTTCATATGTGGTCCACTCCCAGCTGCAGGCTGGGAGTGGACCAAATAACTTTTTTTTTTGTACAATCAACACTTGAAATGATGCAGGCACTTTAATGTCCAGATTGAACATTAATCGCACATGCGCAAAGCTGCCACTGATCAGATCCAGATCCTCTCTTACCTGTCAGCTGTCCTTCACATCTCCACCTGATATAACCACACTTCAGTGCACTTGTTCGAGCCAACACAGACTGAGTAAGAAAAACTGAACTGAACTGGAAAACATGAAAAGCATTTATTGCTTTTGTATAAAGTTAACCAATTGCTGGTATTTAACATACATCTTTAAGGTAAGCAACAGACTGAACATGGACAAGAGAAGGAGTGGCTTGTCCCTCACAGGGACCCTTACTGATTTGTATACTATAGTATATATGTACGTATGTTAACTTGCTGTTGCTCCCAGAGTGCCTGTTATATTGTTCTGATACCATTACTTTAAAATTAAAGCGTGCAATGCACTAGTTTTTACTTCATTATTGCATTTGGCACATAATGCAATTAATCGCAGAAAAATCATGCAATTAATAAGTTACATTTTTTCAACTTTGCCCAGCCCGAGTTTCTACATTAAAAACTATGTAGCTAACATTAGCAGAGTACGTTAGCACATCAATAACTTTCATGCTACGCTAGCTAAAGGTATACACGTGCTGCTGTTGCTGTTTTCGTGTCATAGTGAAAGACCTACCACTATTGTTCCTTCATTTCATTGTCTGACATTGCATAATATTTCTTCAATGAGTCAAATGTTCAATCCCATAATGTATAAAACCTTCCAAGCATCACTTAGAAGTGTGTGTGTCTGTATCCACGTAGACCTTGCTCTCTGGTCGAGTCCTAGCAGCAGGTGTACCGATACACTTTGGTACCATTGTAATTGTGCCCCAAGAGACAACAGTATGAGATGGTATACCTTACACTAAACTGTTGGTAATAGCCGTCTAGCATACAAGTACTATTAACCATCTTCTAGCAGGCTTTAAAACGAGATGTAGTATGCTCTGTTCAACAAAATTATATCTGAGATTTATTAACATTTAAAGGTACTTTTTTTTAAAGGACGCTATTTTTTGCAAAACAAAACAGAATAGGTGCAGATGTGTGAGCATTAGGTTGCATCAGTGGCTCAGTGAGCTGCTTTCCTCTACACATCTTTAATAAACAGGGTTGTAGATTTGATACATACTCTCAATTAATGCTTAATGAGCTGAGGTCTGTTTTCTGATAAAAGACGCAACAGCAGAAAAGACCTCACGGATATCTCATGAAGATCGGCTTTTGGCAAAATGCCAAGAATCGGCGAGTCGCGCATGCGCAGCAGCCTGTTAACGGCGTACAGTGAACTTTTAAAATCAGCATTTCCTCTTGCGCCTAGAGACTCTCGATATAGTCAGAAACGTTGTTTATGGAGCTCCAGGCTGCAGCCTGTTCGTCTTGACCCGCATGTACATGAACTGTTGGGCTTTAAAACTGATAGCTGTTAGCTTAAAATGTTGTTAGCTGAAAGCAGCAAAACCCATTGAAAAGCACGCAGCATATTTTTCGTCTCTCTCTATCTCTCTCTCGCGGGCGACTCACGTGGTCCCTGCGGGCGACAAGGTGCCCGCGGGCACCGTGTTGGTGACCCCTGTTTAAATCTATCCATCCATCCATCCATTATCTTAAACGCTTATCCTTATTAGGGTCGCGGGGCGCTGGAGCCGATCCCAGCTGTCAAGGGGCGAAGGCAGGGTACACCCTGGACAAGTCGCCAGTGCGTTTAAATCTAGTCAATCACAAAGTCCTATGTCCCAACCACATAGTTTGTCTGAATTATGCAAAACTGTGTAAATGCTCTGCTCCTTCTACCAGATTCGGCTTCGTGCACGACAAGTTTTCTGCTTCTTCGTATAATTTCCCCTCTGAGAACAAGCCCCAGTACATCCATGTGACAGGTTAGTCACAACACACTCACACGCACAGACACACAGACACACAGACACACACTCAACATGTCAACCTGTCTCTCCGCCAGGCACCGTGTTCCTGCAGCTGCCATACTCAAAGAGGAAGTACTCGAGCGGGCAGCAGCGCAGACGTAGAAACTCCACTACCTCAAACAGCCAGGGCCCGTACGGCGGCGAGGAACGAGTTGGTTACTACTGGGCCTACAACACCATGCTAACCAAGGCCTGGAGGACGGGCGTGCTGGGCGACGAGAAGCTCGCCGACCGCCTGCTTAGGGACTTCACGGACTTCTGCGCCAACAAGGACAACAGGCTGCTCAATCTGTGGGACAGCTGCCAGGAGAAAATGAACGCCAGTGCTCCCTGACAACTGCAGGACAACAAGATGACCACAGAATCTCTTTAGTCTTTATTTATACAGCAAACTGTTTGACTCCGGGTTACGCATAATGCTGTAACTGATAAGAATCAACTCTTCAGATTCTCTCTACACTTTAAATGTCATATTTACGCCTTCAGAGAAGACATTCTGCTCAAATGTTTGTTTATTTTCACATTATAGATAACAGATACTTATTGATTTGACAGTTGTTTTTGAACCAGTGAAACAGGGAACTATGCCTGCTAAGCACCAGACAGACACTTTTGATTTCCACAAGGTTTTATGTCACTCACCTGACACCATCCAACTATTGTGTCGAAGCATCCCATAAACAAGCACCAGCAGTGTCACTAGCAGGGTTATAATGGAGAAACAGAATTTGGTTTGGCAAAGCACTAGATTATTAAATCACCAAGTATCATTGACGAAACAATACATTTCTTGTAAAAAGCAAAAATAAGAAGTCTACATCCAAAGTCCAGAACCATCACAATCTGTTTTTAACCAGGTTGGTCCTTCAGGAAGATGAGGCGATGGTGCTGAAAACACTTGGCCTAAAGAGCATAGTCAACGCCCCCGAATTTTGTTTAAGGTGTTGTGCCCTGATTTAGGACTGAAGGTCAGCAGCAGTAAAATAAAGGTTCTGTGAAACAAACCTGGTCAGTATCGACATTCCTGAGCATTGAAGCTGAACACATCTGATGTCATCCAAAGTTTTTAGTTAATAATGGGATTAACGGATTAATAGTATTTCTTTAATTATCCAATAATTATAGTACACTAAAACATAATAATCTAAAATGTGTTCAATGATATTCTAGCATTTTTGCTGTGATTTTCAATTTTGAAACTTATTTCTTTGTGTTGTATAAGGGCCATTCTACCGAAGTCGTGCAAAGTGCCATCCCCCAACAAGAAAACTAACTATTCAACCTAACCAACTATTCAACAAAACAATTAAGTATTCAAACATAGATATTTAGTAAGAATATGGTATGGTCTATTTAAGCCCAAGGCATTAAATTAGAAACTCATGAGCTAAATATATACAAAATCATCATTTATAGGGTACTTTATTGGTATGTAGCTGTCCCCAACCCTGACCTCTAAATTAAAATTTCTGTAAAAGACATTTAAAACAACTTTTAGATTTTTTTCAATGGTGTAATTTCAAATATCTGTATGATTAGATTCAAACAGAAGTTGTAAGGTTTATATTGATTATGGGTTTAATTTTTTAATTAAAAAAATTATGTCCCTAGTTTTCATGTCACTACCGAAACTCAAGAGTCCATTGGCTGAGCCTTCTTTTTAGCCACAGCCCTGCATTTCTTTTTACCAGGCAGTGACACAGCATTCCTGTCCCTCATGGCTGAACGCTCATGCTGTTGTGAACACACTATTTCTCAACGACGTGCGTCGAGAAATAGTGTGTTCACAACAATAGCAGCAAGACTAATCGCGACACCACAAAGGGGGCGTGGCTTATTTCCGCCGCTTTTCTTGTTTTAAAAGAGCGATCTTTTCCGTTACAGACTATAGATGAAATAACCACTAGGTCTGCTATATACTTGTTGTGGAAGTCACACAAACGTGTGAACATAAACTCCATGGTGTCTGGGTTTATAATAGTATCCCCGTAGTCCCACAACAGCGCCTGAATAAAGCCGCTATCAGCGCTCCTTCCGGGTGACCGGCAGCAGTTTGATTCAGCACCGGCAGGACGGCGGTGACGAGCGGACCATCTCAACGCTGATTGGCTGACGCAACTATGACTCACGCGTTTTTGCAGTCGGAGTTGGGAAATTTCAACTCGCGCGTCGACAACTCGCGTGTCGACCCGTGTTCGCTCCGCGACCTGCGAGCTGTTCGTGCTGCTTCTACGCGTCTGATGCGCTGCCCGCTGGAAAATACGTGTCTACGCAGCTTCGACGCGGCTGTGCATTGACTTTACATGAAATCTCGACGCGCGTCGAAATCTTGATGCGTTCGGTGTAAACACAGCATCAGTAGCTAAATCCGATTTTTAAGGATAAAGCCGATTTTTCTAAAGTAATCTGATCGGATTATAGCTATCGGATTGACTCAAATCTTGAAAATGGGTTTTTCAAAAGAAAAAAATGATTCAGAAATTGGATTGGATTACGTAATCCAATCGTGTTGTTGATCTGGATTAAAGGTTGAGTTTGGGTTTTTCAAAACTTTTTGGTTGGATTGGGATCATTGTAATCCCAAAAATCAGGATTAAACTGATACCAGCAGGAGGGTGGATTCATGGTGGATATCAGTAATAAAACTAGGTCACTAAAAGTGGTAAAAAAAAATTGGTAAAAAAAAACAAACTATACTATACAATATTTTCAAAAATATTCTTGAGAAAATGGAAGGAAACACAATCTTAACAGGTTAATAATAATACTGTTTAACGAGAGATTATTAGTATGTTTCTGCAATTTCTGGGAAAGGAAAGACATTCTAACACAATCTAAAAAATACAACCTAAAAATGTAGTTATTTTACAAGATATGTGTACTTTAGATATGGTACAATATATATATATATATATATATATATATATATATATATATATATATATATATATATATATATATGGAAAAAGCTTTGGGAAAAAAACTTTTTTAATTTTTAAATTCCCAACGGACTATAACCAATGGCTCATAAACACTATTTTGGTAAGAGAGCTTTCGACCGTTCGCAAAATGTTCTCTAAGAGAAGAAAGTATCCCGGAAACCAATAAAAATCAAACTAGATAGAAACCGGTGTTACGGATTAACAGGCGACCACGTTAACTGGCGACTTTCGGCCGAAAGCATCTAATGTTGTCGTCGTTACAGCACATGTTTAGAATAGCGAGATAACACGCAGCTGTCCTCCTGAATGCCCGTATTGTTTAATTCTGCTATTCAATGTCAAACCTTCTCGTATAAAGTCTGTGATCGAAACAAACCAGAATTGACGTTGTTGAGTCTTTTCAGGGAAAGAGTCCACGCGAGGTGAAACGCCGCTTGTTGTTTATGTGTTGAAACAGGAAGTCAGAAAATTGCCCTTCCTTTGAAATAAAGTTGGTCAAAATTACTGATGATTGACTTTGGAGCCTCTCGTATCATTGGGTGGGATAAAACAAGAAATCGGCGACATTACCATTACACCACAATAGACATACTGAATACCCACGTACATGTACAAAATTATAATCAATAATATGCATGGTCGCATTTTAAAAGGCAGAGGAACAACCAGATCAACTTGTGACCAACTGCGACTACATAGAGCATGTTGACGTGACCTGCGGAGTTGCTAAACTCTATTAAATGCTGCTCAACTCTGACTGCTGCCAAATACACAGTCTTTCATAGTTTCCTAACTTATGTTGTTTATATGCTTCTCTTTTTTTTCTTAAACTGTTAAACTATTTTGCACTTTATTACTATTATCATTCACTTTATGTTGTACACAAGAGAAATGTAATTTCAATCTCCATATGTTTGCGCATGTGTAAAATTGACAATGAAACTGACTTTGACTTAAACAAAGTCAGTCTTTCTCAAACAAGCAGTAGTCGCAGTTGGTCACAAGTTGATGTGGTTGTTTCTCTGCCTTTTAAAATGTGACTGCTGACTGTATTATTGATTATAATTTTGTAAATGTACATTTACAAAACGTAAATGTACATTTTGTAAATGTATCCAGTACGTTGATTGTGATGTAGTAGTAATACGCTACATCAATACAAGCCCCTGATTATTTTTTTTCCCCCACCTAATGATGAGTTCAAATCCCGTAAATTTGCTCTCCGCTCTCCCCGCTCTCCCCGACAACCACCGAAGGTAGCGGAGTTTTCTCCATTATGAAGTGGGAAGACAAATAAAGCGGAGATGGCTGTATCACCACTAGATGTAATGAAAACAGCGCCACCTATCGTATCGAATATGACATGCTTTCGGCCAATAATTCGATTTATTCACTGCCATGTATATTAGGATAATAGCAGTTGCCCCGAAAGAGAGCATAGTCCGACTGAAGCAAGATTCAAATTAATACCATCATGTAAACGCACTGTGTGTGATCTCAGGAACATTTGACCTCACAAAATATGCCCAAACACATGTTTTGGCATAATGCAACAATCAATACGATAATTATGATCAAATGTCTGACAGGATCAAATGATGAAGTGATGACATTTTGGACAGATGTGGATGTGAATTGTTACTTAACTGATTGGAGGCAAAGCACCACCTGCAGTTATCATAAAAACTAATGTGGTTATGATCTGCTTCTATGTGGTTGAGTCGATGACTAACTATTCAGAATCCAAGTCAAACCTCTCGGTATGTGTTTAATGAGCTCTCTTAACAAAACACCAACACTCAAAAATGTCACAAGACATAAGGAAATAAAAACATCAAATTATCACTGAGATGACAGATTATCACGCAGGTTTCAGGTTCTGATCATTACCAGAACCCGTACAATTCCCTCATATTGGTATTCACACATTACATCATAAGTAATCACACATTTTAGAGCTGATCCCTTTTACAGTGATTTTATATCAAATACAATTCTGCTATTCAAGTTTCTTTTGATTGTAATCATATTCTTTGACATCAAAGAATATGAATTTGGTCTTTAATCACAAAGAAAAAGGATTCAAAGTATATTATCACAAAGAATGATTTGTTCTATGAGAGAAACACCTCCAAATACTAGCGCCAACCTAGCTGATCCCCAACCAAGAGGCACAAGTACAAGGTATTCCAGTATGCCCACTGGATCCCAGTTCAGCGTTGAGACCCTTAGCAGCGGATTGACCACTGAAGCTCGTCTGAATGAGACTTTGCTACTTCCTAGACAGTAACCTGATCAATCACCTGATTCCCAAAGAGAGAGAGAGAGAGAGAGAGAGAGAGAGAGAGAGAGAGAGAGAGAGAGAGAGAGAGAGAGAGAGAGAGAGAGTGCGTGTGTCCCATTCAAGTGAAGTTCTACTGACTTCCTGTTTGTGCAACAAGGTTTCATTCTCCCTCATCACGGCGGTCTGGATTGTCGTCATTTTCCACTGCCTGTGTATTGGTATTGGTATTGGTTTGCTTCGTCTGGAGGAAAGTGCAGTGCAGCTTGAATGCACCCCACAATGCACCAAGTTCCTTCGTTGTCCTTTTCCTGCCTTAATGTCGGTCGGTACGGTAGCGGGACAACAGCTCTTTGAAAGTGATCTTTCCTCTCAAGCGCAGTACCTCTCAGAGAGGCGAGCTGAAGACCCTTCTCATCATTTTACAGCATTCTGTACGACTGCACCGGCTGCAGCTGATGTCAGACTTCACGGTATATTCACGCTCACCTCTGTGTCGTAAACACTGAAGTACAGAAGTAATCTAAACAATATTAGAGGCAGCTAGACGACATAAAACAATAATAGAATGATGTTATTTGGCAAAAATAGACTCAGAAGACCGTCCACACCAGCTAAGAACGTTTGGTCCGTCAATTTAACGGCTGGAGATAAATTAACCTGATTCTTTTTTTATTACCAGAATGAGATGAAAAGATGCCACAGCCAGTGCAGCGATCAGACAGGATTTATCTAGAAAGTAACAAAAAGGGAGCACTCTTCCTCTCCAGCTGAGTCCTCCAGGGTTGTGCTTCCCTCTTGTGCTGCCAGTTGTAGGTGAAAGGTGAGGGACGGACTGTTAGTTAACTGCGGGTTCATCATCAGAGATGAGTGGCTGACCACCTGGACGGACACACACACACACACACACACACACACACACACACACACACACACACACACACACACACACACACACACACACACACACACACACACACACACACACACACACTAAGCCATAAAGGAACAGTAACAACTACACAATGTATTAGCAGAGTGGTCCAACTCACGTGGTCTGATTCTGATTGGCCAGATGAGGATGGAGCAGAGCGCCAAAGCTGCGACGACTGCCACGCCTCCCGTTACTATGACCATGATGTAATGATAGAACCACACGCAAGCAGGACAGCATGCCACAGTGCTGAGAGGGAACAGCATGTTATTCGCATATCGGGCTGATGAAAAGAACTAACAAACTGAACTTCTCTGAAACAAAATCGGTCATTTTACAAGAAAACTGACAAATATGCATGAAAATAAAAAACGTTGTAATTTTTTTTTTTTTTCTGGGAAAAAGGAACCACATGTTTTCACTTTGCCAGGTTGGATAAACCTCTTCACCACGGTAACCTGGTGTTTTTACAGTAAGGATGGCTTCTGAAATACAAATTGTCTTTCATGTTCTTTAAGATATGATCTATAGTGTACCTTATCTTGTATTGTAGGTTCTATTTTGCCAATGGGTTATCAGATGAATCCTAAAGAAGGTTGTTAAAGTAGAACCTTACTTGCGCACATTTTCTTTCATGTTCTATTACTTATGATCTCAGAATATCCAGAGTTTTTTCACTCACATTAAGTGTGTTTGGCTAATCGCTAACAGTACTACCATTACTGTAAAACTTGGGGAGTTCAAATGCTGTGGAGTTGCCTTCACCGCTGCTTGTTTTACGAGGGTTTGCAGCCCACTGGTGTCTCGACGAGGGGTGAGCGTGCTCCAGTGATTTAGTATTGCACTTTTAAAAATTAGTGAGACTGCAGACAGATCATCGTCAGGACTCATCCATGTAAAATCAGAGGAGTGTCCCTTAAACTGTAAATATGTCAGTACAGCAAATATGAGTATGTGATAACATAATATAATAGTGTGCACTAACTGGCAAGGATGCAGAAACTGAATGATCATCACGGCCGCTCCATTGGCCAACTTATCCGTGAAACTCATGGCACCATACACAAACGCTCCACTTTGCTGCAGAGAGGAGAAGGTCAATATAGACTGACATGCACATACACACACACACACACACACACACACACACACACACACACACACACACACACACTACCGTCTGGCCGCCGATGAGCTCGGCAGTCATGGCGAGCGATATGACGAGGATGGTAGCTGACCCCGCCCCCAGCAGCAGAGCGGCCCCGTACACCCGTTCACCCATCATGTCATCCAGAAGCACCCAGTAGGAAAAGGCCATAATCAGCAGCAGGCCCATGAAGTAGGTGAGCTGCACCAATCAGGAGAGAGCACACACAGTGACAGTTAAGGAGCCAGTTCAAATCCCACCCTGGTGAGTGTCAACACTTGACTCTTGGTTAAATGCCTTCTTCTTAGCAGTGGAGATACAGAATCAGATACAAAACATGAGGAAATGAAAAAAATACTGAAACCAAAAAACCAGTCCATCAACTCCTTGACTCTCGGCTGTGCAAAATATTGATTGTGTTGTACAGGACTGCATGACACTGAAAAATACCCTGATGATCATAAATGGAACCAATCTGATGTCCAATGTGAGGTATCGGGACAGAGGATGTCGATTGTGTACATGTTGTAAAGCACTCTGGGGATCATTTGTAAGTTTGATTTTGGGCTATACTGAGTAATTGAGCTCCTCTCCTGCCTTTCCTTTTTCTCTTCCGGTACTTAAAGCCCCTGAAAATGTGATTTTAAGATTAAAAGTAAAAATGCACCTGCTCCATCAGAAGTGTGTGTGTGTGTGTGTGTGTGTGTGTGTGTGTGTGTGTGTGTGTGTGTGTGTGTGTGTGTGCTGCTCAGATTTGATTGACAGCAGTGAACAAAATTGCCTGTCTGTAAGCATCTGTATCAGGAACAACAAAGACACATTCTGACCCTTTTTGATTGTTCAAGTACAATGAGTCATTGGATTGGGGGGTCACAGGATTAATGATAATATGGTTCGTTGACACTGAAAGAGAGAGTGGAGCTGTCTTAAAACTGGATCTGTTAGTTTGTGTCACCTTCTCGCAAACAACCACAATGGGGATATGATGACAGGCGGCCGATGAAACGGATAATGCAAGTTTACAACTCAACAAATTATATAACATGTAGTTTCTAGATATTTTAATGCAGAAAGTTACACATTATACCTTTACAAGTTGAAAGTAGCCTGATTTTCAAGGGGAAACAAACTGGTCAAAGAGAAGAGCACCCAGAAGTGTGGAGCCAGGTGGGGGGTGTGAGGGTTTACTTACACATTTACCAATGAGTTTACTGACAGGCTTCATGATAAAGGAGGACAGGAAGCCGCTCAGGTACATCACTAATGGGATTGTCGCGATGAATTTCTGTTGGTGGGAAGAAGAAAAAGAAGGAGGGAAGAGTGAGGACGGATCATTTGGAGATGATAAAGGATGGCTGATGTGACTTTGTGTTACCTTGGGCAGCCCCAGAGTGTTGATGAGATACATGGAGATGTACGTCTGAGACAGATTGACCATTAACCTGGTAGACATGTAGAGCAAAGCCACCTACAGAGAAGTACAGTGACACACAGGTCTGTTAGCCAGCTGCAGGCAGTGAAAATCACTGACTAAGCCTCTGGTGTGTCTGTAGAATTGTCCTACCTGGTAAAAAGAAGGCTGCTGCAGCCAACATTTCCACTGCAGAAGAGGTGAGGAGGTCTTAAAACGAGGATGTCTCGGCACCCCCTCCCCCTCGTCTTCCTCCTCCTCCTCCATCCTCTTCCGTTCTTCTCCAGCCTCCCCGTCTGCTATCCTCCTTTCCTTGATTCCCAGGTGGAAGAGGAGGGCGAAGAGAGCGCCGATGGCCAGCACAATCAGCGCCAGATTCTAAAAGGTAAAACACAACATGGCACACTTTCATATGAGCTTGTAGTTTAGGTTTCTGTGTTCCTTCACTACCCCAAAACTGTGTGGAGGCAGAACGTTTCAGTCTGAGGTTTTATAAAACAACACAACTCTATTCTACGGTGAAAATAAGAAAAATAAAACTACAACACATGACGACAATAATATTTTAGATGGAGTTTTACGTCTGAAGACGTGGGATCAGTCACCGCCTTCCCGCTGCTTTCATCTTATTTTTCTGGAGTAGCCTCAGATTCCTCGCTGGGTTAATTAAGCTTCTATATCTGCTCTCCTCTTCCACTGTACTGTTCCTTCTGCTTTCTTAAACAGGGCCAAACTCACAAACATACCAACACCGGTTCTCTTCCGCCAAGATGTACAATAAGGCCATTGCACACATTGCAACCCCCCCGGTTTGGCTCAGCAGTTTGTGCGCTGGTAGTTCTATGAGCCAAACGCACATTAATGACACTAAAAGTGAGAAAAGTGTGGGCGCAGAGTAGCTGCTGAGAGGCAGCGATGCACTTAGCTGTGTTATCAATTGCAGCCCCTACTAGCCCGCGTAAAAGGCACAGTGTGAACTATTTTAGGGGATCTATTAGCAGACCAGGACTCTGATATTCATAAGAGTGATATATTAATATCCATAACGTGTTTATATCTGTACAGAGAGTGGGTCTTCACAGATTCCGCCATGTTCTTGAGGTTAGCAGCTGACTTACGCTGCTCCTAAAGAAGTGTTATTACTGTCAGGATGGCCTCTGGACTTTACGACAGGTTTGCACTCACTCGCTAACGTAACCACAGTCTTTGAAGGGATATTCAGCTGGTTACACACTGTTAGATGGCGTCAAATCCTACACACTATTCCTTAAGTCGTAGTGAGTAGGTAGTCAGTGAGGAGTCAGCAGACAGTTAATAGCTGTATAAAACAGCCAATACAAATCTGTTTTAATACAGTGTTAGTCACTGCAACCACGAGACGTCCCTGAGCATGCGGCCATAACTGCCTGTCATTATAATAAGATATAAGGCGTGATTGGGTGGATTCTAAATGAAACTTTTGGAATATGAAAGTAGGTAGTCGGTGGTTTATTGTTCTGGATACAACCCGCACAGAAGGTTCTGGATGGAACCATCACATCAGAGAGGGGTACCCCGAGAACCTCTCACAGATGGTTCTATTGTCTAAGCCTTTATGTTGGGTTGTGAGTTGATTAGAACTCCTCCTTACCCTGAAGATGTGGATATCTTGTGGCCCAAGCTCATTGCTGAGCGGGTCATCATCCTGACTGGCCTGAATGTGGAACAGCAGAAAAGCCACTGCATACACTGTGATGTTGGCTATCACTGTGAATGCATACCTACACACACACACACACACGCACAGAATATGTAGATGATCATGCCACGTGTACTGTACTAGGTACACTATCTTTGCACAGAAGACGCACCTGTATGCAGTGAGCTCTACCTTAGCATGCTCACAGGTGACCAGCTCTGGAATGAGAGACAAGTGGGAGATCTGGGTGGCGGCCCAGCCAAACTGAAAGACGATGATGAACGGGATGAAGTAGGTCAAACTGACCCACTGAGGGGTGAGGGAGCCACAGCCCAGGCACTGGTTGAAGATAAAGGCAAAGGACAGCATCACGCTCAGTGTACCTGTAAGACACACACACACACGCACACACACGCACACGCACACACACACACACACACACACAGCAAAATATCAGACTGCAAGCATAATCCAGCTCAAGCAGGAGCCGTATGAGTGCGAGGACAGCGTTTTGAGGGAACGCCTTACAAAATCCGAAGTGAAATCAGTGAGTCATGCTCTCAAATCGAATGGTCACGCTCTTGATTGAAGATAGGAAATAAGCTTCATAAGTGTAACCCTTACACAGGTATGATGGGAAAACTCTAAAGCTTCAGGTGGACTTTACAGTAAAGTAGGAGACATCTTGTGACCAGCAGCTCCACCAACACAACATGACCTTGTAAAGACTGTTTATGATGAAGCTTCCCATGTTTATGCGTGTAACAAGGATCCTTACACTTTAAGATATTCTCTCTTTCCCCCCCTTCTTCTTTAAAAGTTACATAAATATGAGCATTGTGTAATACGTATCAATACAAATATAAATAGTTTAGATAACAAAAAACAAAACAAAAAATGTGAGAGAATACACAGAATAAATAAAATAATATAATATGTCGTTTTAAAAACACTTAAAGTTAAAAACACTTAAAGTTTATCGATGTACGACGTGTAACGCAGCTGTATGTGGACTGTTGAAGGGTAAATCATTTGTGAATCTTGTGGGGCAGTCGCCCCTTCATCTCTCTGACTTACCAACTAAATGCCATGTCTTCCTCTTGCCGTAGTTGCCACAGCCAGGGGTTCGGTCTGACTCGTACCCAATGAGCGGTGTACAGATGCCATCAGCTACCTGGCCAACCAACAGCAACACACCTGCAATGCACATTCACAGATCTGTTATACACAATAAAAGTGAATGTGCACCAATTGACAGAAAGTAAAATGCATGGCTCAGGTAAAATATTCACTGTATTAATTCAGTACAAATATCCATATAAAAAGGGAATACACATACATATATATATATATATATATATATATATATATATATATATATATATATATATACATATATATACATATATATATATACATATATACATATATATATATAGGATATATATATATATACACACATACACACACATATATATATATACACACACACACATATATATATATATATATATATATATATATATATATATATATATATATATATATATATATATATATATATATATATATATATATATATATAAATATACACTCACCAAAAGGATTATTAGGAACACCATACTAATACTGTGTTTGACCCCCTTTCGCCTTCAGAACTGCCTTAATTCTACGTGGCATTGATTCAACAAGGTGCTGAAAGCATTTTTTTAGAAATGTCGGCCCATATTGATAGGAAAGCATCTTGCAGTTGATGGAGATTTGCGGGATGCACATCCAGGGCACGAAGCTCCCGTTCCACCACATCCCAAAGATGCTCTATTGGGTTGAGATCTGGTGACTGTGGGGGCCATTTTAGTACAGTGAACTCATCTTCAAGAAACCAATTTGAAATGATTCGAGCTTTGTGACATGGTGCATTATCCTGCTGGAAGTATCCATCAGAGGATGGGTACATGGTGGCCATGAATGGTAGGCCGTGGCATTTAAACGATGTCTAATTGGCACTAAGGGGCCTAAAGTGTGCCAAGAAAACATCCTCCACACCATTACACCACCACCACCAGCCTGCACAGTGGTAACAAGGCATGATGGATCCATGTTCTCATTCTGTTTACGCCAAATTCTGACTCTACCATCTGAGTGTCTCAACAGAAATCGAGACCCATCAGACCAGGCAACATTTTTCTAGTCTTCAACTGTCCAATTTTGGTGAGCTCTTGCAAATTGTAGCCTCTTTTTACTATTTGTAGTGGAGATGAGTGGTACCCGGTGGGGTCTTCTGCTGTTGTAGCACATCCGCCTCAAGGTTGCGCGTGTTGTGGCTTCACAAATGCTTTGCTGCATACCTCGGTTGTAACGAGTGGTTATTTCAGTCAAAGTTGCTCTTCTATCAGTTTGAATCAGTCTGCCCATTCTCCTCTGACCTCTAGCATCAATAAGGCATTTTCGCCCACAGGACTGCCGCATACTGGATGTTTTTCCCTTTTCACACCCTAGAAATGGTTGTGCATAAAAATCCCAGTAACTGAGCAGATTGTGAAATACTCAGACCGGCCCGTCTGGCACCAACAACCATGCCACGCTCAAATTTGCTTGAATCACCTTTCTTTCCCATTCTCACATTGAGTTTGCAACTGCAATGTGATTGGTTGATCAGATAATTGCATTAATGAGAAATTGAACAGGTGTTCCTAATAATCCTTTAGGTGAGTGTATATATAAAAGAGTTATAGCATTTTATAATTAAAAAAAATATATTTATCTTAATTTCCTCATAAAAAGGTATATATTTTTAATAGTGTATTTGTTTTTCACAAATACATTACATGTATTTGTGAAAAACAAATACATTGTATAGTATTTTTTCCCTTTTAGCTTATTTTGTCATTGCACTGTGCAGCTGTGCCTTCATCTGTTCCTCTGCTCCTTCAGGCCTTTGGTATGGCTTCATGGGACCTGTTTAACAGCATTTTTTTCTCCAATCACATTTCACTTCTCTTTATCAATGTAAGATTAGCTTGGCAAAATACAGGAAACAGCCTTCTCGCGACCCTGGGCGTGTGATTGGTCACAGGGCCCGAGAGACTATTAACATGTGCTGTCAGTGAAGCTAGTGTCTCAGCTAGAACCTAGAATCTGAGGACTTACTGATCACCCCTTTCTCACACAGTGGCTTATGTACGTAAGGTGAGTGAAATGCTGATTATGTTATTGTTTTTTACATGTGCAGTCTAACCGCAGGCTCTTCCTGCGCCAAGGTGCACTGCTGCTGCTGGGGCAGCTGTGTGCTATGCAGTGGTGGCTGGTGAATTTTTTTTGGGTATGGCTAGCCAATTAATTTCAGCAAGCATCCTGGTATGATTCAATGCAAAAAAAGGTATCACACATTACTATTTTGCAGTTAAATATTTTTAAAAAATGTCAACACATTGACATAATAAGAACATCTTTTTACAAAGACACGCTAATTATGTTTGCTTACTACTAGTTGCATTAATAACACACACAGAAGCCATGGGTAGAGGCCTCATTGAGAAGCACCAGCACGCGCCGCA
>NW_027175832.1:11931363-12066363 GCF_023055335.1 Clinocottus analis
TATGAATGGGACAGCGCTTTACTGCAACATCACGTGACTACATTAAAAATATTGTGTACAATTATGTATTTATTTTATTCTTTTTATTCACTGGTTCAAACGTCTTTCACATGAGATGAGAAGTCATTTTATATTATTTATTCACTTGTTTTTGTCAAAATAAAATGTATGATGAATGTGCAGAAAAATATATACATTCTGTTTGCATTCCTCTAATTCATGTGTTTTTATGTTTCATAATGTTGTAAAGGTATTTTATCGTGCTAAATGATCACGTGCCTCCTTATTTACCTTTTTTTTACGTCTCCATTCTTCCATTGGGAACTGTGTGTTAAACCTCACGCTGCAATGCATTGTGGGTGATTCCCTTGGGCAAAGTCAGCATCTAATGTTGACTTACGGAACGGGTTCATAAAGGGCTCAAAATGTCACAGAGCCCTCAGGCACTCCACAATTTAACAATGGGACACCCCTAAACCCGCAAGGACTTCGCGGGAGCGCACCTCAAAGTCCGTAAGGGTGGAGATTGGGATTGGGCCCTTGTGAGCTATTTCCTCAGGTCACTTCCGCAGTTGCTTTAAGATGTCACATAAGTGTCAAAGACATAACTCACTGTCAATTTGGCCATCATTAGGAAATATTATACAAGTAGGTATTATTATTATACATATTTTGTACTAGTCAAATTATATTTTCTTTTTTTTTTTTTTTTTCAAAAAAGTACAACTCAGGGTATGATACATCTATATGTCATAGATGTCAAAGCAGAAGTCCACCCTCAGTTCCAGCTGCCTTGCTCAGGCGCACACAAGTTATTTTAACAGGAAGTTATTAGTTGCTTGCCTCACAAGACCACAGGTCGCATGAGATGCATGTTGACACAGTGTTCAAGATCAAATAAAAGTTTATCCCTCAGTAGCATGCTTGACTTTAGTTCTACACCTGTGGGCCATTTTTAAAATGCAAATTTACTGGATTACTGGATTATGTGGATTACTGTGCCAAAACACATCACAAACAGACCCAACAAATAGACAGATACAAAAGTCAAACCCATCTGAGAAGGTCAAGTCGAGATTTCATTCAACAGCGTTATTTCGATATTTGAGAGCCTCACCTCATACTATTCTTGATTGCGTCCCTGAGCTCAGTCACTTTTCATGATCCAAAAAAAATCAAAATTTGTATGCCAAATCTATTATATATATATATATATATATATATATATATATATATATATATATATATACATATATATATATATATATATATACATATATATATATATATATATATATATATATATATATATATATATACATACATATACAGTATATATATACCACCAAGCACCAAGCGCCGAGAACGTGCGCCTGGTGGGCGAACGTTCCGGGTGAACGTTCCGGGCCAGACGTGCTCGGTGACCCTTCGGCACCCATTCATATATTCATATGCATTCATATATATATGAATATATATGTATATATATACATATATATTCATATGTATATATATATATATATATATATATATATATATATATATATATATATATATATATATATATTCATATATATATGAATGCATATGAATATATGAATGGGTGCCGAAGGGTCACCGAGCATGTCTGGCCCGGAACGTTCACCCGGAACGTGTGTGTGTGTATAAATATATATATATATACATATATATATATATATATATAAATATATATATATATACATATATATATATATATATATATATATATATATATATATATATATACATATATATATATATATATATATATATATATATATATAGAGGCATATATATATATATATATATATATATATATATATATATATATATATATATATATATATATATATAGAGGCATATTACATTTTGCCTGTAGGTGGCGCTCCGACAACATTTCTTCATGTACATGTGCTCAGGCCTGGACCGGCATCATCCATGAGGAGTTTTGGGCTGATTGCATGCTTTGCATTGGAGTTACAACAGGTTTCTATCACATTGCGAACAATCAAAATGGGTGTGTCTTTGTGGCCACGTCACGTCGCGGCCGTTCAGTGAAAACGCAAACAAAGCACAAGCCATACTCTCAAGGGTCTTTAGATCATCCCTGAACAGAATTGAAGTTGATCGGACAAAAATTGTAGGAGTAGACACATTTAGATTCTAAATGCATCTTTTCTTTATCAAATTTCGCCCTCTTTGCAAAAAGTTTGGACACCAAACTTGCCCGAATTACTGTAGCGCCCCCTAATGTTTGAATCGCATGACTGATTTATAGCATGTTAAGAGATGCAATGTGCACATACACAAAAAGTTGGGGTCATTAGTCCTTATAGTTTTAATGTTATGAGTATTTAAAAAAAGGACACGCCCCTAAGAGGTTAATTGGTTTGATATTCCTCAACGCAATGAGACATTCAAAATCTTCCAACGCAGTCTTGAAGATATAGCTCCATTTATGTACGACAGAAAGTTTGGTAGGAATCGAACAAAGCGTTCTCGGATGAAAGTGCAAAAACGTGTTTTCCACTTTATGGGTCTGAGAGGCTTTTTTGTAGAGCATGTGGAGATGGACGTGTGTGAATGTTTCAAGTCAATCGGACAATCAGGGCGAGGGGCGTTGCCGTTCCAACTTCTAGGGGGCGCAAGAGAGTCATTTTTTGGTACTTTTTTTTTTACGCTTATATCAGATGGCTATTTTCACCAGGCCTGATAAGCGGTCCAAATTTGGTGAGTTTTGGTGTATGACAAGTCCCCCAAAAAGCAGTCCAATGTGAAAAAATTAAAAAAATAAAAGTTGTCGGAATAATAATAATAAGAAACCTAACAGTTCCAATAGGGTCCTTCGGACTGATTACGTCAGTGGCTCGGACCCTAAATAAGAAATCTAATAGTTTCAATAGAGTCCTTCGGACTATGTCAGTTGCTCGGACCCTAATGATACATTAGAACAATGTTTCTTAAATACATACAAATGATGTATATCTCCAACTGAGCTGACTGATAATCTTGCTCATTAAAAACTTATTTCAATGTAGCAGCCAGAAAAACAAAGATGACCGAAAGAAACAATGTATTGGTAGCTCATTGACATTTAGATCGGATTCAGATTCAGATTCAACTTTATTTTCATTGCACATAGCACAAGTACTGTGACAACAAAATGTAGTTTGCATCTGTTGAGAGTTCAAAAGAAGCAGTTACGGTGCAGTGCAGTGTGATAATGATATGATAGACAGTATAATATGTAGTAATATGATAGGCAGTATAGACAGCATTGCAAGCATTGCCAGTATTGTATATATATATATATATATATATATATATATATATATATATATATATATATATATATATATATATATATATATATATATATATATATACGGTGCAGCACTAAGGGTGTTGACAGCTGAGTGAAAGAAATTGTTCCTGATCCTGCTGGTCCTGGAACAGAAGTTTCTGTAGCGCCTCCCAGGAGGGCAAACAGTCTGTGGTTGGGGTGAGTTGAGTCCCTGACGATGCAGTGTGCTCTCCGCAGGCAACGCTTGAGGTGAATGGACTCAATGCAGGGAGTGGAGTACTGGTGATGCGTTGGGCGATTTTCACCACCCTCTGCAGAGCTTTCTGGCCTGAGGCAGAGCAGTTGCCGTACCAAACTGTGATGCAGTTTGTGAGAATGCTCTCGATGGTGGAGCGGTAGAAGTTCACTAGAATCAGAGGAGACATGTGGATCTTTTTTAGTTTCTTCCGGAAGAAGAGACGCTGGTGTGCCTTCTTGATCAGGGTTGAGTTGTTGGGGGTCCAAGAGAGGTCCTTTGAGATCTGAACACCCAGGAACCTGAAGCTGGAGGCACGCTGAACCTCAGTTCCATTGATATGGATGGGGAAGTGTGTGCAGCGCTTTGTCTTACTTAAGTCCACGATAAGTTCTTTGGTCTTCTTGGTGTTGCGGGTCAGGTTGTTGTTGGCGAATCACGCAGCCAGGTACTTCCTCCCTGTAGGCCGACTTGTTGAGGCCCACCACCGTTGTCATCTGCAAACTTGATGATGGTGCAGTCGTAGATGAACAGGGACTAGAGGAGAGGACTCAGCACACAGCCCTGTGGAATGCCAGTGTTCAGGGTGAGGGTCAAAGAGGTGTGCTTGCCTAACCTAACATACTGGGGTCTGTTGGTTAGGAAATCCAGTATCCAGCTGCAGAGGGCCAAGCTCACCTAGTTTGGCATTTAGTTTTAAGGGAATGATAGTGTTAATGCTGAACTGAAATTATGAACAGCATTCTTACATAGGTGTTGTTGTACAGGTGGGAGAGAGCGCAGTGGAGTGCGGTGGAGATGGCGTCCTCTGTATTTCTGTTCTGGCGGTATGCAAATTGGAGGGAGTCCAGTGTGGGTGGTCAGCAGGTTTTGAGATGAGCTAGGACCAGCCTTTCGAAGCACTTCATGATGATGGGGGTAAGTGCAACAGGGCGAAAGTCATTTACCTGGTAATTGTGTGTAATGTTTTTCAAAGTATAAACAATTATCATCTTTAAGTGGCCCAGAGCATAAATGAGATTACCAAGATTACTTACTTACAACATGTCTTCTTGAAGGACCGTGGAGCAAAAAATTGTGCCAATATTATTTTCATGTCCTGTGTACATTTTTTCCACACTTAACAAAACCTTTGCAAATCTAATACATAATGAATGAATGTATATATATATATTTATATATATATATATATATATATATATATATATATATATATATATATATTGTAACGGCCTGAGGGGAAGGGTTACCGCAGGCGTCTACATTCCAGCCAGAAGGCTCCACCCATGCATTAGAGGAGCATCAGGATCAGGTGGGGAACGAGACGCACCTGATCCTGATCTCCTCATCAGAGGCGCCTATAAAGGTCAGGGAGGGAAAAGAAGAGGGGAGCACATGCGACGAGGAAGGAGAGGCTTCTCTTCGTGCCGACGGAGGTGAAACCGGTAAGCCGGGTAGTGGCCCGGTTAAGATAGTGCTAGACAGAGCTACCTTTGAGTTAGTTCTGTTTATTTCAATAAAACCCTTTAAAACCTGCAGAAAAGTCTCTGCCTGTGATTGCTGCGCTGCCTGACCGTCTGGGTCCTTCCTCCCATCCTGTTACACTGGTGGAGAATGCAGGCAGGAACCCCAGCGGTGGCGTAGCAGTCCAACAATGGAGGACCTAGTGAGAGAATGGGTGCGCCTTTCGGCGGAACAGCAGACCCTGCACCGGCAAATGATTCAAGAGCAACGAGAGCACAACGCCCTTCTCCATGCAGAGGTCCAGAAGTGTTTGGCGGCCACCCGTCCGGCACAAAAGGAGGCCGGGCGGCCCAACCCAAGTCGTTTTATTCCCAAAATGACAGAGCGACGATGTAGAGGCCTATTTGACAGCCTTCGAGCGCACCGCCAAGAGGGAGGGCTGGCCCGAGAGCTTCTGGGCCGATCTCGTTGGGCCCTTCCTACTTGGACCGGCCCAGCAGGCCTACCTGGATCTCCTGCCAGACCAGTCCAAGGGGTATGCGGTCTTGAAGAAAGAAATCCTGGCAAGGTACGGCTACAGTTTAGCAGGAAGAGCCCAGACTTTCCACGACTGGCAGTTTAAACCAGAATTGTCAGCCAGGGCACAAATGTATGACCTTGGCCGGGTAACCAAAGCTTGGCTGACCTCTGACCCAGACGAGTTGGGTATCTTGGAGAGGATCATGATGGATAAATTCATCCGATCTCTACCATACGAGGCCAAGAAAATGACGAGTCAGCAGAACCCAGCCACCCTAGAGGACTTGGTGAGCCTGGTGGAGAGTCAGAGTAGTGATGGGACGATGATACCTCAAGGAGTGTATTGACACACTAAACAAACTGTGTCGCCACTGTATTGATACTGTGTTGGTCACCCAATAGTGACCCCTGCAGTAGTTATAAAATCATTGCAGGTAAAGAAAGTCCTTGTTCGTGTAAATGCTAAAACTGAGTTGGTATGTAAAATATAGCAAATTAGAGTAAAAATTCAGAGTTACAATTTTGTAACTTATGTGCACATTTGTCAACTTAACTGTTAAATCATATGAAATAAAAGACAAAAAAGTGATCAGTTCATGAATTTTTATTGAGAAACAAAAGTTTTTCGAGTGTCTTTGCTCCAAGGCGATTTCTCCTCTTACACACCAGCTCCCCAGCCTTGGAAAATACTCTTTCGCATGGTACAGACGATGATGGTGTGCAGAGAGTTTTAAGTGCAAGTTGATGAAGATGTGGGTATATGTTCTGGTTCCATTTCCAATATTGCAAAGGATCTTGGTTTCTGGGTGTGTTTGTTTGTGCCAGGTAGCGTTGGACTTCAATAATGGAGTCAGCTGTTGCGTTCCTCGTCTTCTGGGTCTCTGCAACCTCCATATCGAAAGTCTTCCAGAGATTGTGCCCTAAAAAAATAGTCAATCATTACTTCATTATCACATGATAAATCATATCACAAAGTGCCACAAAAATGTATTTTCATACCTGAACTGGGTTCTGACCCATGTGAAGAGCTAGGCTCTCCTTCTCTTGGGTCAGGCTCTTGGCTCCTCATTTCTTCTGCACATTCTGACTGCAGTCTCTTCACCGCTTCACTAGCCTTTTGCTGACTAACAAATCCATTCTTTTTAAATCTGGGATCTAACAGAGTTGCCAGAGTCATCACACTGAGAGATTCTATGCCGCAAATAGCGTCAGTTAGCCGCTTCCTCAGGTTTTCAGCCAGTTGCTGAGCAGCTGTTTGTGTCACTGTTGTGGCCTGACGTTGAAGCTCAATGTGGAGCATTCTCATCATGGGAATGACCTTCGACCCAGAGACCCTTTTTTCCTCAGACAGTTCTCTTGTAGCTTGGTCAAAAGGAACAAGAACCCTGAGCATCTCTTCAATGATCTGACATTCTTCTGGAGTCAGTGGAGTGATGCCAGGTTTTAATGAGGCCAGTGACACCCAGACTGCCTCCTTCTGCTCAGTCATTCTTTCAAACATTTGGTAGGTACTGTTCCATCGTGTTGGCACCTCGTTTATTAATTTATGGCCCGGTGTTCCCAGCTGTTGCTGTATTTGAGTGAGCTTCTCTTTAGCAGTCACGCTCGATCGAAAGTATGTCACAATGTGTCGTGTTTTGTTGCGTATTTCAGTTATTGTTGGGATTTGATCAAATGATTTTCTCACAATTAAATTCAGGGAATGGGCTATACAAATGGTATGCCGTATTTGCAGCATTCGAGCACATGCAGTCATGTTTGCTGCTGCATCAGTGACAAGACACCTGACCTTTCCTGCTATGCCCCACTCCTCCATGAGGCTCCTTTTAACCGTGGCAATGTTTTCTGCAGTGTGTTTCTGAGGAAAATGCTGCACTGCCAAGACTGATGAATGGAGTTCATGGCTTTCTTTGTCCACATAGTGGCCAGTAACAGCTAGATATGCCTCCATATTCATGGACGTCCACATATCAGCTGTTAAAGTAACAGCAACAGCACTCTGGAGGTCCTTTTTGGTTTTCTCCTTCTCCTCCTCATATCTCTGGCTCACCAAGTCCTTGATGGTCTGAAAATAACCATACAAATACTGTTACACCAATAAAATATAGTTATATAGTTAGTACAAACATATAATTAAAATTCTTAAACATACCTTCCTGCTGGGTAGAGCATACGAGGGTACAATAAGCTTCAGGAGCTCCCTGAATCCCTCATTTTCAACAAAGCTGAGTGGCTGACAGTCTTTGATGATCATATTGACCACTGCCTCATCCACTGCTTGCTTGTTAGGAACTGCAAGCCAAAAGGAACTATTTTGTCAAAAGCTTAATAAAAGGACTGTAATTCTTACAAACAATATCAAATAGACATAAGACGACATGGTGGTGTAGTGGTTAGCACTGTCGCCTCACAGCAAGAGGGTTGGAGGTTCGATACCAGGCCTGGAGCCTGTCGTTTTGCATGCATGTTTTTTTTTAGCACAATTTTTAGAGAGAATTTTAACATACCTGGGGTACTCTCACGAGTATCTGCCAATTCTTCATTGCCATGCCGAGCTCTATAATGCCTCAGCATTGATGAAGTGCTCTTATTGATATAAGATAGCTCTGTGGAGCAGAGCCGACACTTCACCTACAATAACATAAAAAGTTAATTTATCTGAAAACAATTCAAACCTCTTACCAGAACATTGCATTCACTTGTTAAACAAAATAGACACCCTATCTCATGATTACGAGATCAGGATCTCATAATTACATGATGACATGAATAAAGCAACTGTAAGGCTCTTTAACTGACTATCATATGAATCACAGGTCATTCACTTGATAAACTGATAAAGTGATTGCAATGCGCCACCGTAAAAAATAGTATATAAAGGAGAAAAAGATTTACCTTGTTTGGCGTCACGAGATCAAAATTATTCCACACCGGGGAAAACTTCCTAGGACGATCCATGATCAAGCAAAACTCCATCCGACAAACCCACGACATGTTGATACAGTTTGTTTCCTGATAAACACACTTTGGCGCGGCACATCCAAACGACACAGTTCCTGTATCGGTCACGTGATTCTTTCTTAAAGCAATACACGCACCGATACGAGGTTTCCCTCTTGAGCTCTCGGCACAGTGCTGATGCACCAGTGTCGCTCGTCCCATCACTAAGTCAGAGGGTTACTGCTAAGTTACTGAGACCAACGCGAGCAGAGCCTGAGGTGAGCTGGAAAGCCAGGGAGGAAGTACCAAGGGCTAGGAGGACGCGTGAATTGGAGGGTCCAAGACGAAGGCGCCCACCCTCCACAAGTGACCTACGGAGCTGCTTTAAATGCGGAGAGCCGGGCCACATATCCTTGGGACTGTCCAGAGAAGGATGAGCCGATGCCAACAGCTGGCTCGTCGAGTGCCAGACCCTGTCACCTGCTCGCCTCCTGTTGGGTGCAGGAAACCGCGCCAGCCCGTATGATACCGGTCAAGGTAAATGGGAGAGACGCAGTAGCCCTGGTAGACTCCGGCAGTGTGGTGTCCCTGGTCCAGCCACATCTCCTGAAACCAGCCGTGTCGAGTGTGATGGTACCTGTGTCTTGCGTACATGCGGACACCAAAGAGTACCCCACAGGTGCCATCACACTCACCACAGTCAAGGGCAGCTGTCAGCTGACCGTAGGAGTGGTCCCCTCTCTCCCGGTTCCCGTCTTAGTGGGCCGCGATTGCCCCCTATATGACCGACTGCAGCAAGACACCCAAAGGTGCCCAAGAAGCAAGTCGGGGGCTATGAAAAAAAGCGGTGAGAGGAAAAGTATTCCTAAAGTTGTGTGCAGCCCTTGAGGAAACCAGGGCTAATCAAAGTTCCGAGGCAGAGGCGCTCCTGGACAACTTGGGGTTCGCCTTCCCATCGGGACCAGGCACAGAGGAGGACTTACCGCCCAGGTTAAAGGGCCAGTTCGGAACCGCCCAGATGGAGGACCCAAATCTGCTGCCGGCACGCAGCAATGTTGCAGAAATCGAAGGGCAACTAGCTCCAGGGCTGGGTAAGCTAACATTTCCCTGTTTTACAATAAAAAATCAACTGTTGTACTATTCTAAAGAGACAGACGGCCAGAGGAGGGACTTGCTGGTCGTCCCAAAACCCTATGTTTCCACAGTGTTGCACCTGGCCCACAGCCATGTCATGGGGGCCCACCTAGGGGTGGAGAAGACCAAACAGCGGATCGCCAGCCGGTTCCATTGGCCCGGAGTCGTGAGAGCAGTAGAGGACTATTGCCGGACCTGCACTGAGTGTCAAAGGATGAGTCCTAAGCCACACTTTAAAAGGCCGCTCATACCGCTTCCTATAATTGATGTGCCATTCTCCCGCATAGCTATGGACTTGGTGGGGCCTCTGGCCAAGTCGGCTAGGGGACATCAGTATATACTGGTGGTACTAGATTATGCAACCAGGTACCCTGAGGCCATCCCCCTGAGGACCATGACCACAAAAACAATTGCCCGAGAGCTAGTCCAGCTCTTCAGCAGAGTTGGAATCCCCAAGGAGATGTTGACGGACCAGGGTACCCCCTTCATGTCCAAGATAACGAAAGACCTCTGCCGACTCTTCAAGGTAAAACAGCTCCGCACCTCAGTATATCATCCACAAACTGATGGGTTAGTTGAACGTTTTAACAAAACACTGAAGTCCATGTTGAAGAAGGTGGTTGATAAAGAGGGCCGTAACTGGGACCAGCTCCTACCCTATGTTCTGTTCTCAATCAGGGAGGTACCTCAAGCGTCCACTGGCTTCTCCCCCTTTGAGCTGCTATATGGAAGACAGCCCAGAGGGCTCCTCGACATAGCGAAAGAAGCCTGGGAGGAGCAACCAAGTCCTCATCAGAGTCTTGTGGAACATGTGGAGAAGATGCAGGCTCACATGAGAGACGTGTGGCCAATGGTGAGGGAACACATGGCTCAAGCCCAAGAAGCGCAACGGCGAGTCTACAACAGAGGGGCCCAACCTCGGGAGTTCCAACCAGGGGACAACGTTCTGGTTCTAATCCCCGACACCAACCACAAGTTCTTGGCGTCATGGCAAGGACCATACGTAGTGGCAGAGAAGGTAGGCCCAGTCAACTACAAGGTATGTCAGCCTGGGCGCCGCAAAACCTTACAAATCTATCATGTTAACCTGCTGAAAAAATGGTACAGCCGAGATGCGCTCCTGTGTGGGGTTGCCTCTGTGTCCCCTTCTCCACCAGAAAGTGAGGTTGCATATGGACCTGGATTATCCAAAGCACAGCTACAGCAAACTCGAGAACTGGTTCAGCAGAATTTGGATGTTTTCTCTGCACAACCCGGGCACACCTCTTTGGTAGAACATCATATTACCAGGGAAGAAAGTAAAAATGCGCCCCTACCGGATACCCGAAGCCAGAAGGGACGCCATTGAGCAAGAGGTCCAGAAAATGCTGGCTCTAGGGGTGATAGAGGAATCCTACAGTGAGTGGTGCAGCCCAGTGGTCCTGGTCCCTAAGCCAGACAACACCAAGCGGTTCTGTAATGACTTTAGGAAATTAAATGAAATTTCAAAGTTTGATGCATATCCCATGCCCAGGGTAGATGAGCTGATCGACCGCCTAGGGGAAGCCCGTTTCATCAGCACCCTGGACCTGACAAAGGGATATTGGCAGGTTCCCCTGGAAAAAAACGCAAGGGAAAAGACAGCCTTCGCCACTCCATCAGGGCTGTATCACTACACGGTGCTGCCCTTCGGTCTGCATGGAGCCCCAGCCACATTCCAGCGACTGATGGACCGGGTTCTGAAGCCGCACCGTGAGTATGCCGCTGCGTATATCGATGATGTGGTAACTCATGGGACAACCACCTGGAAAGACTGACAGCAGTCCTAGAAGCGCTCCGCAAGGCCGGCTTGACGGCAAACCCCAAAAAGTGCAAGCTTGGTCTGGAAGAGGCAGAGTATCTGGGTTACACTATTGGGAGGGGCAACGTGAGGCCGCAAGACAGCAAGGTCCAGGCAATCCAGGGCTGGCCACGCCCCTCCACAAATGCCCAGGTAAAAACATTTTTAGGTCTGACCTCATACTATGGTCGCTTCATTCCCAACTTCTCGGGTGTAGCGTCTCCCCTCACAGAAATGACCAAAGCCTCCCAACCACTCAATGTCAAGTGGACAGAAGCAGCTAAACAGGCCTTTGATGGCCTAAAGAGGGCCCTCAGTTCTCAGCCAGTGTTGGTGACCCCCGACTTCAGCCGAGAGATGATTGTGCAAACGGATGCGTCACAGATGGGCGTGGGGGCAGTACTCTCCCAAGAAGTCAAAGGTGAGGAACATCCCATCATCTACATCAGTCGGAAGCTCAACCCAAGAGAACAAGGATATGCGACGGTGGAAAAGGAAGCTCTCGCCATAAAGTGGGCACTAGACCACCTTCGGTATTACCTCTGGGGACGCCGCTTCACTTTGGTGACTGACCATGCGCCACTAGTGTGGATGGCAAATAAAAAAGACACTAATGTGAATGTAGGGAGATGGTTCATCTCTCTGCAAGAGTTTAACTTTGATATTGTCCACAGATCGGGAGCCAAGCATGGAAATGCAGATGCCCTGTCCCGAAGAGACGCCCTGTGGACACTGGTCGCCCCTTCAAGGCCAGGACTGAAGGGGGAGGGGGGGTGTGTAACGGCCTGAGGGGAAGGGTTACCACAGGCGTCTACATTCCAGCCAGAAGGCTCCACCCATGCATTAGAGGAGCATCAGGATCAGGTGGGGAACGAGACGCACCTGATCCTGATCTCCTCATCAGAGGCGCCTATAAAGGTCAGGGAGGGAAAAGAAGAGGGGAGCACATGCGACGAGGAAGGAGAGGCTTCTCTTCGTGCCGACGGAGGTGAAACCGGTAAGCCGGGTAGTGGCCCGGTTAAGATGGTGCTAGACAGAGCTACCTTTGAGTTAGTTCTGTTTATTTCAATAAAACCCTTTAAAACCTGCAAAAAAAGTCTCTGCCTGTGATTGCTGCGCTGCCTGACCGTCTGGGTCCTTCCTCCCATCCTGTTACAATATATCTATCTATCTCCTGCATGGACATCCCTTTTACAAATGGCCCACTTTATTTGCAGTGTGCGCCACTCGACGGGGGCGAGGAGTACAAGGAGGGCTGGAGACAGAAAACTACAAAAACAAAACTTTCTGTCAATTTTTAATCCATTCTACAATGTGGTTTCCTTGTCAGTAAATGTTGGCGCCTCACAATCACGAGTGTAAGCGCTTGGTGTTCTATTTGGTTTGCTAAGCCCTTTTCTTGCAGTTCAAGGCATCCATGCCTTCTAATAAATTGAGCTTCTATTATGCATTTGGGTTTAAGTGGTTTAATATTACTGCAACTTTAAAGACACTGAGCTTGACCGTGCCACTCTCGAGCGAGCTCTGGACCTGGTTAAATCCTGTTCCATGTGTGGTAATAATGAGCTCTGTGCAAGGGAACCGAAATCTTAACACAAAGGGACCAACAAGACCTCTGATGAAGCAAGACTGATCCATCATGGGCAAACATCAAATACTGAAACAAATGTTCACAATTCCTTAAATAAAGATCAGCTTTTATTTTGTTTGTTTTTTTTTTAATGGAGTTATCCGACTTTCCATCTTCCAACCCACAGAGTAAAAAATAAAACAGAAAATTAAAAAAAAAAAAAAGTTGAGGAACACACTCCAAGCTACAAAACAAACTTTTTGAACACGTAAAGACACAAAATAAAAACACAGGATCCAAATTGTAGACAGTTTTTTTTAGTTACAAATTAAAACACGAAATAGAATAGTTTTCACAAACATCTCTTTTAACTTTTGATTCTGGTGGTTGTGAGGTTTTTCCTCTGAGGGTGAATGTGTCTGAGAAGAACACTGAGCTCAGTCTGTTGCAGGGAATAGACCAAGCCGCCCACGGTGTCTTCCTTTGACCCCTAGAGAATAAAAACTTTATAGACTATATGTGAGAGCTGCATCTTTTTTGTCCATGAAGTCTCGTGACGAGCTCGAGAACATGTGCTGCGTGTTTGTACATGTGTGTGTGCACGTGTGGTCCGACAGTCTCATTGCTTCCCATCTTTTTTCTTGTCCTCTCTTCTGTATCTCTTTAGAAATGCACTCTCTCCAGTCAATAAGGAAGAAATAAACTAAAAATTAAAAAAAATACAGAATGAACTCGTCTGCCAGTAAACCAGCAGACTTCAGTCTGTCAGCCAATCATCTGCCCTTTACAGTCTTAACTGTTTTTTGTGGTCACTTTTTTCCCCCCAGCAGTTTGGGTTGATCCAGTTTCAGTTCAGTTCTGACCATAAATAGAAGAAGACTCCATTGCTGGTGCAGCTAGTCCATGGTTAAAGCTCCCAGGTGAAACCACAAACACTGGCAGTCCGGTAGAAACCAGTAGATCAGCTTAGCAAACATATCCTGCTGCCTAGTGGCCCAGCCAGTCCAGCCGACTCAAAATAAACTACAGGACCTCCAACAGCAGGGAAGGAGGGTCAGAGGGGGACTGAAGGAGGGATGGATGAAGGGAGAAAGAGAGGGTTACATGAAGAGGGCTGGAGGAAGAGACAGCGAGAACCCAGAAAGGGACCAGGGCTTCTTTCACCCCTCTCGCTTTCATTTGTGTCTCTGGAGAGCTTTCCTCTTCCTCCTCTTGAAGAAACAGCAGCACCTGCAACACACCACCCGTCATTAACACACTTCTCTCCTCCAAATACTCTTTGTTTTTCTATCATGTATTTGAAATAACAACTTTTTGTAAATTAAATGTATACACTATGGTAGAACCTCTCATGCAGCGAACCAATAACAATAAGGATGATGAAGAAGAATAATTAAACTGTGTTTGTGTAGCACCTCTCATACAAGAAATAAAGGAAGATAGAGATAGAATGAACATTACAAAAAATCTCTTGTCTAGTGCTTCATTAATGACGGGTTCCTGGGAGTCTGAGGCTAGACGCAAACACAGAAACTGCCTGCGTCTTGGTGAGGGTGTAACCTCCACCCCTGCTCTTATCTGAGGCGGCTGCAGCCAGGACACTACCCCTGAGTCCCCTGTAGACTTGAACACACATCGTGTCCAAGTCTACAAACTATTAAAAGCAACAAGAATGCTTGCACCTATACACCAGTACTTAGTAAAATGCATTTCAAAAGAAGACACTTGATAAAATAACATAAAAATGAAAATATTGACAAGAGTTACTAGATGTTGTATATGAGGGGGATTCAACTAATGTTGAACAGGGTCCAGTTTGAGAAAATGTTCTCATGCAATAATGTCCAACTTGCGCTATGATTTAGTCCCATGTGTTTTGAATCAGCCAGCAGTTATTTAACATCTGTATAAAGTCAAAAACTGACTGTCAAATCAAATAGAGAAAAAAAGAAATAATATCTCAAAGATATTTATTATCAGTTTTCAAATTTAACTGAATGAATCATAAATACAGCACTCTAATAACAAATAAATATTCTTCTCTCATTTCAATTGCAATAAGGGCCGGATTTAACAATGGAAAAAAATACATTACTGAAACCTTTTGAAAAAAAAAATGTCTTGAAATAAATGTAACTTAATTGTCTTTGCCCTGAAGCTTTAAATACAGTTAATTCAGGTGTCTAGTGACCAAAAAAGCCTTGACATTATATCATTCTCTTATAAAATGTATGTGAGGGAATATAACTGTTATTGAAACCACTTGTTTCACCTTTATAGTCTCTGTTTACATTATTGTTGGACAGTGAAGGAATGCGTTAGGATTCTGATCATATTGGCTCTTAGATTCTTGTGTTGTGCTTTGTCTCGTAGCAAAGCTTCACATCGCACTTTTAATAATTGTCACTGTAGGAGCCATTAGTCACGGGTGTGTATTTTATTGTGGTAATGTGTGTTTTATTGTGATAGTTTAAATACGGGGCACCGGTACGAGCAAGGGGGATTAATGATGCATGGGTGACGGGGAGATCAGACGTTTTTTACTGCTAGACCAAATACTTCGTAAAACAGCTCAGGAAGTCCAAATAACAACATGTAACTGCCGTCAGTTGATAATTAAATGTGCAATAACCCATAGATATACCAACGGCTGGACTCTTTTTTACTGAAGCAGCGTGTGAGAAACAGGATCTTATCCCGCACCCAGCAGAGTGGCCGACACGTAGATCGTATGAGATGAGATCATATGACGTATGACACATATGAGTTTTAAACTGCCTTTAAGAAGAATGAACATAGAAGAGGCTAAAGACTCTGGCTAAAAACTCCGGTTCCGGACCGCGGTCCGCCTGTTAGTGACCCGTGTTGTATACAATGGGTGATGAGGTCCCACATCAACTCAAACCTTTCAGCCTAAGTTAAAACAGTTTTGATTAGAGATGCACTGATCCACTGTTTTTTTGTTCTGATACTGAATAACTTCCCATACAGATACAACTCCGATATTATAGCACAAAAAACAAACAAACAAATAAATAATACATTGAAATGTATTCCAAAGCTATTCATCTAAACAGCCGAGGTCGGCTTCACATACAAACATTGTATGGAGAAATGAATATCTACAATGTACGTGGCAGCTTCTTAAATTGGTAACAGATTAGTGAGTAATAATACTAAAAGGTGAGGCCAGAGGTCTGTTTGTGTTGGATGTTGACTCGAGGAAGTGATGAAGGGAGTAGGAAATCAGCTGGTAATGCGGTACATATACAACAAGATAGATTATTAATACCCTGCAGCAATAGCTTGAATGCTGAAGGGCTTATTGAGATCACCCAGCGTGACTAACCATCCGTTTGAAAAGCCTAGTTACCGTCCGGCCCGGGGCAAACAGAAGGCTGTGTAAGTTTGTATACACACACACACCAGCTGAGTGTTAGAACGAGTCCTTACCAAGAGCCCTGCAAGCACTGAACAACCCAAAACACCAACAATGACGTCATGCCAGTCGTCAGGTACGTGCACAGATAGACTCCTTGTGGTGCTCAAGCACCTGCTCTTTTGCCCTGGTTGAGAAAAGTGCCCTTTCTGCTGAAGCACATTTTTTTCTTCATTCATGGATATTTAAGAATAAAAATTATTTATTTGAGTTCTTCTGAGAATTTCGCCTCGACATGCTCCGCGGAGCTCACCAGCCCCCGCCGCGCCCCTCCCTCCCTCCACGTTGTGCTCATGCAGTGCTGAATCACGATTAATCGCATTATGCGCCAAATAATGAAGTAAAAAACTAGTGTATTGCATGCTTTTATTTTAAAGTAATGTTACCAGAACAATATAACAGCACTCTGGAGCAACAACAACAAGTCAACATACATACATATATAGTTTTTAAATATATATATTTTTTTTTTTGAACAGGTACTGTTCAGTAGTAAGGGTCTCTGTGAGGGACAAGCCACTCCTTCTTTTGTCCATGTTCAGTATGTTGCTTACCTTAAAGATGTACGTTAAAGACCAGCAATTGATTCACTTTATACAAAAGCAATAAGTGCTTTTCATATTTTTCAGTTCAGTTTGTCTTCTTCAGTGAGAAAAGTCCAGTCTGTGTTGGCTTGAACAAGTGCACTGAACATCTTGTGATGTGAGGAAAGTTCTCTTCTTTGAGAGAAGAGTAAAGATCCAGAAGTGATGCTGCTTTAAAGTGCTCTGCATGGATCAGACCGCGGGGTCAGGAGCTCTGCGCATGCGCGATTAACTTTTAATCTGGACGCGAAACCTGCCGGTACTTGTAGTGTATTTGTCCGCCAGTGACCGCGTGTTAAGCGGCTCGCGGCAGCACCGCTGCTTGTTAAGAACAGAAGCTACAGAACAATACGTGCTTCACGTCAGACTCACTTCGTCACGCTGCCAGTCTGCTGCGCAACGAAGTCAGGCTGCGGAAGCGCGCACGCATCAAAATGAATCGCGAGCGAGCGAGAGAGAGAGACAGAGAGAGAGAGATTTTAACATAGCAGTCAGGCTTCGTAGGTCCTGTCGTTGGATGCGATGTGTATTATATCAGCTAGACCAGGGGTCGGCAACCCAAAATGTTGAAAGAGCCATATTGGACCAAAAAAAACAAATCTGTCTGGAGCCCGCAAAAAAATGAAAACCCTTATATAAGTCTTATAATGAAGGCAACACTTGCTGTAAGTGTCTATATTAGCCTGCAATCTAAATGACTAAGTAGGCGACAAATACATGAGCATTCATGATTAAATGTTTATTTTCCCTGCAGCACATTCTGGAGCAACCCTGTCTCCTACAAATTACGTTCCCCCAGAATACGCATCTTCAATTACGTTGCCTAGAAACGTATTTTATTCTTGATTATGTCTGTCTTCAACATATTACAAATACGTTGATTATACGTCTGTGATTGGCGTACTAAAACAAGTGTGTAAGCAACGTATTCGAAATACGTTGCGTATACTTATACACATATTTTAGTTTCATTGTTTATGACAAATATGTTTAAAATCGTGTGTTTGTGCTATTGTTTTCTTGTTTCCCTGCTGAATTTAAGCATATTTGAATTTCTAAACTCTGCGGAGCAAAAGAAAAGGGGCGGTGTGAGGCTAGTAACGGGGCCGGTCTGAGGACCGCTTGGCCGCCGCTGTGAGTCCGATAACGGGACCGAAGGTGCCGGTAACGGCCCGTGTCGCACCGGGTCCGGTCTTCTCTAAGTCGGGTTGTTTGTGAATGCAGGGGGAGATTGTTGGCTACAAGACACGAGCACACAGTTCAGAGAACATCGTTCAGAGAGCTGCTCCGGTGTTCCCCGCAGGAGAGCTACTGATGCCATCTTCAACCTGGGAGCATTTAAAACGCAGATATAACTTAGTTGTCTACTTTTCACGTGACATATTTTTCGACGCTCTCTGTCCGCTGCTGTGCGTGTGCTCAGCGCTCACCTGTATGCGCGCAAGCATCTGTGCGCATGGGGGCGGAACTCGCTCAACCACGTAGAGACATACATGACAAGCTGTGTGTAGATCCGATCTATAAAATACGGCCGTTTAGTTTGTTTAATAACAGATAAAGGTGTAAATCTGTTCTACAGGAAAGAGAACCGTAAATGACATTTTGTGATCTGGCGCTATAGAAAAAATTACAGGGGGCGAGGTTTTCAGGGGGGCGCCCCGCCCCCCTTTTATAATGGTAGGGGAAACACTGATCTACATCCTTCCCCTTGGACAAATCATCCGCCATCATGGTCTCAATTTCAACTGCTACGGCGACGACATCCAACTCTACCGGTCACCCAAGACCATCATCTCTGCCACCCACAGTCTCAATGAAATAAAATGATGGATGCAACAAAACTTTCTCAAACTTAACTCCAACAAATCTGAAATACTCATCATCGGACCGAACACCCTCACCCGCTCTGCCCAGACCTTTGCTCTGAATATTGATGGCTCCATTGTCACCACCTCCACTCAGGTCCGCAACCTCAGCATCATCCTCAACCCCAGCCTCTCTTTCCTCCCCCACGCCAACCATATCACCAAAACTGCCTTCTTTCACCTTAGGAACATTGCACGCTACCGACCCTCCCTGTCCTCTGCCACCACCAAAATTGTCATTCATGCCATTATAACATCCAGACTCGACTACTGCAACAGCATCCTCTAATCACCCCGGTCCTGCACAACCATTTAAGCAAGCCCTCAAATGCCCTTCCATGACACTTAACCCCATGCTGCTCCGCGGGCGCCTCACTGGGCAGCCCACTGCTCCTTAATCAAGGATGGGTTAAAAGCAGAGAAGAATTTCCCCAAGGGGATTCATAAAGTGCATGTTTCGTGTTTCATTTTTTTATCTGAGGCAAATAAGGATGTTCAATCGGATCAATTCCATGTCTAGTTATTTCACAGAACAGTATTTAAGTGGTTTTCTTCTCGGCTCAGAAAAGTACTTTGAAGTGAAAATATTATCAAATAATAAATATTCCCAAAAATAAAAACAGAAAACGCTTCTGTGGAATGAGACTGGTACTATCAGCATCCTGTTAGTCCAAAGTCAACAATTCCAAACATTGCTTTTGAGAGGAGAAGTCAGAGCTAACTTATACATGACCAACGTACCTTTTTTCTCTTTAATAAAAAATATATTTGACCTGGAATTGCAAATGGTTCAAAGAAGAGTTGCAAGTGTTGTCATTCTCTACACATATATTATAGTACAACTTGTATGTGACACTTCATGTCATCATTCACCCTGTTGGGTTTTGTAGAATTGTAATAGTATGGGGTGTGAATATTGGACTTGCACATGTATAATAAAGAATTGTTTAATGTGCATATTAAAGTACAAGAGAAGGATATGATAATTAATAAGGGATATTATTATGAAGGATATCTAATTGTATGCATAAGAAGGTCGCTGTCTGTTTTTTATTACTTTATAATCAGTGTGTTTACATGATGGTATTAATTCGAATTGTGCTTTACTCGGACTATGTTCTCGTTCGGGGCAGCTGCTATTATCCTAATATACATGGCTGTGAATAAATCGAATCATTGGATATTGTCATATCCGATACGATAGGTGGCGCTGTTTTCATTACATCTAGTGGTGAGGTCAAGCGTCTCCCCGATGCCTTCAGGGAGACGGTGGTTGTCGGGGAGCCAGTGGAGAGCAAACATGGAACTAGCAGCAGCGCCAGCTGGCTACAGCAGGGAGCTAGCGGGGACACCCACCGAAGGTAGTATCGTCTTGTAACCCAACTTTTACGTTTGTTTGTTTCTGCCGGCCGTGACAACTTATCGTCTCTTCGACTTCCGGGTCACAACCTGGGAGGGAGGAAAGGAGGGGGCGGCGGGATCTTGAGCATGCGCAAAGGCTCATAGTCCAGTTCCTAATCCGATTCACCGTTTACATGCCGGGATGTCCGAATTATCAACCGAGTCGGATTGAGTTATCCAGGGGTGTTAATCGGATCGTAGTCGGACCGCAATTATTCGAACAAAGGTGTTTACATGAAAGGGATAATTCGATTTCAATCCGATTAAGCCAGTAATTCGAATGCATGTAACCGCACTGAATGATTCATGAAATGTACTGAAACAAAGTAGTGTTGATCATGTCACATGGAGTCTGGATAGTAAAGAGGTCATTTACACACAGATCAGGGGTTGAGTGTCTACAGGAGAGCATTTGGTTTTAGGAATAAAGTGGTCTGGGGAGTCTTCCCCTGTTCTTATTAGGACAGGAGACGGATTTGATTTGCATTTGAAGTGCTGCAGAAATGGGGAGACTTTACATGCGTGGGGTTTCTGGAGGATGACCGTAGCTATGGATGTATAATTCTTATAGCACTGTAACCTGTAGAACTGAATAACAAATTCCCTCTAGGTCAAATACGTTGTTAGCAAACACAGAAGGGCGGAGTGAGGACTTCAGGAAAACAGGATTGTTATGGAGCCATCTTCAAAGCCTTCGCCAAAGAGAGACTCCGCCCCTGTGTGACTCTTAAGCCTAGTTTATGCTTGTGCGTCAGGTCGACGGCGTACCTACGCCGTCGACCTGACGCAGATGGCGGTAAATTCCTGGAGGGAGATATAGATGAACATCGGTGTGCAGGACGACTCTAAACAGTTGTTGCGCCACCTACTGTTCTGTCATATAGAAAAGGGACAACTAAAAACCAAAACGAGTCCGTCGATCCAACTGCGTGGCAAGCCGCAGGGGTGGTTGAAAGGGTGTATTTCGCCCTTTTATTTCACCTTGTGTGTATGTGCATGACATAAATTTGAACCAATGATGGCCTTAAGCCAAGTGAATGAGTGTTAAAACTGAAAACAGAGCTCGGCTCGGTCTTTTTTCTTCGATGACGTTGAGAAACAGTTAACTGCGTGCAGTGGAGAATTGGAAAGCCTTGATCAAGTATTGTATCTGTCGAATGTCATCATCTCTTTGTATTAAATATTTTTATCATAACTTATTGATTCTGGTACTTCTTTCCTCACCACCACCTGGGACTTTTGGACACATTCTTTAAACCGTGCACAGCCATTTATACACTGATGAGCTACCATGCAGGGGGCCTCCTGCCCATCGGGACTAACTATCATTCATACACCATAGGAACAGCTACGGGAGCAACTAAGGGTCAAGGACTCATTGATATGGACTAGCAGAGCCAGGGATCGACCCGCTTTTCTACTAAGCCATAGTCGATCCACCTCGTGTGTATGTGTGTGTGTGGGTGTGCGTGTGTGTGTCCTTACTTGGTATCATCAGCCACCTCCACCTCTGCATTGGCTGTGATTGGTGCATTGGAGTGTCCTGCAGTGGGGTCGTCTGTATTCAGCTCCCCATTGGTGGAACTCATCACCTGCGGATGACAAATGGAGGAGAAATGGATCAGTGCAGTGCATAGATTCCTATGTACTTTAAAATTGTTGTTCGTAAGTAAAAACAACATGCTTCCACATGCTTTTCGGGTCCGTATTTGCAGCATTTTTTTTTCAACACTGTAATACCAAAACAATAGAAAAGCAGCTCAAAGTCATGTTGTTCTTCACTTTAGTCTCAGCTGGTCGGACGTCCACCTGTGTCCTGCTCTCCCCCCTCACAAAAGGAAATGTAGCCGGCTTAACGTGGACGTAGTCTGAACAGTCCATACAGATTATAAAGCCATCTGAAGCTAATTTGTCATTTTAGATTTTGGGCTATACAAAATACATTGAAATAAATTAAATAAGAGTTGTGGCCTCCAGGGAAGCATCACACCTCCACAGACACAGGCAATGTCAACATTAATCGTGCTGCCAATGAAAAAAAGAAAAGCAACACATCTGCTTTATGACTTATAACAAAAAGCATTGACGACTTTGTGTCCTTGAAATGTTTCCACTCTTAACAGCAGCCGTTCTGACATCACAAGCATGCTTTTAAAGTAGTCTTCTCTTCAGTGCGCCTGATATTCACAAATATGTTTTACTTTTTTTAAATCGACTTTGCTAAAATATCTGGCTTCTCCACTCCCTGCCAATACTGCAGAAGCTTAAAGTGCAGCCAACGTCAGCTGACAGAAAAACTACTAGTGCCTCAGAATGCACTGAATCCCAATATGTTTAGTCATTGTGGAACAGACCCATATGGATCCCTGATCCATAATGATCCCAAACTTACAGTATGTGAAACAAGGATTAATTACACAGTACAATGTTAACGATCATGGTTTGAAATATAGTTTTACTAACTATATTTATCCATCCAAGATTCAATAAAATTATGTGATCAGAACAAGGCTATGATGTTACTATGAAAATCTACAGTTGCTAGTAACATCAGCATTAGGAGGAGATGTTTTCAACAACAACATAAATAGAGATGAATTATGAGCCGTTTACACTAGCTCTAAGAAGATTATTTATACTAGACTACAACAAGATTTGTTTTGATCCATAAAAATACAGTCTTATATTTCCTTATCATTCGAATTATGTGTTTCTATGAAGAAAAAATACCATAGATGCCTTCAACAAAGTAAAAGAATTTAGTTGATGCAATTAGTATTATTGGCAAATGTGATCAAGGATCTAAAATTTCTATTTGTTCTCTTTATTCTCTTTTGCTGATCTGTGAATCTGTGAAGTTTTAGGACCCGTTGCACCATTCGTGTTTAGACATAGATGATGTCACGTGAAAATTCTCAAAAAACATGAACTCTGTAACACCACATTTCCATCTGCACTGTGGTTTGATAATATACCAGATCACAGCTCGTTGAAAACCATAGAATCAAATAATGTCAAGAATGTTAATCTACATTTGGAGACCTGGACATAACAGAACAGAAGGTCAAACGCAAGCTGAACGTTTCGTCATCAAACTCCTAAGTCACACACAGAGTATACACCAACTCACATGATCTCAGCAATAACTATCAACTTAACTTCCGCTAATTGCCTATTGTTTATTCCAGATGTTGATACCAACAGTGTGAAAGCCAACCTCTTCTACCTCGTCACCAGTCAGCCTACATCATATAGTCTCTAAACTTTCTGTTCTGTCCATACAGAAGCCAGGACACAACCTTCGGTCCCTGGCAGAGTCTCCATTATTTTAATGTGACAATGAGGGTGCTAGTTTGAAAAGAAGTGCACAAACTATCGAGAGGGGGGATGCATTCATTTAGAATCTCTATTACAATAGTCCCCTGGGACGCGATTATTGAAGTTGTGAGGAAACAGACAAGAGGTTGGCCCTGCTCCGTCTCGGAGAAGGTCATGCAGGCAAACAGAAAGACAGGTAGGCAGACAGACAAGAAGCCAGCAGAGCTAACCCTTCCTCTCAGTACCTGGACGGACCCGCCCAGCCTATCAGCAGTGAGATGGGAGCCCAGCAGCTCTCGATTGGTCACTGGAGTGGGCTGCGACTCACTGCCTTTCCCCTCTGGAGACTAGAGGAGACAGGAAGCCGATCGCAGGAGGAACGAGAAGTGAGGGAGGAGGAGGAAGTGGTGGTGGAAGGGAAAAGATGAAAAGGACAGATAAGATGGAAGAGGAGGCACGCCATGGAAAGTGACAGAGATAGGGTGCAAAAGAGAAAACGGAGGAAGCAGTAGTAAGGTGAGGGTGACGTGAGAAGACAGGGCCGATGGAAAGAGGAGTGGTGGGGCAAGGAGCAGAGAAAATAATGAGGAAAGAGAAAAGAAATTGTGAGTTCAGAGTCAGTATTTGGTGGAGGAGTAACAGGCGGGAGAGCACTCAAGTGTGCATTATAGTGAAGTACACAGGAGGCTGTGCACGAGTGAAAGCCCCATGCAAAAGGGGAAGGAGGTGGTCTGCTTTCTGTGATTCCTCAACCTCACGTGCCTCAAACCACATTTTTGGGGGATGTTAAGACCCATAGCAACTTTTGAAAGACTGTACTGATGTGCATTTGTGTTTGTGAATGTAGAAGATGGGGTTATCACCAGAACACCATACTGTAAAATATGCAATTATATTGATTTGGAATTTTCACATTGGTTTGAGTGCGTGTACCTGGTTTTTGGTCTGTGGTGCTTTCTCTCGGTTGCTCGTCTGAAGTGGAGTCTCACTGGCCACCGGACCTATAGGAGTGGGCTAAACACACAGAAAGTTGGGCCAACATAGCATCAGAATAAGGATATGCACATTTGAATGCAAGACGTTTCTTTATGTGGACTCACTATTATCGATCTTATGGATAATGTTGCTGTACAATAGAAACCCTGTACATTTAGCCATTAAAAATGAACCTCGAGGCATGAGGGCGAGGATGTTCAATGTACCACTCAAAGTTCAAACCTTACCGTTGTGAGTCTATTCAGATTACAGTTTTTAAAGAAGCTTAAAGAAGGACGAGGAAGTGTCTTTTTGGAGATAAGAGACAATAATAATTTGACTGCAAATCTCGTAAAGTTTTGTCTCTCCCACCTGCGGTGTAGGGAGTGACGCAAGTCAACCACGCGAGGATTGAGGAAAATGAAGAAATGTGTTTTTAGAAAAATGTATCACTGTATTAATACTAATAAACACACAGTTATTATTAGTGTACTAATAAATACACTTTTATCATCACTGTACTAATACTAAGAAAGACAGTTATCAGCAGTTTTCTAATACTAATAAAGACACAGTTATAACTGTCCTAATAAAGATAGTTATCATCAGTGTACTGATGCTAATAAAGACAGTTATCACTGTGCTAATACTAATAAAGACAAAAGTATCAATCTACTAATAAAGACCCAGTTATCATCAGTGTACTAATACTAATAAATATACAGTTATCACTGTACTAATAAAGACAGTTATCATCAGTGTACTAATACAAATAAATACACAGTTATCACTGTACTAATAAATACAGTTATCATCAGTGTACTAATACTAATAAAGACAATTGTTAACTTTTCAATCAATTAATGGCATTAATTATTTGATCATGCGTTAACTGCATTTTTTTATTTAAAAAAATAAATAAAAAATTTGGGGCTTTTATTTTGAAGGCGATAACTTACTTCCGCCCTCGGGCTTCCGTAGCATTACCGGACTATTTGCTGACTTTAGCCAGATGCGAAAGCACGTTTTGTTCTGTCGTTTCTGTCCTTAACGAGCACCGTGCGAGTGATTCGCATCTCAAAGCTTCACAAGCGGTCACCGGGGCCTTTACTACTTAACAGTACCTGTTCAAATATATATATATATATATATATATATATATATATATATATATATATATATATATATATATATGTATGTATATATATATAAACTATATATGTATGTATGTTAACTTGTTGTTGCTCCAGAGTGCTGTTATATTGTTCTGGTAACATTACTTTAAAATAAAAGCTGCAATACACTAGTTTTTTACTTCATTGTTGAATTTGGCGCACAATGCGATTAATCGCAGAAAAATCATGCGATTAATCGCAATTAATTTTTTTCAACTTTGCCCAGCCTAGACTCAAAGTTGAAAAAAACTAACTGGTTAATCGCAATTAATCACATGATGCTCCAAATTCAATAATGAAGTAAAAAACAGTGTATTGCATGCTTTTATTTTAAAGTAGTGTTATCAGAACAATAGAAGAGCACTCTGGAGCAACAGCAAGTTAACATACATACATATTAGGGTTGTCACGATACCAAAATTATGACTTTGATACGATACCTGCCATTAATATCACGATACTGATACTTACGATACGATACTAGAATTCGATACGATACTGGTATATTTATCTATGATAGTAGTAAATAATGTATGGTTCCCTTTTTGACCAGCTTGTTTCTGCCCAGCTTTTTGAAAACTTGACAAATGGCATTAATATTCGTATTAGCATACAGCCAGATATTCATGAAAACTACATGGTGCTATCATAGCATTGATCATACACGGCTATGTAGGTCTATTGTCCGCATGACTATATAGTTATTTCCATAAGTATGAGCAATTGTAGACAATAATACTCCATACTACTACTACTACTAATTTTACAGATGTGTGTCTGAGGTGAAAAAAACCTAAAGCTATTATATGGGTACATTGAAGATTGACACATAATTAAGGGGTAATTTCTCCCCTTTATTGAAAATTGCACTTTATAATCTTGAACTATGTGGCTCAAGATCCACCCTCAGACTCCAACAGCATGTCACCACTTTGCATTAATTGTGTTTCATTTAGTACACTTTTGTGTGCATTCTTATCTCATGATCATAAATGCTTGTGGTCAAACTAGGCTAATGCTACTCGTGGCTGTATAAGCTTGGGGTATTTCATATTTATAATCACATTTGCTTACCTGTCGTTTGCTGAACTTGTTACAAAATTTGGACTGTCTGCTTAAAAGGCGTTTGGCCATGTTTGACGTGTTACCTCTTTTTGTCTGTGTTGCTTTAAAGCATGTTTTATAGACGGGTGTATCGTGTCAGTGGGCTTTTCCTCACAGTCTGCACTGTATCTAAAGTTTATCCAGATTACACTCCTGGAGTCTTTTTTTTTCTCCAAGCAGAGGACGGTCGGCAAGAGCTCCTTAACTTAGGTCATGTCTCCCCTGATCACTGGCTGTGAGCCAGTTGCCTGCTCCGCACCCTGGTTCTTAAGCCCCGCCCCTTTGAGCTTTGTCTCCATGCACTCCTTGCATGCAGACAGCATGAGAGAGAGAGCTGAGCAGTTTACAAATTTACTCGTCGCGCATGCGCAAGTAGATCAACAATTTAACAATCGCCTAGAATTTGTCTAATTCTAGGCGCAAAATGCGACCATTTGGTGTGTGCGGCCGCGCAGGCCAGTCAAAGTGTCTGCGCAATAGATTTTTCAGACCGTATTAATGATTTTTTTTTTTCAGAGGTTAAAAATATTTTAAAAAATTGCGGTAGTGTTTTTGAGATAGGAGTGAGCTATCTGCACAATAGAAAATCTTTGATGTGACATGTCAAGTCTTCTTGGCCAATTAGCGCCCCGTTTCTCGACACGTTTCTCTGTACGTCGGCTCGCGCTCTGTACCTTTGCTAGCGCTCTGCCTCCGTTAGCACCTCACCCCCGCTGTCCTCCAGGCGCCAGGAGTTAAGCTCGCCTAGTACAGAGCGCTAAATGAGCTTGGGCCGGCGCTGTTTGGGCTACTCTTGGCGGGCCATGCTCCAGCAGTTATAGGCTACTTCAGTCGCTCGGACCCTAATTAGTGAGAACATTGGCTGTGTCCCTCCCCGGCTTGGAGAGAAATCAAGGCAAGCACATAATCCACGGCCCTGGGAAGCGGCGAGGTCCGGGCACGGGCTCTCTAAAGCGGTGGTTCTCAAATGGGGGTAAGCGTACCACTGAGGTTATGTAAAGGCACTCAGGGGGTACGTGAGATTTTTTTAAATCTATTTAAAATTAGCATCCATACAAAAATCCTTTAGCAATAGTTATTTAATAAATATTCATTAAAACACAAGTGCAAGTTCATAAACTGAGTTTTATAAGAAGTAAGTTATTTAATTTAATTATCCTAAAAACCCAGAGTCTTCCCCATATCAGGATGGTTTGATTGAACCTGGAACACGCTACCTGTCATTACCCGTCTGTCTATCACTGCCGCCGTAAAACTCACACAATGAAGCCATGGTTGGAGCGTACGGAGGGACAAGGGCCAAACCAGATCCGGCAAAATGCCGTGAGTTTTCAGATGACTAGCTGTACCGCCTGCAGCAGCGTCGGCACGGACGTAGTCAGTGCCGCTGCTAGTCATTTTGGTGCCCTCGGCATAACTCCTTCATCGTGCCAGTTTTGGGAGGCTCTATCGAGGCACACATTTGCATTTCTTTACTGCAAAATCACTAATTAGGTCATCATATGACAGCTTCTGAGCTACTTCACCATTGATGTGGATGACAGCAAGACCACTTAGACCAGGGGTGTCAAACTCATTTTAGTGAATTGGCCACATGCTGCCCATTTTGATCTTAAGTGGGGCGGACCAGTAAAATCACAGCATAAAAACGCATAAATAACGAGAATATTTCTCTATGTTTGAATCATTGGTGAAGGTTTTTGGATGATAAACCCTATTTTAAGGTATTTCAACAATTTACTAGAACCATAAAGACTAACAATTCAGACATCAGCCCACTGTTTATCTGCCTATGCTCCCTTTTGCAGATTCCCTCACTTTGTGACACCACTTTCATGACGTAATCCATTTTTAACGACTTCCAACACAATAATATCAGTGCTCACATCAATTGCGACTGTGGATCAATGGTTTTCGCTGTTTTTTTTATGTTGCTCCTGCCTGTCTTCAAAACTCAAGAGCCCTGCTAACATGAGCAATAACGTCAGCTAGTTCCAGGTGTATGCATAGGCTAACCATTAAATTAGCAGCGCACATTTCCCGTATTTAACAATGACTAAGCATGGACTTACCTGAAAGACATGCACGGGCATCATCTCGCAGTTTCTTTCTTTTCCTTTTTTTCTGACCCTGACTCCTGTTTTTTTAAGCTTACTATCAAAGTTCGCCACTGAGAAGGGCACCCACGGTGAGCTTGGGAAGTTGAATGTGTATTTGTTTTAGAGGTAGGGGGGGCACCATCGTAACTTTTTTTGAGCAATTAAATATATCTCTTGTTCTGCCTGTTTTGTGATATACACATGCCTAATGCCTAATATTTCTATTCTAAAAAAATATTATTATAACTATAATGATTTTTTGTTGCATATTTTTAGTGCCCCCTCTAGTGCACAGCGCGTAGTGGGCCTTATGGGAACGGCGGCGCTGGACGTAGCGGTCTCAATAACGGGCAGCGCCAGAGGACTCATAGCGCACCTTAACGAAGAAAACCCGACGTGAAGTGGACTCACTATGTCACACACAGGCAAGCACTGGCCTGCAAAAAAATGAGCCCTGTGTTACATGACTTTTTGAACGACAGCGTCAAAGTGATCAACTTCATGAAGTCAAGACCACGCAGTGCACGCGTGTTTCACTGCCTCTGTGAAAACATGGGAGCTGAACACACAACACAGCACGCAGTGCGCTGGCTCTCTCTCGAGGGAGAATACTCAACTGATGAAATTACAATCTGAAGTATACACCTTTCTGATCCAGAACATCTCTCCCCATTCCACCTTGTTCCAGGACACAGACAGGATGTCAGATATATTCAGCAAACTGAAGGAACTGAATGTGTCTGCAGGGCAAGGAGACCAGCATCTTAAACATGTATGGCAAGTTAGGGCTTCCTGAAGAAAGCACAGCTGTGGAGAAAGTCGTCTGCAGAGGGAGATTTTACCTGCTTTCCTCAGGTGGAGGATTTTCTCTCTTGTGAGGATCTGAGCCTGGAGAAGAGCTTGATCACAAACCCTGCCACCAAGACTGACAAAGTTTATCACTAAAAATGTAAATGCGAATGCATTCGGTTCAATGCAACATTAATTGTTGATAGTTTAATAAATCCAACACTGATGGCACAGCGCAAAAATGATTTGCGCTAGTTAGAGGGTACTTGGCTGAAAAAACATTTGAAAGAGGGTACATCACTGAAAAAAGGTTGAGAACCACTTTCTAAAGCATGCGACCTGAGCCGGTGTGCCACCTTTGACGCAAGCCTTTCCAAGCCGACCTAGAGTCGATCTTGGCGCACTTCAGTGGGGGTAATGCACCCGACGAGGGGCAACACAGCAAGGGGAAAGCACAACTCGTCGGGTCAACAAAAATGCATGTTGTCCAAATCTGTCAACAAAACCGCCACACTGACCTTGCACAGTCCAGACATGACATTGCAGCACAACTGCGCCGGCAGCTACCTCTACCCGCGCCAAGGAGAGGCCGCGGGTAGAAGCACCAGCACCCCCAGGTGCAGCAGTAACAGCGTTGTGGCTAGTTTATGATTAAATACGACTGCCGCCGTCCCCAGACCCCGCTGCAGTCCTGCAGCCGCCCCATGTCCCCGCTGCCGTCCCGTGACCCCGCTGCCGTCCCGTGGCCCCGCTGACGTCCTGCAGCCGTCCCGTGGCGCCGCTGCCGTCCCCTCCGAGTCCCATTCAGGCCCCCCTCCAGAGTCCCCTTAAGGCCCCCCTCCGGATAATTACTAATAATCATTACTGAAAATATAGAAAAGGCAAAATACCTGCTGAAAAATGTTACAGTCCAAAATCATTTAATTGAGCTGTTGGAAATCCTTGTCTTTTAAATGTATAATTGGAAAAGTTGAAAGGAAAACTGCATCTAAATCAGGAGTGTCAAACATACGACCCGGCCTGCCAGGCTGTCTAGTCTGACGGAAGAAAAAGTTTATTATTTTTTTTAAATTTAAAGTTAGCCATAGGCGGGGATTGAACCACTGATCATCTGCTTTTAAGACGGAGCTGCAAACCATTGATCCACAGGCACAGTTTATGACACTGCTGATCTTATTGGGTTGCAGCGCGTCTACAAAACCATCTGTTAAACCTCAGAATGTGAACGTCAGTGAAGCTGTTAACCCTGACGTCTGTAACCAAAGTGACCTGCACGCACACGCGACCATAATAACACGTTAGCGCGGCCGTTATCGGCGCCGTGCGCGGCCGTTATGGCGCGTGCGCACCCGTTCACACACGCAAACGCGTGCGAACGTGCGCAGCCGTTTCACGTTAGTGAGCGTTCACATGCGTGCACAGCCGTTCATGTGCGCGACCGTTGATGTGCGCGACCGTTCACGCACATGCAGCCTGCAGATGCACAGACCAAAAAGCGGCTGCTGGGGACGGATTTGCTCTCACATTCAGTCGGACTTCAACATGTCTGAATTTGTTAGATTCCTATCGACCGCAGTTTACGGCAGAAGACAAGATTCCCCACGTTTTGAGCTATAAATTATGCCCAAAGAGTAAACTGTTTGGAGTAGAGAGCAAGTTTAAAATATTTGTATCACCAGCTCCTCTCTGGTCTAAGTATGACGTCACCCGCTCTGAGCTGCGCAATTCACACTAATGATAAAGGCAGAAAAGTTGCGGAAAAAACTTAAAACGAAAACGCAGACAGTTAAAACACTATAAAACAGGGGTGTCCAAAGTCCGGCCCGCGGGCCAATCACGGCCCGCAGCTTCGATTTTATAATGTATTATTTATTGTCCCGCCAGCTCTGTCAGAATAAATAAATCAAAAAACGTTAAAGATGTAATTCTTTCTTTCACCACACGGTGGCCGCACCATTCTAATGTCATTTGGCTCTGCTTCTGTGCCGCGAATCTTTCTCAACGGCAAAAAAAGAGAGAAAAGTTGGCGGTGAGGGCTTCCGCTTTCAGCAGCGGCGGGAATTACAAACGTCAATGAAAATCGAGGCAATTGTGTTTGTCTAATTTGTACAGAGGCGGTTGCCTTGTTTACGCATTTCAACGTAGAGGGACACTACGAGTCTAAACAAGCTACAACGTACGACAAGCTAACAGGGAATGAGCGCGCTGAAAAAGTGAAGCAACTCCAAGCTGCCTGGCAGCGCAACAGCGATTCCTCCCGAGATCCAGTGAGTCAAATAAAAACATCACCAAAGCCAGCTACGTAGTCGCCATGCTAATTGTTAAACATGGCAAACCTTTTAATGAAGGTACGTTTATGAAAAACTGTGTCATGATAATGGTGGAAAACATTTGCCCCGAGAAGAAGCTAGATTTTATGAGTGTGCCTGGAACGCAACACCGTGCACGGAGAGTTGAGGACATATCGTCAGATATTCAGGAGCAACTGGGAGACAGGGGAGCGGCTTTTGAATTATTTCTCATTAGCCTGCGATGAAAGCGCGGATGCATCTGACACAACTACTGATTTTTTTTTAAAGAGGAGTTGATGACAACATGAACGTCACAGAGGAGCGACTAGACCTAAAAATCATTAAAGGGCAAACCAGAAGAACAGATGTATTTGTTTGTTTGTGAAGCTGTTGATGACATGAAACTACTGTAACGTCCGCAGTAATGACTACGTTGGTCTCCTTAAATCGCAGGTTTATTGCAGCAATGTTCACGTTCACGTAACAGGGCTCTTTGCTAACCGTAACTCAATGCGGAACAGCTAGCAGGCTCACGTAGCATCCCCCACACTCACCTAGCATCCTCCACACTCACGTACAACAGCACACGGCACTTCCTCCAAAGCCACCCGCCTCCACCAATCAGAGGCCACAACCCTACTAACAAGCACGCTGCTTCCCTGTGATTGGCGGGAGAGAGTAAGAGGCCACTGACCGACCGACCCCCCCCCCCCCCCCCTCTGAAAAGATCTTGTAAAAGATATGGGAAAAACAGACCACTTTGCATTACTTTGAACTCCTGTTTACAATGTTCATGAGGCAAAGTTATTTAACTCATAGGTATACTACAACTCGTAAGGTATACTCTACAGTTTGTTCATTGTTATCTGACTGAATGAAAAGCAGAATTGGTTACATTATATTGTGTTTGGTTACAATGTCATTTGAAAAATAAAGATAATTGTGACAGTGAAAGTGTGTATTTTTATGTAACATTTGTGGTTTAAAAAAATGTCAGAAAGAACTGTTGGTCCCCGGGCATCTTTACTTTATCAAATTTGCCCCTCTTTGCAAAACGTTTGGACACCCCTGCTATAAAAGATATCAAGAAAGCTGAGTAATACAGGAATAGCTGAACGTTTTGTCAACATTTTAAACGTCAAAAGGTGTCTCTAGCTGAAGGCTTGGCAGAGAATTTACCTTTTGAAGTTGAATAGTTGAAAGCGGATTTGAAGATGTTCTTCATTGGAAACCATTCATTTTTGTTTTGAGAAAAAGCTGAATAATTGAAAAAATTGAAAAAATTGAAAAAATGTAAAAGCGTAGAATAATAGCTGAAGGTTTTGACAACATTTTAAATTTTAAATATTGTCTCTTGCTGAACGTATGAAGAACCTGTGAACGTTTGAAATTGAAGATGCTTTGAAGATTTCTCCAGTGGGTCCCATTATAAAAAAGATCATAAAGAAATCATGAAAAGCTTAATAATTTGAAAAGTCAGAAATGTAAAATGTCATACCGTATGTGTCCTTAAGTAGCTGAATATTTGAATAATTGAACTTTTTTCTTTAGCTGAAAATATGAAGGAGTAGATAATGTCCAAAATACGTACGGAAGAAATAGTTGAATGAGTTGAACTAGAAAGAGCATTTCCTGCAGAAAATGCGTTGGAATGTAAAAAGCTGAAGTTTATAGCTGAAATATTTGAAAGAAATAGCTGAATTTAGCTGAACATAGTGGAACATAGCTTAAATTAGCTAAATAGAGGTAAATATATTTGACAATGAAAGAATAGCTGAATATATGTGAAAATAGCTGAATATATTAATATAGCTGAAAATAGCAGAATAGATGAATATATAAATAAATAGCAAATAATTACTTAAAATATAGAAAAGGCGAAATACCTGCTGAAAAATGTTACAGTTCAAAATCTTTTAATTGAACTGTTGAAAATCCTTGTCATTTAAATGTATAATTGGAAAAGTTGAAAGGAAAACTGCATCATCTAAATCAGGGGTGTCAAACATACGACCCGGCCCGCCAGGGTGTCCAGTCTGACAGAAGAAAAAAAAAAAAAATTTCTTCTTCTTTAAATCAAAGTTAACCACAAGTGGGGTTTGAACCACCGACCCTCTGCTTCAAAGACGGAGTTACAAACCATTGATCCACAGACGCAGTTGATGAAACTCCTGATATTATTCGGTTGCAGAGTGTCTACAAAACCATCTGTGAAACCTCAAAATGTGAACGCCAGTGAAGCTGTTAATCCTGACGTCTGTAACCAAAGTGACCTGCACACACGCGCGCACACACACGCAAACGTGCACGCGACAAAAATAACACGTTAGCGCGGCCGTTTACGCGCATGTACGGCCGTTCACGTGCGCGACCGTTAAGGTAACTACATCTTATTTATTTTTTGTACAGATAGAACTTTATTTTTATTGTTCTAAGTGATTGCAATTTTTTTTCTTTTTTTTAAATATTTTTGACGTAAAATGCAACTTGACTGGTTTCTAGTTTTATGGTGGAGATTGAAGCAGCCAAAGAAAAGAAGCATACATCTGTATTTCTTGCTAGATGTCAACAGGGGAGGTACAGGTTGCTGCGCTGGGTATTAACTATGAATTATTTTGGGTATTCCACTGGCACCTCAGCGATATCACTGATCAATGTATGGCGTTTATATGCAAATGTATTCTTACTGTCCTTTATTTGTTCATCCAAAGGTCGTACCGCAGGTGTTTTACTTTGGACTATGTGGTAAATACACTGCTATGGTTCTGGAGCTACTGGGACCAAGCTTAGAAGATTTGTTTGACCTCTGTGACCGGACCTTCTCTCTAAAAACTGTACTTATGATAGCCATACAACTGGTAAACACATAAGAACTATAATTAAAAAAAACACTTTAGTTTAGTGTTGGATTACTTAGCTCTGAATCTTTGTTCTGTCCTTTCCCTTAGATAACCCGTATGGAGTTTGTCCACACCAGAAGCCTGATCTATCGAGACGTGAAGCCTAAAAACCTCCTGGTGGGCCGACCTGGTTCCAAACAGCAACACACCATCCACATCATAGACTTTGGACTGGCGAAAGAATACATAGACCCAGAGACCAAGAAACACATCCCATACCGAGAACACAAGAGTCTGACTGGGACTGCGAGATATATGAGCATCAATACACATCTGGGGAAAGGTAAGCTGCTCTGTCATGCGCACACATATACTGTGCAGTGTTTCCTATACCATTATATTAGGGGGGCGGGCCGCCTCCTGAAGAAACCCTTCGCTCCCCTGTAATTATAAATAAATAAAAGTGTAAACACTTCTCCTCTCCTCTGCGTATCACAAAGTACACGGACATAAAACTAAGTCATTAATAAATACATGGAGAAATGACTGTACTTTCAGGCAAATGTTCACGGTACGCCGTTAACGGGTTACGCTGCACATGCGCGACTCGACGATTTTTGGCGTTTTGCCAAAAGCCAATTTCCATTAAGTCTCTGTCAAGTCGTCTTTTCTGCTGTTCCGTCTCTCAAAACCGGAAAAAGATCTCATCTCATCATGGAGCATGAACTGAGAGAGCCGTATTAAGTCTACAACCCTGTTTTAAAAATATGTGTAGAAGAAAGCAGCTAACTGCAGTCACTAATACTGATACAACCTGATGCTCACATATGATCTGCACTCATTCTGTTTTGTTTTGCAATTTGCTTTTAGTTTTCCAAAATGAGCTATTTAGTAGTAACTACATATTATTTATTTTTTGCACAGATATAACTTTATTTTCATTGTTCTAAGAGATTGCTTTTTTTCTTTATTTTGGTCTGAAGGGGCAATCTGGTTTAATTGAAAGTTATTATAATTTTCTTTTTTCTGTTATTTATAAAAGCACAGATGGAGTCACAAAATGATGTTATTTACAGAAAAAGCAATGCTTTTGGTGTTTGTGTCATTGCCGGTGTTGTCGAGGACCCCCGAAGCTGTAAACCGCTGGGAAACACTGCTGTCTCCATTTCTACTGACAGAATATGAATATACAATGAACTCATTAGTTGTGTTTGATTGTGAATTCATTGTTTAATTATCCAGAATTTGCTTAGTGTCTTTTCAACAGTGGAAATTATTTCTGAATGGACAATAAATTATGTAAAAAGTTGTATCCATAATAAAAGATAAATAACATGTCATTAAAAGAAATATTTCTAATAAATAAAAAAAGTTGTTTGTGGCCTTGTGTTTTAAAGTAACACAGATTCTCAACTAGAGGGTTGTTCAGAAAACAAATACAAATGAAATTTAGAGTTGAATCTGTCTTCACTCCGGTATGACGCTGAGATGTATCAGATCCGTCCTATCAGCTGCAGCATCCAATCAATAACTGATCCAATGATCAGTCGTTAAAAGGCTGTTTTGGTGGAACAACCTCTGGTTGAAACAAGGAAGTCTAAAATGAGAGACTTGGGATGCACCCTATGACTACTACACAATAGATCATCAAAGTGATTATGCGTCACTGTTTGAACTGCCCTCTGAACCCTGACCTTTCCCTAAACCCAGCTGTAAGTTCAGCTCAGACCACACACTCACCAGTGGCTTTCCAGTCCAGTCATACTGGTAGTCAAAGATGTATCCGTTTCTGTCAAAGAGGTCCGTGAAGAGTTTCCTCAGATAGTCGTAATCTGGCTTCTCGAAGAAATCCAGCCGACGAACGTACCGCAGGTAGGTGGCCATCTCTTCTGTTGCAGACGCACAGACACCAAAGCCACACACAGACACACACACAAAAGATGAGATCAACATCTGCTAACCTGATCAGAAATGCAACCGCTGTACAGGAAGTCTGACTTTGTTTGTAGATGTGTGTGTGTGTGTGTGCGTGTGTGTGTGTGTGTGTGTGTGTGTGTGTGCACAAACCTGGGTAGCTTTCACAGAGGACCTCTATGGGCGTGTCTCTCTTTGTGTCTCCTATCTTCTGATAACGCTCTTTCAGAGTGTCAGCCTGATGAAGAAAGGGACATTTAAACATATTAGTATTAAAGGACCAATCAAAGAAAGATGACTGGACTGACACCACACTGGACTGTTGATCAACTGCCTCCTGACCTTGAGTCCCTGCCAGGGTAGGCTGCCTCGCAGGAAGTACATGAACATGTGGCCCAAAGCTTCCAAGTCATCCCGCCTGCTTTGCTCTGAAACACAGAACCACATGAATGAATGACTGACAAAACAAAATATTTGAAGATGTCCCCTTGGGGTCAGGATAAGAAAAAAAAAGGAGAGGGTAGAACACCACTCTCAATTGAATTTTAGGGCAAAATGCCCTTCTTGAGCATGAATCCACATCCGTAAGACAAAATTAAAAAGTCAAATTAGAGTCCTGTCCTTGTCTTTCCTTTTAATATTATCAACATCCAGCACCCAGTCTTCAAGGTCTTATCGTCACCGATTGGACCGCAATCATTTACTAAATGAACATTATGCTGTGTTGAAGAAGACTCGAAACAACAAACTCATATTGACAATGTTTACTGAGGTAATACACTTTTTGCATCCAGAGAAGTCGCCTCGCCCCCTGAAGTTTTAGACACTTTCGCATTGGCTTCACTTTTCAGACCTGCAGGTTGCCGCCCGTTGTGTCTTTTTACCTTCTATTGACCCTTTGTTGAGCCCCGCTCCCAACTGCCACACAGTCAAGTTGTCCAATCTACTATAAAATCCACACTGTCACTAACTGCTCTCCCTGAATGATTATCATCCAAGCAATTGCAGAGAGAAGCAAACAGAAGAGTCTACTCTATGTGTTTGAAGGATATAACCAGGATGACAAATTGTTTCAGCAGTAAAAACAGCTTAAAAAGAAGCTGAAGCTGTGTGTGTATCTCGACGACACCGAGAATGACAGAAACACCAAAGCATTACTTTTTCTGTAAATAACATCATTTTGTGACTCCATCTGTGCTTTTTATAAATAACAGAATAAAGAAAATTACAATAACTTTCAATTAAACCAGATTGCCCCTTCAGACCTAAAAAAAGAAAAAAAGCAATCTCTTAGAACAATGAAAATAAAGTTATATCTGTGCAAAAAATAAATAATATGTACTTACTACTAAAAAGCTCATTATGGAAAACTAAAAGCAAATTGCAAAACAAAACAGAATGAGTGCAGATATGTGAGCATCAGGTTGTATCAGTATTAGTGACTGCAGTGAGACTTAACGGAAATTGGCTTTGGCAAAACACCAAAAATCGTCAAGTCGCGCATGTGCGGCGTAACCCGTTAACGGCGTACCGCGAACATTCGCCTGAAAGTACAGGCATTTCTCCATGTATTTATTAATGACTTAGTTTTATGTCCGTGTACTTTGTTATGTGTGAAGCCAGCATTTCATTGTTGGTACAAGACATGAGCACTTTGGCTCGTTTCACTTGGAACAGGAGAGCTGCTCCAGGTTGAGGTTCAGGAAAGCTGCTCCGGGTTCAGAGAGCTGCTCTGGTGCTCCTTGCAGGAGGGCTACTTGTTGCCATCTTGAAACTGGGAGAGTTTAAAACACAGATATAGTTGTCTGCTTTTCACGCAACATATTTTTCTACGCTCTCTGCCCACTGCTGGGTGCTCAGCGCTCACCTGTGTGAGCGCACGTGTTTCTGCGCATCAGGACGGAACTCCACCGTGCGCGATACGCAGAAGATAGGAGAAGTGTTTACGCGTGACCACATAGAGACAGAAATGACAAGCTGTCGTGTCGATCCGATTAATAAAATACAGCCGTTTAGTTTGTTTAATAACAGAACAAGGTGTAGACCTGTTCTATAAGAACAATTACCTTAAATGACGTATTGTGATCTGGCGCTATAGAGAAAATTACAGGGGGGCTTCTTCAGAGGGGCGGCCCGCACCCCTAATATAATGGTATGGGAAACACTGCACAGTATATGTCTGCGCATGACAGGGCAGCTTACCTTTCCCCAGATGTGTATTAATGCTCATATATCTCGCAGTCCCAGTCAGACTCTTGTGTTCTCGGTATGGGATGTGTTTCTTGGTCTCTGGGTCTATGTATTCTTTCGCCAGTCCAAAGTCTATGATGTGGATGGTGTGTTGCCGTTTGGAACCAGGTCGGCCCACCAGGAAGTTTTCAGGCTTCACGTCGCGATAGATCAGGCTTCTGGTGTGGACAAACTCCATACGGGTTATCTAAAGGAAAGGACAGAACAAAGATTCAGAGCCAAGTAATCCAACACTAAACTAAAGTGTTTTTTTTTTTTTAAATTATAGTTTTTATGTGTTTACCAGTTGTATGGCTATCATAAGTACAGTTTTTAGAGAGAAGGTCCGGTCACAGAGGTCGAACAAATCTTCTAAGCTTGGTCCCAGTAGCTCCAGAACCATAGCATTGTATTTACCACATGGTCCAAAGTAAAACACCTGCGGTACGCCCTCTGGATGAACAAATAAAGAACAGTAAGAATACATTTGCGTATAAACGCCATACATTGATCAGTGATATCGGTGAGGTGCCGGTGGAATACCCAAAATAATTTAAAGTTAATACCCAGCGCAGCATTCTGTACCTCCCCTGTTGACATCTGGCAAGACATACAGATGTATGCTTATTTTCTTTGGCTGCGAGACTCCTAAATTCAATTTCCACGATAAAACTAGAAACCAGTCAAGTTGCATTTTACTTCTAAAATATAATAACTTAATCATTTTATCAAGCAAGAGTTTTGTTAGGTAAACGTGATTATCACCTAAATCTGCTCGGTTAATTTGTGTCCAGGTGGATGTTTCTGCTACCTTTGAAGAAATTTGCCCAAAGCCCTTGAGATCATACAAGAATGGTACAGATGAGCGGTCAAAGTGACCTTAACCTTCAAAGTCCAGGTGGACACACACGTTACGTGGCTCAGTAAAGACCGGTTTTCTAACCACAACCAGAAGGCAATTCGTGGGTTTCAAGTCTATTTTCTTCTATTGTACTGGTTGTTGACAAACTGGTTGAGACCAGTGCAGTGCTTACTCCACATAACTGGCACCGGGGCTACATTACATGCCTACAGCAACCTTCACAAAGACAAATGAGAGCAAAACAGGATCACCAATCAGTTTCAAACAAATATTCAAATGTTCTTTGACGTGCATGTGCGTGCGTGTGTGTGTGTGTGTGGTGAGGCTTCCCCGATTCCCAATTCTGCATTGCAAATTAGGCAAAAAACAGGGATAATAAGCAGAAAATGAAGTGACTAACATGGCGCTTCTTTGAGGATTATGCTAAAAAAAAAAAAAAAATTTTAAATACTTATTTGCAAGCTGGTATTACTGTTGATGCTATGGACAGCCAAATTCAATATAATATTTCATCACATACAAAGCTTGAAATTAAAATGCTGATTGTCAGAGTAAAAAACCTGACAAAGAAACAGTGCTCCCCACCTGAACTTCCCAGCTGTTTGTAGAAGCGATATTCTAGGTGGAGCTGTGGCGCCCGCGACTTGATAGGCTCCTATAAAGGAGGATTACGTTTGAATTAGAATAATTATTTTCCTACACAATAGATGAAATTAAATTCATAATATACAATTCACAATACACATCTTTTCAGGGCAATCAAACCAAAATGTTGTGAATATAATGGTTTAAGTACAAGGTGAAACAGCTTTCTGTCCCTTCCAAATCCTAATGAGGGAAATATGGATTACTCTTTTTTTTTTTTTTAATTTTACCAGTTTGATAGCCACGTATTCATTGGTATACAGGTTCTTTCCAAGTCGCAGCTCTCCAAAGTTCCCACAGCCGATCTTCTTTCCAACGCGGAAGTTTGGGCCGACCATCAGAACCCCGGAGTTGGAGCTGGCACCCCGGCCACCATGCCCCGATCGACTCCCCGTCTTCCCAGGCATCCTTTTCCCCTCCTCTGTATCCGCCTTCCCTCCACCACCTCCTCCTCCTCCACCACCACCAGCTCCTCCACCTCCTCCTCCTCCTACTCCTCGCTTGTCAAAGTCCATCAGTTTGTGGTAGCCTGGTCTCTCCACGGTTAAGCCGATTCCATGCAACCAAAAACAACTACCAAAACAACTGCCAAGCAGCTATACTGTCAAGAAGTCAGGGTGGGCGAGGCTTGGCCGAAATTAGGCCTAAATTCGGCAGGGATTGAGCTGGGGTAACAGAAGCTGAAGTGGGACAGATGTGAGATGAATTCAAAGAAAAGAAGTGGCGATCATAGACTACCAGAGAGTTAGAAAAAAGCAAAAGGGTGCTTAGTAGTAGCTTAGTAGTGCTTAGAAAGTGATGACTGCAGACAAGAGTGAAAGAAAGCAAAAGCTGATGATTTTGGGTTGGGGTAGATGACTAAATAAAAGAGAAATGAAAAGATGACGGGGTAAGGGGGCACCACTATCAACTAGTTTATACCCCCTTGAAGGGGGCCAGAGATGGTGATGAAGGGGAAGAGTATAATGGCCTGATCAGTCACCATACACGGCTAGCCATAGGCTAACATGCTATATGAAACTTGGAAGCTACGCCAGCTTCAGGCTCAGACAAACCAGTCCACCATGACAACAGCCTGGCGTCAGCACAACACCCATGCACCCAACCTCAGAACAGACTTCGACAGCAGAAAGTGTTTAGAGGTAGAAAAGTATTTCACAAGTTCCCCTTTCTTGCATCTGATATTCAGAAATGACTAAATACTTTAGGAGTGTGATTTATTGCCATAGGTTAGTTGGTTTTAGAGCATTTGATCGTATAAAGGCTGAATTTCTATACTTGTCCACTGTCAGAACACCAAGTGTTTGGAATGCTGTGGGCCAAAGTTTCACCGTACCACCTGAAAGAAACAGAAAAAACATGATATTATTTTATAAAAGTTGGACCATATTTTAATACATGACGTGTAGCAAAGTACTTTGTACGTCACAACAGAAATGTAGTAATCAATACCAAGAAATTCTTGATACACAATTGAAAAACCCCAGTAAAAAAAACAAAAAACAATCTGATTCATGGTAAATGGACATGTACTTATACTACTCTTTTCTCATCTTCCGATCACTCAAAGCACCTTAACACTGCTTGTCATCATTCACAAATTCACACATTTATACACTGATGGGAGAAACTAACATGTAAGATGCCACCTGCCCATCAACATTCATACAACATGCATACACCATAGGCACAGCGACAGGAACAATTTGGGGGCAAGTGTCTGGCCCAAGGACACATCAACATGGACTAGGGGAGCCTTAAAAGATTGAAGGCCCTGCTCTACCACAGAACCACAATTGCCTATTTAGCCAAGCAAGACCAAGATGCTCATTGGCTGCTAATAGCAAACAGCTAATGCTACCTAGCTCTCCTAGTGCTGATTAGAACACAGATTTGTTATTTGCAATGTTGCCTTATCAACGAAATGTTTTATTGTCACTGAGACGAGGGGGCCATGTTATCCATGACTCAAACCCTGACGTTGGTACCGACTACACTGTAGATAATCAGTACTAGTCTCTGCTTTAGAATTTCTAGGTCTATCAGATCGAGACCAAATTACCTCTACACACTTTGCACACGGGCGACTGTGGCTCAGTGGGGAGCTGGGTCATCCTTCAATCAGAGGATCCGTGGTTTGATCCGCGGCTCCGCTAGCCTATGTTGATGTGTCCTTGAGCAAGACACTTAACCCTAAATTGCTCCCGTAGCTGCGCCTACGGTGTATGAATGGTTGATAATACTCATGTGGCACCTTGCATGGTAGCTCCTCCCATCAGTGTGTGAAAGTCATGTAGTGTTTAAGCGCTTTGAGTGGTCGGGAGACTGGAAAAGCACTATGCAAGTACAGGTCCATTTACAAATATAGAGCGTATTCACCCATGTGACCACAACAGGCTTTGGGGTCCATGCACGGCATTGTTTTGCTGTGTTTTATGCCGCTTTTCTTAAGAAATGACCATTATATCCTGAGGGAGACACAATTTAAGTTCAAAACGGCGTGTCTTGTGATTATTGTACTGTGCCTCACTGTTGGATGTGGGACTAATGATTCAGAATATGGGTTTATTAGCTCAACAAGACAGGCTTGTACTTCAACTTGTCCAGCTTCTCAAATAATGCATCTAACTTACTTTGGTTTCACTCGGCGTATGAGCGTTAGGACTGTTCTCATGTGTTTCTGTTGATACATCGGGTTGTGGGCACGTTTCCATTGACACACTTTTGTCAATAATCTTCTTTAGCTTTTTCGCCGAGCGAAAATCAATGTCTTACATTTGTGCAAAAGGAACTGTCGATGGAAACTTGGGAGAAAGCCATGAACATGGCAACTCCATCGGGCGATGTCTGCCTTTATTCTGTGATTGATTTCAAGGTAAAATTAAACACTGGCGACATGGTAACAGCTCTCAGTACGGCCAGCCAAACAGTCATTGCTGGTCCTGAATGAGCGCCTGAAGCGGCTTCATCCAGACACTCGTCCTGGAGCCGGAGCTGTGCGACTACGGATCATAGTATGAACCCAGACATAGCTAGATGTTCCGACATTTGTGGTATTTCCACAACAAGTATAACGCAGAAATAGTTGTTAATGTACCATGGTCGATGGCGGAAATGAAAACTGTTATACAGGAACGTGACCGGGCTATGTGATGGTAACTAGGGGTAACGGGACTCAAGCCGCGCTGTCTTTCCGCCGCAACTGGTGGCGAAAAAGCGAAAAGCGAGTTAACCACATAAAGTGTCAAGCGAGTAAAATCAGGCAAAAAAGTGTTGCGCTTTTGGTGTGAATACGGCAAAAGTGTGCAAACTTTTGTACGCCTTGAAACTTTCCTGTGTGTAAAAACTTGTCTCCAGTACACAAAGTCCATTGCCTCCACTAGCAGCAGGCTAACTAGGTGGACCCCAAGATGGCACGATTGAGATGATGATGTAACGTGAATACGCTCTATAGGACTTTCATAATGCCATCCCCCAAAGCTTTTGAAGTTTCGTGTAATGCTGTTGTCCATCCTTCGCGGTCAACAACAAAGGTGCTTTTGAGGCACTAAGCATGCTCGAAATGTAACTTAACTTGGAAAACACGATTTAAGGCAAAGATGTAGTACCTAATAGGATTTTAATTCTTCAAAATGGCACTTTCACTTGATAGCGCCCATACAAATATTCATTTAAGCAGCCACAGCGCTACAACTGATCCACATGTATAAAACCTGCTAGAAAACTGAAAAGAAAGTCTCTTTGGACCATGCTCTAAACCAGACCTGGGCATGGCCCGGCCCGCGGGCCGACATTGACCGGGCCCTCAACTTTTCATTATTACTGAACTGCCACTGGTTACTGCCGGCCCTAACCACGGCAAAAAAATTATAAGAAGCATTCCGTTTTAACCAGGCTATCGGCTGCTTTCCATGCCATCCCTGCTGACACGCACACAATCAAGTTTTGTGTGTGTCCCTCACCCCATGCCTGCTGAAACAAATTACAGAGCATCTGCACAGTACGGCATTTAACTTGAACATAACATAGTTGTTATAGTATTTTGTAACGCATGCACTAAAACGTTGTTGCTCGGATATATGTTTTATTTCTACTTTTTTTTTTAAGCGTACCGAATGACGCGATACGTGTCGTAAATCATTGTGTGACGAGACAAGTGATTGACGTTATATGACATTACTGACATTACCTGACATTATACCTTGTCATAAGATAGCCAAAAATGTCCGCTCATGCTAAAAAAAGAAAGGTTTATGCAGAATGCAGAGTTTTCAACAAAATATGGACAGCTAAGTATTTATTTACTAAAATTGGAGGTAAAGCCGTGTGTTTAGTTTGCGAGAGCAGATTGACATTTTTAAAGAAAACAATTTGAATTGGCATTACGATACGAAACATACAGGGAAATGCAAAAACCTGACCGACGCTGAACGGACAAGGACATCAGAAGCTTTGCTAGCTAAGCTAAGCTGCAGAGTCAACAAAGCTGTTTTACCAAGCTTCACATCCAATGATATAGTGACCAAGACCAGCTTTGTGATATCCCACAAAATCGCTTAAACAGCACGCAAAGGCAAATATACCACAAAAAAAAAGAAGCATTTAACAAAGTCCCGCTGTTCAGGCGAACCGTGACGAGAAGAATTGATGATATCGCGGGGAATCTGGAGCATCAGCGACGTGAGGTGGCAAATTTTCTCTTTAGGTTCGGACGAGAGCTGTTGAATTAATAAAATTCAACAAAGCAGCCCTCAATGTACATTTGACATAGATGTACAAAATTTGCTAAGCGTATGTACCACATGTGAATTTAAAAATAACTCTCTACAAAACACACTGGAAGTCAGCCATTTTGTGTTTTGTGTGACTTTTCCGTAATGTCTTGTCTATTTCTAGTATATATTTATGTTTGTATATGTTTGTTAGGGCTACGCAAAGTTGAAAAAAATAACTGATTAATCGCATGATTTTTCTGCGATTGATTGCGATTGAGCGCGATTAATCGCATTATGCGCCAAATTCAATAGTGAAGTAAAAACTTGTGTATTGCATGCTTTTATTTTAAAGTAATATTATCAGAACAATATAACAGGCACTCTGGAGCAACAGCAAGTTAACATACATACATATATAGTTTATAAATACATACATATATTTTTTCTGAACAGGTACTGTTCAGTAGTAAGGGTGCCTGTGAGGGACAAATCACTTCTTCTTACATCCATGTTTAGTCTGGTGCTTACCTTAAAGATGTATGTTAAAGAACAGCGATAAAAATCAGTTAGTAAAAATGTCGACAACGAATTTCATTATTGATTCGTTGTGTCGCTCGATTATTACGCCACTCAATAAGTCGCAGAGATGTTGAGTATTGAACAAAACAGTTGAGTTGAGCGCAGCACACATTTGGTTCTGGTGCAGCCAGCTGTATCCTCTCGTATGTCACTGCATAGTCGCGTTGCGTGTACAATAACTTAACAGCTAGGCTAATCGTTGTCGTTAGCTCGCGAGCTAGTCGTTCATTCCCCGTGTTTGAGCCGAGCTGTTGGGTTAGATGACGTCTTCGTTTTAAAATAGCGTGGAGGCTTCAAGAAAAGCAATGCGTAAATATCTCTTCTAGGGTGCAGAACGCAGACCTGCGTTCAACATTCCGATATAAAGTGGCTTCATGCAGAGGAAGTGTTGCTGGGATTTGTAGTTTGATATCTAATTAAGAACTTTTGTTTAGGTAAAGTGCAGTCTGTAAGTTATCCGTTGATATATTGAGTAGTTACTTCTGGAACTCTCATCTCTTATTCTCTCAGGTCTGAGTGTGTACGTCTGTGAATGTGTCTGTGACTGTGCGTCTGTGAGTGTGCATGTCTGTGAGTGTGTGTGTCTGTGCATGTGTGTAAGTGTGTGTCTGTGAGTGTGTATGTCTGTAAGTGTAGAGAACAAGTTCTGGCAAATTCTGTTAAGTTTTCTGATTTGTATTTCTTTTTTTTATTCTTTATTGTTAAGATTTGTTGCACTGTGAATTTGCACTGTCAGTTCTGTTGCAAATAATGCTTTTAAATTATATTTTTTTTATCCGATTAATCGATTAATTGGAAAAATAATAGACCGATTAATCGATTATTAAAATAATCGTTAGTTGCAGCCCTAATATATATATATATATATATATATATATATATATATATATATATATATATATATATCTTTATTTAAAAAGGGACCACGTACAGTTAAAACATAAATGTATTACCATTTGATGCACAGTACCAGACTTTAGCTGTTGCTAATTTGCATCTGCAGTCTCTTAACAGACAAGGACAAACATAAAACAAGAACAAATAGTACAGGATAAAATACACTATAAAACATATGGGGGAAGAGGGCACAATACAAGCAATAATACTGCATATTAATAAGTAATAATAACCATTACAAGTAAGTAATACAAACAATTAAAAGTAAATAAAAGAAAATATTAAAAGTAAGTGATACCAACCCTAATAATTTTGTTCAATGAGTCCAGTGCTAACCAGATTTCAACAGATTTTTCAAAGTTTTTTTAAAAGTGTTGGAGCTGCAGCTCTTCACTACGTCAGGCAGGGTGTTCCACTGATTTGTGGCTGTCACAGTAAAGGATGATTGCCCAAATGTAGTGGGGCGAAATGGGATAGTGCAGTCCAATATGGAGGCTATTCTAGTGGATCTGATTGCAGTGACTGAGCAACTGTACACAAGGTCACGCAGTGGAGGAGGGGCCAAGCCATTTAGAATTTTATAAACCATGCACATATTTGAAAATAATCTAAAACTCATGAAGCTCAGCAGATTGTGTTTCTCCAGTATCCTATATTGATGGAATTCCAATGCTTTTTTTTGCTTTATATATATATATATATATATATATATATATATATATATATATATATATATATATATATATATATATATATATATATAGTGCTGTCAAACGATTAAAATATTTCATCGCGATTGATCACATTTATGTCATAGTTAACTAGCGATAAATCGCTTTTTTTTCCATTTTAATGCTCTTAACATGAAAAAGTGGATGTGCTAAATGCAAATGTTTTTTTTATTGAAAAACAACTGTCAAACCAAAATTAGAAAGTGCACATTTCAGGTAAACAAGGGTGAGAGAGAGAGAGAGAGAGAGAGAGAGAGAGAGAGAGAGAGAGAGAGAGAGAGAGAGAGAGAGAGAGAGATTTTTAGATTTTTCAAAAGACATTTATTGACCGGAAGACACACAAACAAGCATCTCAAACGGTTCAGCCCCAAAAATCAATACATTAATAAAAAATAAGCTAAATAAAAGCCCTTCCACATAAAATCATAATTGTCATTTTCAGATCCGGCTGAAAGCTAGGAGCTGTGTCCCCATGTCCATAGTTCCAAATAGTTCAGTGTGACTATGTGAGGAAAACACACAGAAGTCATGGCTTTACCTGCCCTTCTTTTTAACAGCTTTACCTGCCTCCATAGCTGCTGCTGCGTTCTTCAGCTCAGTCACACACTTTGTGAGGCGGTAACATTTCTTCCTGTCCAGGGCATCAAAGCCCAGTCTCTTAAATTTAGCCACAGATCGTATAAACTTGTTGGGGTCACTGAAGTACTCGCTTAGCCTTACTGTCTTCCCAAATGTCTCGTCCAGAAAAACTTTTATTTCTTCTAATGAGTATGTGTCTTTGGGATCTAGTGCACTGGTCCCACTAGACACTGGTGAGCTTGACTCCTCCATGGGCTCTCCACCAGGCCCCTGGCTCTCAGTGAGCGCCTTGATGTTCATGGAGGCCTCTTCTTCCATGTTGTCCACAGCCTCAGCGCTGATGTTCTGTCGGTCCTCCTCCAGTTCCGGAGTGGCATCCGCAACCGCGCTGGAAGCGGGCACCTCCTCCTCCTTCTCTCCACCTTCTTCAAACTCGGCCGGTCCGCAGGCCGCGAGCCTGGTCGGCTCTTCCGCCGTGGGTTCCGCCAGCACCTCAGCCGCCGCCGCCCTCGCAGAGCCGGCCTTCCTCCCGCGCTTGTGCCCCAGTTCCCCACACTGAAAGCAGCACTGGCCCGAGCTGGTGTACAGGACGTAGACGCAGTCCCCGTGTTTTACCCTGAAAGACACGTCTAGGCTCTGAACAGGCGGGTCCAGGAACATGAACCCCTGCCTCCTCAGAGACTGGACGTGCCTCAGTTTGGGATCTTTGCATATTTCGTTAGCTCCTTCACGATTGTCTCATTTGGGATGAACGGCGGGATGCCAGACACGGTGATCCTCGTGGAGGCCGCCGACAGCGGGGACACCTGCACCCGCACGTCCCCGATCCGCACGCCGCTCCCCATCAACTGCTGCACCAGGTGTTCCTCCTTCAGGAACGCCACTACGGCTCTGTTCATCCGCGACGCGAAGACGAGTTGTTTGTAGCCGACCTGCTCTCCCACGGCCGGCAGCACCTCCTCCATCGTCACGCTGCTCCACGGCGGGATGACCTGCACTCCCTGCCGGAGAGACGGAGGCGGCGTCTCGGAGGACGCCATTCCTCCGAGAACCCCACAGGAAGCCTCCGGCCAGCCGACCACGATGTCGCCGCACAACCCGACCACCTGCACGTACAGCAGGCGGTCAAACTGCTCCAAAACCCGATAAATAAAAAATAAACCGGGATACAAACAAAACACCTTTCAAAAACTCCGTGCCATTCGCACGTCCTCCTCTCACTCACACGTAACCGGAAACAGAGAGAGAGACTATTTTAATTACTTTTTGTTTTATTATTATTGTTGTTATATTTGTTATCTGTATAAGTTATATATTTATGTTTTTCTGATGTGTTTTGATGCTTTGGCAATATTGTTGTTGCAACGTTCATGCCAATAAAGAGAGAGAGAGAGCGAGAGAGAGAGACTATTTTAATTACTTTTTGTTTTATTATTATTGTTGTTATCTGTATAAGTTGTATATTTATGTTTTTCTGTCAGATGTCCCCCTCGAGTCCCTGTGACATGCGAGACTGGGGTGCTGTGCGAAAGAAGTGGCAGGAGTTTCAAAGCCAAAGCAAAAAAAATGGTGCATAGGTGAGGCGAGAAAGCATGGGCACGGGTGGTGGCACACCTGGTGCTACAACCCTCACTCCGGACGAGGAAAAAGTCCTTTCAATAATTGGAAAGACGGCCTCTGAAGGCATTCGTGGGGCATTGATCTTCTGGGGGACGAGGGCCTCTCAGAAAACAGCTAGAAGGAGGAGGAGTAGAAAGAGGAGGAGAAGGAGGAGTAGCCATCTGGGAGCAGAGCGGCGACATGCACGTCCCTCGGAAATGACGACCGCCCGCAACCGATCCCTGTCCCCGCGCGCCAACTTGCAGGGCCTGGTGTCCGCATGCGGGGGAGGCTTTACAGGGCGGCGCCCCATAACGACCTGCACCTGCAGCGAGACGCTGGTGCGTCTCGAGAGGGAAAAACTGGCGGTGCTGCGGGGGATAGAGGGCCAAGTGGAGAGACAGACTGCCCTCCAGGAGGAGATGGTGCAGATCAAACAACAGAAGTTGGAGCTGCACCGGAGACGGCTGGCACTTGCCGAGGCGCAGTTCAACAGTCCCTCCATCTCGGTCCCCCAATAATCATCCCCCAGGATGGAGGTAAGGGGCATTTATTTATTTTTTTTCTCCGCATTGCACAACGTATCCCGTTCAATGTACCTAATCAATCTCCCTTCATAGCAGGTGATGCAGATGCAGACGCGCAGTAATGACAGCGGTGCCACTGGATTTGTTTTTGATTTATTTAATGAACTACTTTTCCTCTTTAACCATGTGGTGTGTGTGGATCATTTTGCGTCATTCCCTAGCTTTCACGCCCTATATATGATAGTTGATATGGGTTGTGGGATGGTAGTAGGTTTAATGTTGAGAGTAGGGTGGTGCTGATATCAGTGACTGGTGGTGACAGGGTAGGGGCTGATAAGACATCAAAAGAGATTCACAAGCTCCTCTCTGGTCCGGACACCAGCTTGGTGGAGTGCTGCTCGGGATTCGAGGGGCGTTAGGTTGGGGGCTTTGTCTTCCGATGAATCCTTCATCGTCTTCATCTTCATCCACGGGAGGCGGCTCATCTGCTCCAACGCGCGCCGCAATGTTGTGCAGCATGGCTGTGACAAGAATCACTCGGCAACATTTCACAGGTGACAAGCGCAGACCCCCTGACGAACGATGGATACATCGGTAACGAGACTTCCACCTGCCAAACACCCATTCAATGTGGGTCCTGGTGTGTGTGTGTGGGCCTCATTGAACTTCTCCTGTAGTGTTGTTGGGTTGGTTATCGGTGTCATGAGGTAACTTCGGAGAGGGTAGCCACTGTCCCCGAGGAAGACGCTCCTACCGAACTCTCCTCTGTCAGCCTTCTGCCCCACAGCTGAGTTGGCCCACACAAAGCTGTCGTGTGTGCCTCCTGGCCACCTGGCAACAATGTCTGTCATGAGGCCATCGTGGTCCACCGCCACCTGAGTGTTAATGGTAGCGTAATGTTTCCTGCTGAACCTCCAGGCTGAGGGCAAAATTGCAGCGGGTTGACCTCTGGATGTGTGGTGACACAAGTGTGACGAGGCGTTGGATCTCCTCACGAGGAAGCCGGTACTTGGACTGGACAGCCCGGTCCGACAGCACATCGAGTGGGAAGAAATGCTGACGCACATATGCATTTACGTAAACCATCTGACTTCGCGCACGGCAACGCTGCTGGTTCGCAGCGAGAATATGCTGTATTGCAAACATGGTGTCTCTCATGCGTGGACCCAGGCAACGTCTTTATATAGACTAGCAGGTCGAACCTCTCTTAATGAGGTTCCATCCGAGTTCAATTACACTTGTCAGTTTCCCTGATATCTGTGAAATACCACAGGGTTGTTGATTTTTTTTCCGTAAACTTATATGCAGATGCAGAATGTGTTTGTGAACGTAATGAGTGATAGTAATGCTGATTCATTTTATTTATGAGCTACAGGAACACAGGGGAACTTCTTTATTTTTATATCGTTATTTTTCTTTTTATGCTATTTTTGTTCTTGCGTCAGTGTTCTGCAGCTGTGGGCCCACATTCATCATGACGCATGGTTTTATTATTCCTTTGAATATCAGATATAACTTTCCCTGACGCGGCTGCAGTAGTGAGCGTTTAGTCACTAAGAAGGCTGTTAAGAGTGGGTCAGACTGATCTTAACGAATCTGGGAAACACGGCCATTGTTGGTTCGTTAAGCTCCGCTTCCTTAGATTTCCGCCATTTTGAATTTGGTAAAAAACACTTTTTTTCCAACTTCTGAACGCTGGGTCCGATTCTTGCTTTCAACTTTGCTGATATCTCATTGCGTTTAGAATATGAACCAATTAACCTCTTAGAGGCGTGACTTGGTATGCCAATACACATAACTTCCAAATCACTTGGCTTATCTTCACAAACTTTGTAGCATATGTCAACATTGTGTCCCTTAACACAGTGATTCTTAACCATAGGGCAGCGGCCCACCATTGGCCGCGAGCGCCAGCTAGAGGGCCGCCAAAACTTTCCATTATTCACCAGTGGGCCGCAGGACCGCATAGGCTATCAATTGAAGACACCAAAGATATTTGTCAGTGCGGTTAAATGCATTCGAATTACTGGCTTAATCGGATTGAAATCCAATTATCCCTTTCATGTAAACACCTTTGTTCGAATAATTGCGGTCCGACTACGATCCGATTAACATCCCTGGATAACTCAATCCGACACGGTTGATAATTCGGACATCCCGGCATGTAAACGATGAATCGGATTAGGAATTTGACTATGCGCCTTTGCACATACTCAAGATCCCGCCGCCCCCTTCCTGCCTCCCAGGTCGTGACCCGGAAGTCGGAAGAAACGATAAGTTGTCACTGCCGGGAGCCGGCCGGCAGACACAAACAAACGTAAAAGTCGGGTTACAAGACGATACTACCTTTGGTGGGTGTCCCCGCGAGCTGCCCGCTGTAGCCGGCTAGCACTGCTGCTAATTCCCTGTTTGCTCTCCGCTAGCTCCCCGACAACCACCGAAGATAGCGGGGTTCTCTCCATTATGAAGAGTGAAGAGGTCAAGCGGAGATGGCTGTATCACCACGAGATGTGATGAAAACAGCGTCACCTATCGTATAGGATATGACATGCTTTCGGCCAATGATTTGATTTATTCACTACCATGTATATTAGGATAGCAGTTGCCCCGAAAGAGCATAGTCCGACTAAAGCAAAATTTGAATTAATACCATCATGTAAACGCACTGACTATTATCCACTCGACGCTCAGTTACAATACAGCTTCCCACCACTTCGTGGCGATAATGCTTCAGTCAGTTATTTAATAAGCTCCAATATGCAGAAGAAGACACTCACATCTAGATGTTTGTGCAAGTAAAATCCTGTCTTCACGCTTGTGGAAAAGCCGGTGGGATTGTTCAAGAGACAGGACAATGTACTACAAATGCAGAAAAGGTCTGTCGTGTCACTGACAACTCAAAATGTCCTGTGAAAGCCAGCTTCATTTTCAGCCGCTTATCCGGGGTTGGGTCGCTGTGGCTTAAAAAAACCAATACAGTTACGTATTTTCTCCCTAATTACGTCGGTGTTTGACGTATTAAAAATACGTCTATGATTTACGTATTACAAATACGTCTGAGATGAACACGTTGATTATACGCATATACGTTGCTTATACACGTATTTTTGTTTTATTGTTTATTACTAACACGTTTATAATTGTGTGCTTGTGTTATTGTTTTCTTGCTTTCCCGCTGGATTTAAGCATATTTGAATTTCTAAACTCTGCGGAGGAAAAGAAAAGGTGCGATGTGAAGCCAGTAACGGGGCCGGTCTGAAGACCCCTTGGCCGCCGGTGATAAGTTGAGGATGTGCTGGTAACGACCCGGGGCCGGTCTGAAGACAGCTTGCCCGCCGGTGTGAGGTTGATGATGTGCCGGTAACGACCCGGGCCGGTCTGAAGACAGCTTGCCTGACAGTGACGTGAAACATATTCAAATGAGCGAAAAGAGCCACGGTACACAACATCCGGTTTTCTAAGTAGTGACTGATATGGATGTGTTCGGAACATTTCTGACCACATCCAAACATCTTAACTGTACCAGCACGTTTGTGTTTGACACATTAAAACATTTCTGTATGACCAGTACAGTTAAGATGAAACTAACAGTTTGTAATTTTATAAATGTACCTAATAATGTGCCTAAGTTTTTTTGCAAAAGCATGTAACAGGGAACTTAAATATAGTTGAGAATAGAGATGGGCATAATTAATCGACGATCGATTAATAATAATCAACATATTAATAATTAATAATTAATATGTTAAGAATTCGTCGGTGACATTATTTTTTCATCAATAAAACTAATGCATGTTCTGTTGCGTAGTGTGATGGTGTGTTCACACTGAAAGCAATGTGAAATATTCACGGGAGTATCATTAAATGTAAAGTCAATGCAAATGGTTGCAAAAAAGCGAATTTTTTGCCGGGTGGCGCAAATGAGGCAAAAAGCATTGCCAATATTCGCTTTTTCGCTCTTTCGCTTTTCCGCCAGAGTTGAAATGTTTCACCTTTGGCGAAAAATTCGCCGGACGCTGAGTTGCTGAAGCCTATAAGCGTGGATAAGCTCCGCCCGACGTCTCCGCCGTTCTGGCATAGCAGAATTCAACTGGCTGCTGGTCCGCCTGAATGAGCACTGAAAGCGGCTTCATCCAGACCCTCGACCTGGAGTCGGAGCTGTGTGCGACTACGGATGATGTTATGAACCCAGACACGGGGGCGCTTGATGTTCCGATGTTTGTGGTATTTCCACAACAAGTATAAAGCAGAAATAGTTGTTAATGTCCCATGGTCGATAGCGGAAATAAAAACTGTTTTACAGGAACATGACCAGGTCAATTTAGGTTAGCTAGTGAGGCTATGCGCTGATAACTAGGGGTAACAGGGTTCAAGCCATGCCCCCATTGTTAATGATTAATCGAAAAATGATCGTTATTCTCCCAACGATCGATTAAGACAATTTCGTCGAATTCCCATCCCTAGTTGAGAACAAGACTATGCAGGCCTCGCTCAGCTGGACCATGAATGCAGCTGTTTAGGAACATTGTCTGCCAGAAACATAAACGTAAACATGAAACGTTCTGTTGTTTTTGAGCGTCTTTGTCATCAGTGTTGCGTCTAAATGTTTCAGCCCTATGCCTAGTAAGTGTGAGAGTGCCAAGTTGCTTAGAGGCCAAGAGCGGTATTGCAGACAGAGATTTCAATTTTAGCTCACAACATATTTAAAAAAATAACTAAACTCGTTAATTTTTTAGAACTGTGAACTACTCGTTTATTCCCGTTAGTTCACGTGGAAAGTTTCCAACTTTAAATATATCTCTCGGAATTTTGCAACTCTAATGGGTATTGAGTAAACGGCGTGTGGCTTCAAAAGTTAAATTAAAATCTTAAGTTATAAATCTTAACCTTTCCCTCCGTCAAACTGACGTAACGTTACTGTGAATAAATAATAAACTAATAAAGATCGTTAGATCCTCATAACCTTTACGGAGAAATCAGTGCCAGCGAATCATTTAAAAAATTCCTGCCGATATCAGCCCTCTGCTGACGCCATCAGACCGCTGATAGACGGCAGACGACGGGCTCATCGATCCCGCAAGCAGGACTTCAAACCGTCTAACTTTTTAAGTTGGCTGATTCTTGACAAACAGACCACAGACTTAAAACTTAAAGAACTTCTTGCCAGAAAACATCTTAAAATTACATTTTGTGACTCAACAACAGTAGTATTCAGAGAATGTCAACTTTCAGTTTTGAGTTCTCATCTACCATTGTTCCCCATTTGGTGGTGCCAAAATGCATTTTGGGTATTGAGTAATGCGGAAAACACGCCACAAAACCGCTGTTGGCAATTTGCATTTCCCAGCATGCAATTTGGCTGTGTAATTTTGCACTATGACTGAACTAAAGAAACCTGACAGGTAGGTAGCTTTGCTGGCTTCCAGTGTTAAACTATGAAATGTTAAGAAATCCTTACTGGCACAGAACAACCATATGGAATACTGACACTGGTATACCGCACAGTCATACATTATCTCCCCTATAGTTAATTTAGAAGGCAGGGACAGGACACAACCAACTGTAGGTCAAATTCTCGATGGACATGTACTTTTCCGCAGCAATTATATAGTCAACAATCGCCATGCAGTTATATACGCTGATATATTAGAGCTGTCAAAATTGCTCAAAAATGACATTTGAATATTCGCTTTAAAAAAAACACGTAAATTCAAATATATTCAAATTTCTAGCGCATTGCACAATAGGCACGTCAATAACAGGACAAATTAATACGAGACATAACTACTTGTATAGGTAATTTATTTAAGTTTAAACATATTTAACAATATATTACCTATACAAAAATAAGTAAAAGAACCAATGGCCAAGACAGCAGACCTTGGCCTCTCGCTCGCGTTCTCTGCGCATAGCGGTTTAAATGAATGACAACAATGCTAAGTGCTGATCAAGAGTTTTGTATGCGCAGACAACGAACTTGTGGCAGACGGCGAAAAATATGTATCCAGACGTTTCGCTGAAGTGCCACATTTTATGCCATGTTCTCTTGGGTGCACATTCTGGAGATGTAGCCTCAAGTTGCTTGTTGTTAAATAGTAAGCTAACTAGAGCTTACATAGTGACCAGAGGTCCACTTTTTCCCGGACATGTCCCCTTTTCGAGACCTAAAAAATGCATCCGGCAGGGATTCCAAAAACGTCCGGGATTTTGCCTCGTTGGATATTTGTGTTTCTCTGGGTCTTTCACAAACTAGTTATTACACCCTTACAAGTTTTAAAACGGTATCTCCCTTACGTTCCACCTTCTTGTGCGAGCTCTGACTGTAGAGAGAACTGTCATTGGTCGCCTGATCTCAGGGTTGCAAGATGCACAATAATTATCCTCAAAATACGACCATTTTGAGCATTTCAAATCTGGCAACACTGGGCACCTTGTCACCTCCACTCACGACGAATATCCTGTTACGCTCTGAAGAAACTAGTTCGGCATAAAACATCGCCGGATCAATAATCGATTGGGATTATAGCCACGATTTTTTTTAAAGAGAACACTTCGTCGTGGCTGTGTCGGAGGTTGCCAGATTCACGATAATTATTCTCCAAAATACTTTCTTTTCTTTTTAAACATTCGAATATTAATTTTCATATTCGAAATTCGGTTAACAACTATTCAAATATATATATTTGAATTTCAGATATTCGTTGACAGCCCTATAATACATGCGTTGCTTTAACGCTCTTTATCCAATCAGATCTCACCTCTGTCTCTCTGTATATCTCTCTCACTTACTTCTCTCTTCTATTTCTCCACCGGTTCAACAGTGAAGGCTAGCGGCCAGGCCGATGTGTAATCCCTGCGCTGTGTGATCCCTGCACAGTGCGCGCACACGCGCGCACACACACACACACACACACACACACACAAAGGTAATTTAGGTGGTGCTGTATGCAGAGCCACCAACTCTCACAGTTTTGCCGTGTGACACACGCTTTTTCATGTTTTCACCCGCTCACACGCCGCACAACCAATATCTCACAGCAAAAAAAAAAGTCTGAAGCGCGTTGGTTCCTTTTCAAACTCCCCGACGATAGATGGCGGAACGCATCTGTAAACCTATTCGCTGCATAGACATCCTATTTACCCCAAACACCGCCGGTAGAGAGGAGCTGAGAGACTGAGGTATTGGTGCTTTCAAGTGTCACGCATTGAACGTGACTGTCACTCATATCAGTCTTAAGTCCCGCCCTCTCAGCACACAGCTGTTCGGCGGCACGTATTTCTTGTTGTTGTCACCCCCCGCCCCCGGACAAAATCTCACGGCAAGGTTTTTTGAATAGTTGGCAGCTCTGGTGTATGCACCTGTCAAGTTGGTTGTCCTACTTAGATTGTAGCAACAGATGCAGCTGGAGACTATTCCCTGTAGACTCTTGCGGTGCATTTCACCCTGCTTGTGAGACATGTGCGATGGAAACTGGAAAGCAGGTCTGCTTACCTCGCTGTTAGCCCCTCCCCACTCCATGCTCGTGGTGGTGCTGTGTGGCGGAGATATTAGACTTTAACCCTTTAGTACGGCGACTGTCGCCGGCGACAGAAAGTAACATGCAAACAGGATGCAAAAAACATTTGACTGTAACTCCACGCTGCAATAAGCTATTAAATAGCACAGCAGGAGTAGTGACATAACCCACGGCCCGCCCGGTACGCGGTAACACTGCAGCTGAGTTTAACAAATAAGAACATTTGGTTGCTCAAAAATGAGCAAACGGGTTTGTAGGTCTTGCTAAAATCAGATTCCATGAAAACATTGAACAGCCTTTTGCTCTGACTGAAGTCAGTCCTATGTCTGTAATTACATCCGCTGCAGCAGGTCAAACTATTTTTTACCTCCCACAGAGACCTCTGTCCGATGGAGCAACTCCCACAACAACAACAAAATCAATGCTACTGCACAGGCCATATATGAGAATGGGTTAGGCCTGCTCAAAGCAAGAGGCAACATCACTCCCACACACGGTCTTTAGCCTCAGCTAAAGTAAGAGTATGCAGCTCTTGCAAGAATACAATCTAAAAGGCCGGGGCGTTTGCTGAAACATTGTTTTGAGCTAGTTGTATAGCTAGTAAAAGTGCACTTATTGTACCAAAGCTGGTCATTTTTTAAGCTTTGGCCTGTGCCTGATATATATATATATATATGTATATGTATATATATATATATATATATATATATATATATATATATATATATATATATATATATATATAAACAAACTCTCTTGGCAAATTATTGCCTATTTCTATAACCTCCTTTAAAATCAAAGCATGCATTTAATTGGGAAACATATTATGACATAGCTTGGTATAAAAAATTATGTATTTTTAAGATTCAAATATCATCAGGAAGGCTTTAAACTTGTCTTTGACCACAGCATTTTATCCCTGCATCCCTTTCCTCAAAACAATTGATGATATCTTAACATATTATTTCAGGTTTTTTTTTAGTTTAAAGACATTTTAGAAATCCGCGGATGCCCCAACTTTACTGAAAACTACTGTATAATTCACTGGTAACTAAATAAAATTTCAAAAATATTAAAGCTATATAGGTAATGACAATACTATTTGTGAGGCACTGATATTAAGATACCAATTCTGGTATCTCACACAGTGTCATTGTCCGCAATGTTTTGGTTCATCTCCTTTTTGACAACGTCAAGCTGAACAGTGAAAGCAAAGTATTTTACTCCACCCACTAACCTGCATACAGCCTCACACCCAATAGTATTCACTACACAGCATTTCCACAGGCTACAGACCTGACCCCAATTACCAAGCAACTGGGACAACCGATTCAACAGTTTTTTCTACAAGACAAACCTGACACACCGGAACTGTTTCTTGAATATGACAATTTAGAGACTTGACAACATCTGAGCACAGCCTTTATACACAAGCCTCTAAGCACAATTTGTTTGCCGTATAAATTGTGTTTATATGGCACAAAAAGTGAGTTCCATTCAATTCAATGTATTTTGTATTGCCCAGAATCAATTAATTTACAAGGGGTGATGACTCATATAGGTTTCTATGGTTCTTTTATTTACAATTGGCCTCAATTTCACTTAACTCTCTAAGGTGTTGATTGATGAATAATTAATTTAATCCATGAAATCAAATCATAATTTACTGATAAAAAAAAACATCCCCAGAGATTAACAATGAAAGAACATCCCCTGGCTAATGTCCTTAACATATGCCGTTCCTGACTGTAAATATACATTTACGAACATTCACAATTTCCTCTATCTTTCCTTGCTGGTGAATAACATTCTACTTTTACTGCTGTCTCTACATTTCTAGTCCACCTTGCCCGACATTAATTGGTGTTACATACATTATTACCATTTCATAAATGTATATTCTTGTTGAAGTTTGTTCATTTGATGCAGCAATGGCCCCATACAGTTGAACTAGCTAATAAGTGCATGTTAGTACGGATGGCCCCTGTTGGTTCGAAATTCGTTATCTTAATATTCAATCTGATCATTTCACACTATTCTCGGCAGACAGGACAGAATTATCGATGGAATTTGAAAGGAAAATACAATCTAGCTGTACCAACATGGCCTGGTCTCACCACCCACACTCCAAAGAGCAACTCAGCTGCCCCACCTCGTCCACATTTCTCCAGCAGACACATGAGAACGACAAGTCAACCCGAGAGACTGGACAGCAAGGTTTTTGTTGAAGATCGTCGTGAGCTGTCACTATTTCAACACTTGGACCAGAACGCTGTTCGGGGATGAGTTCTTTGAGTTTGCTAAATGGAGCTAACGTTAGCTGATACATACATTCCAGCTTCAGAGGAGCAGAGCCTGTTCAATCTGCTAACTATGCGTCTGCGATCGCGACCCGACGTTAGCAGGGAGCCCATGGTGAAAAATAAAATAGCATGAAGTTATTGCACGACAAATTATCAATCAAGCGAGGTAACACAGGAAGTTAGACTGAGGCCACAGTAGTTACTGTGAGTGTTTGGCCTCGGTGTACCTGGGCTTCATTGAAACTCATTTGAAATATCTCGCTGATAGAGAATGCAATAGCGACAGAAGCGAAGTCATGTCAGAGAATACAACAAGGGCAACAGCAACGAACGGCAGTATATGCGGTAGCATGTGAGCCACATCAACAACTCGCTACCCAGCTAGCGTTCACTAGCCTCTGTGGTCGGAACAAGACGTAGTCTCATGTTAGCCAACCAGCTAACTGGCTAACGCAGCATTTCTGCCCATACATATAGTCATTCGTACACATAGCAAATGGGAGATAATTGAACAAACACATTTGTGAAAAGTTGAAAAGGGACAGTACGTACCTAAACAGAGTCTATCTATGTTGCTATTTGTCTAGCTTGGAATACACTGTTCTTATTTTCTTCCGTCTCGTTTTTCTGTTCATCTCTTTTTCTCTGGATGTTTGGCTAACCAGCTGAAAAGCCTCGCCAGTGACTATAGCGCAATTTGCGTAGAGGAAGATAAGTATGCGAAGCAAACGGAAGGGGCGAGCGTAAACTGCTTTGAAGAATATTGACAGAAAATCTGTGTGCGCGGATCTGCGTCTGTGTGAGCGTACGTGAGAGGGGGTCACGCACACTTTGATTTGTGGAGAAGAGTTGTTTTTACTTTGACCAGCTCTTGCCTTTTCATACTTTGTGTGTGTGTTTTTTAAATACTTGTATTCACTGTGGACAACAGTACATTGTTGCATTTTTTAAATATCATTTTGAATATAATAATAATAAAATATTTGGTTCCTAAAATCTTTTAAAGAATTTGAAGTCTATTAGCCACAAACATCAAGCAGATTGATTTGACAGTTTAGGACTACTGGTTGGATTTGTATGATGACACTAATGATAAATAATAAGGGTTAGGATGGGCTGTAGAGATCCAGCACAACAAATGATTTTCTGATGGCCCCTTAATATAATAATAATAATAATAATAATAATAATAATAATAATAATTTATATGTATATAGTGTTTTCTGAATACTCAAAGACACTTAACATAGTACAGACACAAACATAACAAACTGCCCACAGCAATACGACTGTTCAATAAATCACCCCAGGCCAGATCAGTGGACTAATTTTCACTGTACGCATATATATTTTACACTCATATATGTATGTATATATATATATATATATATATATATATATATATATATATATATATATATATATATATATATATATATATACATATATATATATACATTTTCACTCTGTTTACACTTAATTTAATTTCCGTTCACACTTAATTTAACCCCCTGAATACACTGCATTTAATTTAATTTCCGCTTACATTTCATTTTATATATATATATATATATATATATATATATATATATATATATATATATATATATATATATATATATATATATATATATATATATATGTGTGTGTGTGTGTGTGTGTGTGTGTGTGTGTGTGTGTGTGTGTGTGTGTGTAGAACATAGGTATGGTAAAAAATAGACAAAGGAGCAAACCAAACAAATGAACAAAATATTTTTGTTAGAAAAGAAAACTGAAAAAGCTGCAACGGAATGAGTCATGTAGAGGAGGGGAAGGAAGCAGGTGAAGGGTAGGGTCCAGGGGTTAGAAGGTGCAGGGGTTAGCAGATGAAGGCAAGTTTAAAGAGGTGGGTTTTGAGGGCATGCTTAAATGATGATAGGGTGGGAGCCTGACGGATGTGGAAGGGGAGGGTATTCCAGAGGGGGGTGCAGCAGCTGAGAAGGCCCTGTCACCCCAGGTCTCGCGCTTGAAAAGTAGAGAAATAGTATTAGGAATTACCGAATATGTTTGAACACCCCTAATTGAAAAGTAGAGAAATAGTATTAGGAATTACGGAATATGTTTGAACACCCCTAATACGCATGCAGATGTTTAATTGTAACAGTAGTTGATGGTCTACGGAGTGGTCTACGGAGTGTTTGCACCGGTGGACCTGAGGCAACGGGTTGGGATGTGGGGAGGGAAGAGGTTGGAAAAATAGAAAGGGGCCAGGTTGTTTAGGGCTTTGTAAATGACAAGTATAAGTTTGAAGTGTACTGTACTTGACCAGGAGCCAGTGGAGGTTACGTTTAGGACTGGGTTAATATGTTCATCAAGACATGTCGTGAACACCCTCAAACTGTATTTAGACTCAAGGAACTTCAGAGTTTAATGTTTTATTTCAAATATGTTTAATACAGAGCATATTTTTTTTTTCAATTTGTCAGTTTATGGACTGCATATATTTCTGCGCTAAGCATGTCAGAAGCTTATGTTATTGAATGTAGGTGGTGTCATGGAGCTTATTCAACTTATTTTTGTTTCATCATTTGCTACTTTATTATAATATATTCTTACATGAAAATGTTTGACTAAATTTGTCATTGGAATGTCGTTGGAATTACCATTGGAATGGTATAGGAATGTTATGATATAAGAGGGTTATGTGGGGGTAGTCAAATATCCACAGCAACTTGACAATAAGTGCATTGTGTATCCACAGCCATGTGTTAAGAACTCATAAATTGCAATAATCATTTAGTAGTTTAGTTTCTCACCATGCTGCTTGAGATGTTCTCAAACGTGTGTCAATACTATGGCATCTCTTTTAGGTGTGGGTACACAAGCACTCTTCTTATTGTGAAGGAATTCAGCTAATGCTGCATGGTGCCAAAGTGTGTCGTCACAGTAATAACAGTTTTTGTTTCCTTGTCAGGGTCACGTAGTGCTACATTTTAGTACATTGTACCTTTTTACTGTACACAATGCTTGGTGAAGACATGCAAACATTCATCATATGAATAAAGTATGTAAAATATATAAATGAGGCAGCAGTTTACTATTATTCTGAAACGTTATTGTGGTGTCGGGGGCGTGTCTTGGCTGCAGAGGAAGGTGTGGGAATTGACTTAGGGAACGGTGCCAGGCAGGCCTGGACTGGGACAAAAATTCGGCCCTGGACTTTTTGGTCCAGACTGGCCAACCACAATCCCCGTGCAGATACTGTGCCAACTCGGTCCGTTGATGTACTGTACATATAATCACATAAGCCCTGAATAACAGTACTATACTGAATAATATCAATTATATAATTAATGGGTGGGCTTGGGGTCTCTGGTGAGAGAGATGATGTATTGGGCACAAACCTGGACGTGAAAAGTAGAGAAATAGTATTAGGAATTACGGAATATGTTTGAACACCCCTAATACGCATGCAGATGTTTAATTGTAACAGTAGTTATTCAGTGTTTCATTAGTTTTAACTGTATAATGTGAAATGGGTCATTGTCTCCTTGTCTCTTATTTGACGTAATTGGATCTGAAAACTTCCATAAATAAGTGTTCAAAAAAAGAAAAGCAAGGACAATGAACCATAAACATTGACAGAAAAAAATAGGAAAGCATATTTGAACAAATCGGACAGTGGGCTTGAAGAAAGTGTATTGATACTTAAAAGACTTTAACCCTAGTGACCTGATTTGTAAATAAAAATTTGTTTATAAATTGATTTGTTTATAAAAAAAATGTGAAAAAGCAGATCTGCATGCTCAAACCACACAGACAACGTTTCTGAACATTTAGTGAACAAGTGTTTATTCACAACATGTTAGCTAGCACACACACCTGCTATCACAGCGGGAGCCTCACTTTCACTGTCCGACGCAGCCCCCCCCCCCCCCCCCTCCCACGTGAGGAGCCACTCATCAGCCAATCAAAAAAAAAAAAAAAAAATGTCAACAACCAATCAAAAAAACCTATCTTTTTTATGCGTTGTATCCAGGTAAGATGTAATGACAGGCGGGACTGGAGTCATCCGGCAGCGCGTATTTGTCATCGTCACCGTCTTCTCTCTCTCTCTTCTGCCCCTACCAAACATGTTTATTATATTTCTGCTCTTAGCAGCGTCAGTATTGACTACTGGGCCTGTCATACGGCCACTGGGCCGCTGGATTCACACCGAACGCCGCGCGAATATTCGCGTCGCGTTTACAGTGTCAGTTTACTCGCTTGACAATGCGTCTTTACGTAAAAAATAAAATAAAAAATCAGCCACTGCCGTGCCGGCCCATTACTGACAGGCCCACCTGAAAAACTCCCGGTACTCCCTATGGCCAATCCACCCCTGGCATTTTCTCATTTTTAAACTCTTAAACAACGTTTTAAGCTCAACAGAGTTGAAAAAGAATTCATTTTAAAAAACAATTCCATCAAGAAAGCACATGAGAACACCAGACTTGCAAGTTGTATGATATTTTAATGAATACCTGATGGTTATATCACTACATCGCCAGTTAGCGGCATTTTCTCATTTTTATGCTCGTCAACGACGTTTCAGGCTGAACAGAGTTGAAAACTAGATTTTCTTAAAGAATTCATTTTAAAAAACAATTCCATCAAGAAAGCACATGAGAACACCAGACCTGCAAGTTGTATGATATTTTAATGAATACCTGATGCTTATATAACTATATCGCCAGAAAGCAGCATTTTCTCATTTTTATGCTCGTCATCGACGTTTAAGGCTGAACAGAGTTGAAAACGAGACTTTCTTAAAGAATTCATTTTTTAAAATCTTCCTGCAAAAATGTGTCTTAAAATACCGGACTGACAAGTTGTATGATAAATTATTGACTACCTGATGCTTTCATCACTATATTGCGCGAAAACTGCATTTTCTCAATTATATGCTCTTACACGACGTTTCAAGCTGAACAGAGTTGAAAACGAGATTTTCTTAAAGAATTAATTTTTTTAAATTTTTCTTCAAGAAAGTGTCTTAGAACACCAGACTGACAAGTTGTATAATATTTTAACCCTCCTGTTGCCTTCTGGGTCAAAAAGACCCACGTTCGAGTGTTTATGTATTTGTGTGTATCGCGGTCTCAGGGTCACAAAATGACCCACTACCAGTGTATACGTATGCATGCATGCATGCATGCATGTACGTATGAATCTCTAAAGCCCGTTGTCCTCGGGTCAAAAAACGACCCGCGTCTTTCCACCGAGCCCTCGTCGTCGACCGGGGGTCTTTTCGACCCTCAGATTTGAGCGAGCCCCCGGCCTCGTCCACGGGGTCAGACTGACCCGCGTTTATCGCCGAGCTCCCGGCCTCGTCCCTGGGGTCAGACTGAACCGCGTATATCGTCGAGCTCCCGGCTTCGTCCCCCGGGGTCAGAATGACCCGCGTTTATCGCCGAGCTCCCGGCCTCGTCCCCGGGGTCAGAATGACCCGCGTTTATCGTCGAGCTCCCGGCATCGTCCCCGGGGTCAGAATGACCCGCGTATATCGCCGAAGCCTCCCCTCGCCGTCGTCCCCCGGGGTCAGAATGACCTGCGTTTATCGCCGAACTCCCAGCCCCGTCCCCGGGGTCAGACTGACCCGCGTTTATTGCCAAGCTCCCGGCCTCGTCGCCGGCCTCGTCCCCGGGGTCAGAATGACCCGCGTTTATCACCGAGCTCCTGGCCCCGTCCCCCGGGGTCAGAATGACCCACGATTATTGCCGAGCTCCCGGCCTCGTCGCCGGCCTCGTCCCCGGGTCAGAATGACCCGCGTTTATCGCCGAGCCCTCCACTCGCCGTCGTCCCCCGGGATCTGAATGACCCGCGTTTATCGCCGAGCTCCAGGCCCCGTCCCCCGGGGTTATAATGACCCGCGTTTATTGCCGAGCTCCCGGCCTCGCCATCATCCCCCGGGGTCTGAATGACCCGCGTATATCGCCGAGTTCCCGGCCTCGTCCCCGGCCTCGTCCCCGGCCTCGTCCCCGGCCTCGTCCCCGGGGTCAGAATTACCAGCGTTTATCGTCGAGCTCCCGGCCTCGTCCCCGGGGTCAGAATGACCCGCGTTTATCGCCGAGCCCTCCCCTCGCCGTCGTCCCCCGGGGTCTGAATGACCCACGTTTATCGCCGAGCTCCAGGCCACTTCCCCCGGGATCAGAATGACCCGCGTCATCGATGAGCCCTCCTCTCGCCGTCGTCCCCCGGGGTCTAAATGACCCGCGTTTAACACCGAGCTCCCGGCCTCGTCCCCGGCCTCGTCCCCGGTGTCAGATTGACCCGCGTTTATCGTCGAGCTCCCGGCCCCCGTCCCCGGGGTCTAAATGACCCGTGTTTATCGCCGAGCTCCCGTCCCCGTCCCCCGGGGTCAGAATGACCCGCGTTTATCGTCGAGCTCCCGGCCCCGTCCTCAGGGTCTGAATGACCCTCGAGTTTCAGCGAGCCCTCGGCCTTGTCCTCGGGTCGAAATGACCCGAGTCTTACGTTGTATTACAAGTCATCCCGTATGCTAAATGTAAAAAAAAGAAGAAAGAAATAAAGTACAAGACAGTTGCATTGTATTGTTTTTTTCTTACATTTATTTAGTCATCACCAGTATTACAAGCAACGACACAGAACACACACACACACACACACACACACAAACACACACGCGCACAAATGTGTCCGCCACAGGATCACGGTTCGAAACGCAGAAGACCGACGTAGCGTTCGAGCTCCCCCGCGAGCTCTTTCATTCTCCGGTAGCACTGCAAGCTGTGGTTCTGGGTCGCGCGCTCGCACACGTAACACCACGGACGCGTGTCCAGCGTCACGTACATCCCGTCCGTTGGCGTCGACGTAGCGAGATTCTGAGGGGGGCCGTCGCTGGGGGCCGCGCCGGGGGCCGCGCCGGGCACCAGGCCGGGGGCTGCGCCGGCGTTCGGGTGCGCGACGAGCCCTACATTGAACCTCTCTCGTCCGATATCAATCTTCAGACGCTCCGCGGTGTACGTCGCCTTCGGGTAGGCGCACCCTCCCCGGGCGTAGTAAGCGTGCCGATCGAGAAACGTGTCGCTAGGGGGTGGGGGCGCACCCGGCTCGAGACGCTCGGGGTCACGCTCGGCGCACCGGCGAGCGTCTCCCGGCCCCGTGCAATGCACGGAGCCCGGCACGCCCGCCAAACGGGCGAACCGACATTCGGATTCAGTCGCGGCGGCGGCGCCCGCCCCTCGGGCAAATGTGGAATCGTCAAAGACCTGGTCCCGGTCGCAGTCCCCCCCTCGATCGGTCGATCGGGCTTGCTGGGCATGTGCCCAGCAAGCCCGCCAAGTACGGGATCAAATCCTGGGTTGCCTGCGACGCCAAATCCAGCTACGCTTGGAAGCTGCAAGTCTACACGGGAAAGCCGAGCGGCGGCGGCTGACGCCCCGAGAAGGACATGGGGCAGCGGGTCGCGCTCGACGTGACCGAGGGACTAACGGGGCGCAACGTCACGTGCGACAATTTCTTCACCTCCTATGAACTTGGACAGCGGCTCCTGCTCCGGGGCAACACCGTGGTGGGCACGGTCAGAAAAAACAGACGGGAGCTCCCTGCCGAGCTGCTCGCGACCCGGCGGAGAGCCGTGCTGTCGTCGAGGTTCGCCTTCGCGCCCGCAGCCACGCTCGTCTCCTACCTCCAGAAGAAGGGCAGGAACGTGCTGTTCCTGAGCACGCGGCACGCGCGGGGCGACGTCAGCGACCACCCGGACGCCAAGCCCGTCGTCGTCCTTGACTACAAGCGCAACAAGGGCAGCGTGGACAACCTCGACAAGGTGACCGGGACGTATAGCTGCTAGAGGATGACCGCGCGCTGGCCCCTGGTCGTCTTCCACAACGCCCTCGACGTGTCCGCCTACAACGCCTTCGTTGTGTGGCGAGAACTCAACTCCGGCTGGCGACGGGCCCGAGGACGCCGCGCTCGCCGCCGCCGCGCAGGGCTGCAAGTAAGAGGAAGAGGTGTCAGATCTGCCCGCCCAAAAGGGACTGCAAAACCTACACCGTGTGCAACCGGTGCAACAAGTACATCTGCAAGGGCTGCTCGCTGGCGTACTGTCCGACGTGTGCGAAATGAACCGGCCGTTGGGTGGGGAGGGGCACTATACCGTGATAATGTAATTCTACAATTCCCGTAGATGCTTTTCATATTCATGTCTAGTGAAGTTCACATTATGTTAGCGAGGTCAGTACAAAACAGCCACGCTGCTGTAGTTGTGTCTAGAAATGTCTTTCCCTTGCATTTCTCAACACCCACACCCGTTTATCAGTATATTGACATTGGAGAGAAGCAGACTGGACGTTGCACGTCTCTTTCTGTGAGAAAAGATGACAACACGGAATTCTCCTCCTCCTGAATAGGATAGAGCGAATCAGATGTTAGGACGAGAGGAGACGAACACGTGACCATAAACTGTGTATGAAAAGGCCCCGCTTCCGTTTGTTGGGGGAGTTGTTTTTGCCTACCTGAAAGTTGGTTGTTCAACTCATTGCTTTTGCAACTGCAACGCTTGTCACTTTAGCTGTGATTGAGAAAATTAATTACGGAAAAGAGAAAAGTTGTCGAACTGAATTCTTCTGGAGGCTACACCAGGCTTCCAATATTGATACACGCTAACAACCGTTCTCCTCGGGTCAAAGCTCTTGTGTGTGGTGTTGGGAAGAAAGAGAAAAGAGAAGAAAAAAAAGAACATCTATTCTAATCAAGAGCGAGCGATGCTCCCGGCCAAAGATTCTCCCTTTTCTGCACATTAGGCTGAATCTGCGAGTGTAACAAATAAAAAGGCATACGAAAGTAATGTTTGTTCACTGTTTTTTATTGATGTGATGTACATACAGCGATACATAAACATCGGCTTAGGAACGACACATTGAGACTTACCCGGAGTAATTAGCCGGGCCCCGAGTCCACGGTGGCTCACGACTCCCCGATGAAAGTTCTCCAGCGCGCGACGGCACCGGGACTCGGCCCGGTGCCCGTTCGCACAGCGGCGTCCCCTCTGTCGGCGGCGCGTCCCCCCCCCTTCTTCCCCCGTCTCGCAGCAAGTGTCCTTCGGTCGTGGGGGCGTTTGCGAGACGGGGGAGGAGACGCGATGCCGACGGAAGGACGCCGCTGGGCATCCCCGATGAAAGTTCTCGAGTGTGTCCTCTGACTAGCAGCTGTGTCCCTCCCTCTGCCTGTTCACTGAGCCTGGTGCCTGTTCACTGAGTCAAAGCATGGGCACTGAGCCTAAGGATTGGGAAAAGATAAGGAAAGAAAAAAAACAACCTGTGGCTGTTCACAGAGTCTGGTACTGTTCAACGCGGCCTGTGCCTGGTCACTGGTCCTGGTCCCTGAGCTTGTACCTGGTCACTGAGCCTGTGCCTGTTCACTGAGCCTCGTCCTGTTCACACAGCCTGGTCCTGTTCACTTAGCCTGGTCATTTTGTGAGAACTATACATACGTACATACATACATACATACATACATACATACATACATACATACATACATACATACATATGAAAAGCACTGTACATGCATGGTCATCTTCACTGGTCCTCTTCACTGAGCATGGTCCTGTTCACACAGCCTGTGTCTGGTCACATGCATTTGAAAAGCACCGTACATACGACCTTTACCTGTTCACTTGGCCTCGTCCTCTTCACAGAGCCTGGTCATTTTGTGAGAACTATACATACATGCATATGAAAACACTATACATACATACATACATACATACATACATACATACATACATACATACATACATACATACATACATACATACATACATACATACATACATACATACATACATACATACATACATACATACATACATACATACATACATACATACATACATACATACATACATACATACATACATACATACATACATACATACATACATACATACATACATACATACATACATACATACATACATACATACATACATACATACATACATACATACATACATACATACATACATACATACATACATACATACATACATACATACATACATACATACATACATACATACATACATACATACATACATACATACATACATACATACATACATACATACATACATACATACATACATACATACATACATACATACATACATATGAGAATACTGAATATACAGCCTGGTCCTGTTTACTGAGGCTAGTCATGTTCACACAGCCTGGTCATCTTCACTGAGCCTGGTCCTGTTCACACAGCCTGTGCCTGGTCACTGGTCCTGGTCAATGAGCTTGTACGTGGTCACTGAGCCTGTGCCTGTTCACTGAGCTTAGTCCTGTTCACACAGCCTGGTCCTCTTCACTGACCCTGGTCCTGTTCACACAGCCTGCTCCTCTTCACTGAGCACGGTCCTCTTCACTGAGCACGGTCGTCTTCGCTGAGCCTGTGCCTGTTCACTGAGCCTGGCCATGTTCACTTAGCCTAGTCATTTTGTGAAAACTATACATACATACATACATACATACATACATACATACATACATACATACATACATACATACATACATACATACATATGAAAACACTATACTAACATACATATGAGGATACTGTACATACAGCCTGGTCCTGTTAACTGATTCTGTCGTCTTCACTGAACCTGGTCCTGTTCACACAGCCTGGTCCTCTTCACTGAGGACGGTTGTCTTCACTGGGCATGGTCATCTTTACTGAGCCTAGACTTGTTCACAGAGCCTGGTCATTTTGTGAGAACTATACATACATACATATGTATTAAAAAACAATACAGACATATGAAAAAACACTGTACATACAGCCTTCACCTGGTGACTGAGCCTGTGCCTGTTCACTGAGCCTTGTCCTGTTCACTGAGCCTGGTTCTGTTCACAGAGCCTGGTCCTGTTCACAGAGCCTGGTCCTGTTGTGACAACTATACACACACACACATATGAAAACCCTATACATACATGTGAAAACACTACACATACATATGAAAAAACACTGTACATGCAGCCTTCACCTGGTGACTTGACCTGTGCCTGTTTACTGAGCCTAGTCCTGTTCACACAGCCTGGTCCTGGACTTGGAGAAGGCTTTCGACCGGGTCCCTCGGGAGGTTTTGTGGGGGGTGCTGCGGGAGTACGGGGTGCCGGATCCGTTGGCACCGGCTATCCGCTCTCTGTACGCCCTTCAGTAAGAGTTGTGTCCTCTCTATTAAGTCAGACACGTTCCCGGTGGGTGTTGGTCTCCGCCAGGCGAGCCCTTTATCACCGGTCCTGTTTGTGACTTTCATAGACAGGATTTCTAGACGCAGCCGGGTTAGCGCCTCCAAATCCAAGGGCGTGGTTCTCTGCGGAGACCGGTGGATTGCTCCCTTCGGGTGGGAACAACATGCCTGGCCCAAGAGAAGGAGTTCAAGTACCTCAGGGTCTTGTTCACGAGCGAGGGTAAGGCGGAGCGGGAGATCGACAGGCGGATCGGTGCGGCCGCAGCAGTAGAACAGGCGCTGTACCGGTCCGTCTTGGCCAAGAGGGAGCTGAGTCGGAAGGCGAAGCTCTCCATTTACTGGTCGGTCTACATTCCAACCCTCGCCTGTGGACACAAACTCTGGGTCGTGACCGAAAGAACGAGGTAGCGGATACAAGCGGCCGAAATGAGCTTCCTCCGTAGGGTGGCCAGGCTCGGCCTGAGAGATAGGATAAGGAGTTCGGACATCAGGAGGGAGCTTGGAGTCGAGCCGCTACTCCTTCGTATCGAAAGGAGTCAGCTGAGGTGGTTCGGGCATCAAATCCGGATGTCTCCTGGACGCCTCCCATGAGAAGTTTTCCAGGCACGTCCAACTGGGAAGAGGCCCCGGGGAAGATCCAGGACATGCTGGAGGGATTAGTCTCGAGGTCCCCCAGAACGAGCTGGAAAATGTTGCGGTTGAGAGGGAAGCGTGGGTCGGTCTGCCGGGTGTGCTGCCACTGCGACCCGACCCCGGATAAGCGGCGGAAAATGGATGGATGGATGGAGAAAGAATAAAGAGAGAATAAAGAGACAGAGAGAATAAATAGAGACAGAGAGAATAAATAAAGAGAGCGAGAGAAAGAGAGAAAGAGAGAGAGAGAGAGAGAGAGAGAGAGAGAGAGAGAGAGAGAGAGAGAGAGAGAGAGAGAGAGAGAAAGAGAGAGAGAGAGGGAGGGAGAGAGAGAGAGAATGTAAAAAGCCTTATTTTTCATGTACTCACCCTTGACAGAAGCAGTGGACATCTCGTCAGACTTGAAGAAAGGAGACTTCTGTCTCCACAAGCTTGAACAACATACTTGCAGCCTCCCCCACCCCCCTCTCCTCCTTCCTTTGGTTATTACCTCTACCAGTGCATCCGTTGCACCGTTCTCTTCCTCTCTGTCCGAGCTCAATCGATCCCGCCAATAGGGAGGCCTTGATCACCCCCATCCCTGCGCGCGCGCGCACACACACACACACACACACACACACACACACACAAAGGTTCAAACAGGAAAGTGGGGTTTTATCAGAAGCTGAAAAGCTGAAAGTTTGAAGCTAAAGTAATTGAAAAGACAGAGAAAGAATATGCTTTGTGGACTTGGAGAAGGCTTTCGACCGGGTCCCTCGGGAGGTTTTGTGGGGGGTGCTGCGGGAGTACGGGGTGCCAGATCCGTTGGCACGGGCTATCTGGTCTCTGTACGCCTGCAGTAGGAGTTGTGTCCGTATCCTCGGTATTAAGTCAGACACGTTCCCGGTGGGTGTTGGTCTCCGCCAGGCGAGCCCTTTATCACCGGTCCCATGTGTGACTTTCATGGACAGGATTTCTAGACGCAGCCGGGGGGCGGAGGATCGCCTCTCTGCTGTTTGCAGATGATGTGGTCCTGTGCGAAGCGGCAGGGATGAGAGTTAGCGCCTCCAAATCCGAGGCCGTGGTTCGCTGCCGGAAACCGATGGATCGCTCCCTTCAGGTTTACTCAAATTTACTCATTTGTATGCTCTAAAACGACGTTTCAGACTGAACAGAGTTGAAAACTAGATTTTCATTAGGAATTCTTTTTTTTAACTTTTCCATCAAGAACGTGTCTCAGAACATCGGAACTACAAATTGTATGATGTTTTCATGAATACCTGGAGCTTTCATCATTATACTGTCCGTAAGCTGCATTTACTCATTTGTATGCTCTTAAACTGCGTTTCAGACTGAACAGAGTTGAAAACTAGATTTTAATAAGGAATTCTTTTTTTTTTAACTTTTCCATCAAGAAAGTGTCTCAGAACATCGGAACTACAAATTGTATAACGTTTTCATGAATACCTGAAGCTTTCATCACTATATTGCCCGAAAGCTAAATTTACTCATTTTTATGCTCTAAAACGACGTTTCAGACTGAACAGAGTTGAAAACTAGATTTTCATAAGGAATTCTTTTTTTTAACTTTTCCATCGAGAAAGTATCTCAGAACATCGGAACTACAAATTGTATGAAATTTTCATGAATACCTGAAGCATTCATCACTATACTGCCCGAAAGCTAAATTTACTCAATTTTATGCTCTAAAACAGTGATTCCCAAAGTGTGGGCCGCGGCCCACTGGTGGGCCGCGAAGGTACTGCAGGTGGGTCGCGAGAAGTCATTTTCAATGAATAAATAAAACGTTTTTTATTTTTTTTAATTTTGAAAAAAAAATGGGGGGGGGGGGGGCTTTTACTTTGAAGGCGATGTATTAAGGTTCTCGCGTGTACTTCCGCAGCCTCACTGGGCGATTTGTTGACGTGAAAACACGTATTGTCATGTAGTTTCTGTTCTCAGCTGCTCAGCATCCGGATTGAACATGAATCGCGCATGCACAAATCCGCCGCTGATACCTGTCAGCAGAGAAGCAGTGGTTTGTCCCTAACAGGGACTCTTACTACTGAACAGTACCAGTAAAAGAAAAAAGAAAACTGATTTATAAACTATGTATGCAGGGCTCTCAAGTCTCGCTCATTGAGCGTGACAGTCACTCATTTCAGTCTTAAATCACGCCCTCCCGCCACACATCGTATTTCTTACGCTGAAAAAAAACCTCCAGGCTATTTAATGTGCCGCAACGCGCAGACATGACCTGGTCGCGCGCTGCCCTTACCACGGAGGAATCAAGCCCCCCCCACCCATCAGCCAATCAAAGAAAGAAATGGGCTATAGCCAATCAGAAAAAGATATCTTTTGTATCCGAGTAAGATGTAATGACAGGCGGGATTGGAGCCGTCCGACGGCGCGTATTTGTCGTCGTCATGGTGCGTCCCCATGACGACAGAGGGAGGGAATAGTTGCATCAGCCAATCAGCGAATCAAACTGCTGCCGGTCACCCGGAAGGAGCGCTGATGGCGGCTTCATTGAGGCTGTTGTGGGACAACGGATACTACTATGAACCCAGACATCATGGAGTTTATGTTCACACGTTTTTGTGACTTCCACAACAAGTTTAGAGCAGACACTTGTATATATTGACCAGGGAAGTAGGGAGTTTGATGACATTTTTATCAAAAGGTGTTTTGTTTTTTATTTTGTCGTTGTTGGCTCCTGAAGCTGTTCTCCCATCCCCAAATAAATGCAAAAAAATCAAACGCAAAGTTGGATAGTAGTCTCGCTCTTTCCTGTCCTAAGACCTGGTCAAAACATTAGGGTTGCAAATTTCTGCATTTTACTTAAAACGATTTATAATTGATAAGATACCAAACACACATCTTTTTCTCAGTTTAAGTATTATTTGGACAATTCTAGCATTAGTTATGTGAAACATTAAGTGATGAAGCACAAACAATTGAACGAACAGATTAATAAAACAATAAGGCTCTAGCTCGAAACGGCTGTTCTTGTCCGCCTGTCGTTATTCAACAAAAGGCACCGCCAAACAAAACAATGTCAAATGAGGCGCGGTTTGGGTGGGCCCCAGAAGATTTTCAGATTTTAAATTGGGCCTCGGCATTCTTAAGTTTGGGAACCACTGCTCTAAAACGACGTTTCAGACTGAACAGAGTTGAAAACTAGATTTTCATAAGGAATTCTTTTTTAAAACTTTTCCATCAAGAAAGTGTCTCAGAACATCGGAAATACAAATTGTATGAAATTTTCATGAATACCTGAAGCATTCATCACTATACTGCCCGAAAGCTAAATTTACTCATTTTTATGCTCTAAAACGACGTTTCAGACTGAACAGAGTTTAAAACTAGATTTTCATAAGGAATTCTTTTTTTTAACTTTTCCATCAAGAAAGTGTCTCAGAACATCGGAACTACAAATTGTATAACGTTTTCATGAATACCTGAAGCTTTCATCAGTATACTGCCCGAAAGCTAAATTTACTCATTTGTATGCTCTTAAACGACGTTTCAGACTGAACAGAGTTGAAAACTAGATTTTCGTTAGGAATTCTTTTTTTTTAACTTTTTCATCAAGAACGTGTCTCAGAACATCGAAACTACAAATTGTATGACGTTTTCATGAATACCTGAAACTTTCATCACTATACTGCCCGTAAGCTGCATTTACTGATTTTTATGCTCTTAAACGGCGTTTGAGACTGAACAGAGTATAAAACTAGATTTTCATTAGGAATTCTTTTTTTTAACTTTTTGGATCAAGAACGTGTCTCAGAACATTGGAACTACAAATTGTATGACTTTTTCATAAATAACTGGAGCTTTCATCATTATTCTGTCCGTAAGCTGCATTTACTCATTTTTATGCTCTTAAACGGCGTTTCAGACTGAACAGAGTTGAAAACTAGATTTTCATAAGGAAATTTTTTTTTAAAAACTTTTCCATCAAGAAAGTGTCTCAGAACATCGAAACTACAAATTGTATGACGTTTTCATGAATACCTGAAACTTTCATCACTATACTGCCCGTAAGCTGCATTTACTCATTTTTATGCTCTTTTTGGTGTTTCAGACTGAACAGAGTATAAAACTAGATTTTCTTAAAGAATTCATTTTTTTTACTTTTCCATCAAGAAAGTGTCTCAGAACATCGGAACTACAAATTGTATGAAGTTTTCATGAATACCTGAAGCTTTCATCACTATACTGTCCGTAAGCTGCATTTACTCATTTGTATGCTCTTAAACGGCGTTTCAGACTGAACAGAGTTGAAAACTAGATTTTAATAAGGAATTCTTTTTTTAAACTTTTCCATCGAGAAAGTATCTCAGAACATCGGAACTACAAATTGTATGACTTTTTCATGAATACCTGGAGCTTTCATCATTATACTGTCCGTAAGCTGCATTTAATCATTTTCATGCTCTTAAACGGCGTTTCAGACTGAACAGGGTATAAAACTAGATTTTCTTAAAGAATTCATTTATTTTACTTTTCCATCAAGAAAGTGTCTCAGAACATCGGAACTACAAATTGAATGAAGTTTTCATGAATACCTGAAGCTTTCATCACTATACTGTCCGTAAGCTGCATTTACTCATTTTTATGCTCTTAAACGGCGTTTCAGACTGAACAGAGTATAAAACTACATTTTCTAAAATAATTCATTTTTTTAACTTTTCCATCAAGAAAGTGTCTCAGGACATCGGAACTACAAATTGTATGACTTTTTCATGAATACCTGAAGATTTCATCACTATACTGCCCGAAAGCTAAATTTACTCATTTTATGCTCTCAAACGACGTGTCAGACTGAACAGAGTTGAAAACTAGATTTTCATATTGAATTCTTTTTTTTAATTTTTTTTTTTTTACTTTTTTTATCAAGAAAGTGTCTTAGAACATCGGAACTACAAATTGTATGAAGTTTTCATGAATACCTGAAGCTTGCATCACTATACTGTCCGCGAGCTGCATTTTCTCATTTTTATGCTCTTAAACGACGTTTCAGACTGAACAGAGTTGAAAACTAGATTTTCTTCAAGAATTCATTTTTTTTATTTACTTTTCCATCAAGAAAGTGTCTCAGGACATCGGAACTACAAATTGTATGACTTTTTCAAGAATACCTGAAGATTTCATCACTATACTGTCCGTAAGCTGCATTTTCTCATTTCTATGCTCTTAAACGACGTTTCAGACTGAACAGAGTATAAAACTAGATTTTCTTAAAGAATTCATTTTTTTTACTTTTCCATCAAGAAAGTGTCTCAGAACATCGGAACTACAAATTGTACGACGTTTTCATGAATACTTGAAGCTTTCATCACGGTACTGTCCGTAGGCTGCATTTACTCATTTTTATGCTCTAAGACGACGTTTCAGACTGAACAGAGTTGAAAACTAGATTTTTAAGTATTTTAAGAAGTTTTCAAGAATACCTGAAGCTTTCATCACTATACTGTCGGTAAGCTGCATTTACTTATTTTTATGCTCTTAAACGGCGTTTCAGACTGAACAGAGTATAAAACTAGATTTTCTTAACCCTCCTGTTGCCTTCTGGGTCAAAAAGACCCACGTTCGAGTGTTTATGTATTTGTGTGTATCGGCGGTCTCAGGGTCACAAAATGATCCACTACCAGTGTATACGTATGCATGCATGCATGTACGTATGAATCCCTAAAGCCTCGGGTCAAAACGACCCGCGTCTTTCCACCGAGCCCTCCCCTCGCCGTCGTCCCTGGGTTCATACTGACCCGCGTTTATCGCCGAGCTCTCCCCTCGCCGTCGTCCCTGGGGTCATACTGACCCGCGTTTATCGCCGAGCTCTCCCCTCGCCAGCGTCCCCGGGGTCAGAATGACCCGCGTTTATCGCCGAGCCTTCCCCGCGCCGGCGTCCCCGGGATCAAAGTGACCCGCGTTTATCGCCGAGCCCTCGCCGAGCCCTCCCCTCGCCGTCGTCCCTGGGGTCATACTGACCCGCGTTTATCGCCGAGCCCTCCCCTCGCCGTCGTCCCCCGGAGTCAGAATGACCCGCGTTTATCGCCGAGCTCCCGGCCTCCGTCCCCCCGGGGTCAGAATGACCTGCGTTCATCGCCGAGCTCCCGGCCTCGTCCCCCGGGGTCAGAATGACCCGCGTATATCGCCGAGCTCCCTGCCCCCGTCCCCGGGGTCAGAATGACCCGCGTGTATCGCCGAGCTCCCGGCCTCGTCCCCCTGGGTCAGGATGACCCGCGTTTATCGCCGAGCTCCCGGCCTCGTCCCCCGGGGTCAGAATGACCCGCGTTCATCGCCGAGCCCTCCCCTCGCCGTCGTCCCCAGAGGTCAGAATGACCCGCGTATATCGCCGAGCTTCCTGCCTCGTCCCCCTGGGTCAGAATGACCCGGGTGTATCGCCGAGCTCCCGGCCCCCATCCCCCGGGGTCAGAATGACCCGCGTTCATCGCCGAGCCCTCCCCTCGCCGTCGTCCCCGGGGGTCAGAATGACTCGCGTTTATCGTCGAGCTCCCGGCCTCGTCCCCCGGGGTCAGAATGACCCGCGTTTATCGTCGAGCTCTCGGCCCCCGTCCCCCGGGGTCAGAATGACCCGCGTTTATCGTCGAGCTCCTGGCCCCCGTCCCCGGAGTCAGAATGACCCGCGAGCCCTCGGCCTCGTCCTCGGGTCGAAGCGACCCGAGTTTTACGTTGTGTTACAAGTCATCCCGTATGCTAAATGTAAAAAAAAAAAAAAAAGAAAGAAATGATACAAATAAAGACATGACAAGACAGTTGCGTTGTATTGTTTTTGTCTTACATTTATTTAGTCATCACCAGTGTTACAAGCAACGACACAGAACACACACACACACACACAAACACACACGCGCACAAATGTGTCCGCCACAGGATCACGGTTCGAAACGCAGACGACCGACGTAGCGTTCGAGCTCCCCCGCGAGCTCTTTCGTTCTCCGGTAGCACTGCGAGCTGTGGTTCTGGGGCACGCGCCCGCACACGTAACACCACGGACGCGCGTCCAGCGTCACGTACATCCCCCCCTCGGGGTCGTCGTAGCTTCGACGCCCAATAAAAAAAAAAATTTAAAAACAAAAGAAGAAGAAGAAGAAGAAGAAGAAACATACTAAACTAAAACTGTCTCCGGTGTCCAGTGCGTGTACATATTTTTCCGGTCGTGCGCTGCCTGCTGGTGTAGAGGCCCCCCACCGTCACCACTCTGCCAAAGTCAACATGACGGCGCCTCGATTCAACAAATGTCAGCTCGTCAAAATGCTGACTGACACGGCGAGCGACGCCTCACCGTCGTCGGAGGAAGAAGAAGAAGCGGTCGAGGCCGCAGCCGAGGTCGAGGCCGAGGCCGCCTCCTCGAAAACTCTGCCAAAGTCGACCCGGCGTGCGAAGCTTTGCCTCCGGGAGGAGGAGGAAGAGGAGGAGGAGAAGGAGGAGAAGGAGGAGAAAAAGAACGAGGTCGCGATCGTGGCGATACCGTCCGCCGCTCTGCCAAAGCTTCCATCGGCGCAAAGTGTGTCAGAATGCTGGTCGACCCGCCGCCCGATGTATCGTCGTCGCCGCCGTCGGGAGGAGGAGGTGGAGGACGAGGAGGAGGAAGAGGAGAAGGAAGAAGAAGAAGGAGAAGACGACGACAACGACGACGACGACGTAGATGACGACGTAGACGACGACGTAGACGACGACGTAGACGAGGAAGAAGAGGAATCCGAACAAGTGCGCGATACGTTGTCTTCGGAAGAAGAAGGAGGAGGAGAAGAAGAAGAAGAAGAAGGAGAAGAAGGAGAAGGAGAAGAAGAAGAAAAACAGGGGGAGGAGGAGGAGATGGAGGAGGAGGACGAAGCCGACGCCGACGGAGAGGACGCCCCGCGAGGCGAAAGACGGACCTTCCCGTCGAAAAGCGGAGAAATGTCGTGGTCCTCGACGCCGTACGAGAGAGAGGAGCGGCAGCAGCGGCCGTCGCTGGACGCCGCGCCGGGGCCGCCGCGCCGGGGCCGCCGCGCCGGGGCCGCCGCGCCGGGGCCGCCGCGCCGGGGCCGCCGCGCCGGGGCCGCCGCGCCGGGGCCGCCGCGCCGGGGCCGCCGCGCCGGGGCCGCCGGGGCCCACCGAGTACGCAAAGTGCCACGCGCGCGACATCGCCTCGACGTTCCGCATGTTTGTCTCGCCGGACGTGGAGAGGATCGTCTTGGACATGACCACCCTGGAGGGCTCGCGAAAACACGGCGACGGCTGGAAAGGGATGGACGAGACGGACCTGCGAGCCTACGTGGGGCTGCTGATTTTGGCGGGCGTGTACAGGTCTCGGGGCGAGGCCGCGGCCAGCCTGTGGGACGCCGAGAGCGGCAGGGCCGTGTTCCGCGCCACCATGTCGCTCAAGCGCTTTTACGAGTACTCCGGGCTGCTGCGCTTCGACGACCGCGAGACGAGAGGCGCCAGACGGACAAACTGGCCGCCGTGCGAGACCTCTGGGACGCGTGGGTGCGCCGGCTGCCGCTCCTCTACAACCCGAGGTGACGGTGGACGAGCAGCTGGTTCCGTTCAGAGGTGAGGTGCGCCGGGCCGTACGCCTTTTTTTCGTTTGACGATGACGACGGCGGCGATAACGATAACGACAATAATAATAATACGCTTTCCTCTCATCGCCGCTCTCCTCTGCGCTCTCCTCTCCTCTCCTCTCCTCTCCTCTCGTCGCCTCGTCGCCTCCGCGCTTTCTTCCGCTCGCTTCTCGTCTCGTCTCGCCGCCGCCGCCGCTCTCCTCTGCGCTATCCTCTCCTCTCGTCGCCGCCGCCGCTCTCCTCTGCGCTATCCTCTCCTCTCGTCGCCGCCGCTCTCCGATGCCGCTCTGCTCTGCCGCTCTGCTCTGCCGCTCTGCTCTGCCACTCTCCTCTGCCGCTCTGCGCCATCCTCTCCTCTCGTCTCCTCTCGTCGCCTCCGCTCTCCTCTGCCGCTCTGCTCTGCTGCTCTGCGCCATCCTCTCCTCTCGTCTCCTCTCGTCGCCGCCGCTCTCCTCTGCCGCTCTCCTCTGCCGCTTTCCTCTGCTCTGCGCCATCCTCTCCTCTCGTCTCCTCTCGTCGCCGCCGCTCTCCTCTGCCGCTCTCCTCTGCCGCTCTCCTCTGCCGCTCTGCGCTGCCGCTCTGCGCTGCCGCTCTGCGCTGCCGCTCTGCCGCTCTGCGCTGCCGCTCTGCGCTGCCGCTCTGCGCTGCTCTGCTGCGCTCTGCGCTATCCTCTCCTCTCGTCTCCTCTCGTCGCCGCCGCGCTCCTCTGCCGCTCTCCTCTGCCGCTCTCCTCTCCTCTCCTCTCCTCTCGTCGCCTCGTCGCCTCCGCGCTTTCCTCCACTCGCTTCTCGTCTTGCCGCCGCCGCCGCTCTCCTCTGCGCTATCCTCTCCTCTCGTCTCCTCTCGTCGCCGCCGCTCTCCTCTGCCGCTCTGCTCTGCTGCTCTGCGCCATCCTCTCTTCTCGTCTCCTCTCGTCGCCACTGTTCTCCTCTGCTGCTCTCCTCTGCTGCTCTGCTCTGCGCCATCCTCTCCTCTCGTCTCCTCTCGTCGCCGCCGCTCTCCTCTGCCACTCTCCTCTGCCACTCTCCTCTCCTCTCCTCTCCTCTACTCTCGTCTCCTCGCGTTGCCGCCGCCGCTCTCCTCTGCGCTATCCTCTCCTCTCGTCGCCGCCGCTCTCCTCTGCCGCTCTCCTCTGCCGCTCTGCTCTGCCGCTCTCCTCTGCCGCTCTGCTCTGCACCATCCTCTCCTCTCCTCTGCCGCTCTGCGCTGCGCTGCTCTGCTGCGCTCTCCTCTCCTCTCGTCGCCGCAGCTCTCCTCTGCCACTCTCCTCTGCCGCTCTCGTCGCCGCCGCTGCTCTCCTCTGCGCTATCCTCTCCTTTCGTCACCGCCGCTCTCCTCTGCCGCTCTGCTCTGCCGCTCTCCTCTGCCGCTCTGCTCTGCGCCATCCTCTCCTCTCGTCTCCTCTCGTCGCCGCCGCTCTCCACTGCCGCTCTCCTCTGCCGCTCTGCTCTGCTCTGCGCCATCCTCTCCTCTCGTCTCCTCTCGTCGCCGCCGCTCTCCTCTGCCGCTCTCCTCTGCCGCTCTGCGCTGCGCTGCTCTGCTGGGCTCTGCGCCATCCTCTCCTCTCGTCTCCTCTCGTCGCCGCCGCTCTCCTCTGCTGCTCTCCTCTGCGCTGCTCTGCTCTGCTCTGCTCTGCGCTATCGCTCTCCTCTGCTGCTCTCTTGTCGCCATCCTCTGCTTGCTTCTCGTCGCCTCTCGTCACCTCTGCTCTCTGCTCCTCCTTTCCGCCTCCCGAAACAACAGGCCGCTGTCCTTTCCGCCAGTACATGCCCAGCAAGCCCGCCAAGTACGGGATCAAATCCTGGGTCGCCTGCGACGCCAAATCCAGCTACGCCTGGAAGCTGCAAGTCTACACGGGAAAGCCGAGCGGCGGACGCCCCGAGAAGGACCTGGGGCTGCGGACGCCCCGAGACGTGACCGAGGGACTGACGGGGCGCAACGTCACGTGCGACAATTTCTTCACCTCCTACGAACTCGGACGGCGGCTCCTGCTCCGGGGCAACACCGTGGTGGGCACGGTCAGAAAAAGCAGGCGGGAGCTCCCGGCCGAGCTGCTCGCGACCCGGCGGAGAGCCGTGCCGTCGTCGAGGTTCGCCTTCGCGCCCGACGCCACGCTCGTCTCCTACCTGCCCAAGAAGGGCCGGAACGTGCTGTTCCTGAGCATGCGGCACGCGCGGGGCGACGTCAGCGACTGCCCGGACGCCAAGCCCGTCGTCGTCCTCGACTACAACCGCAACAAGGGCGGCGTGGACAACCTCGACAAGGTCACCGGGACGTACAGCTGCCGGAGGATGACCGCGCACTGGCCCCTGGTCGTCTTCCACAACGTCCTCGACGTGTACGCCTACAAGGCCTTCGTCGTGTGGCGAGAGCTCAACCCCGGCTGGCTGCCCGGCAAGGGGAACAAGAGGAGGGTGTTTCTCGAGCGGCTGGGGAGGGCCCTCGTGGCTCCGTTCATGGAGAGACGGGAGCGTCGGCCCCGCACGGAGGCGTCCACCGCCGTCTTGAAAGCCGTGCGGGGCGGCGGGGTGGCCGGGGCGAGCGACGGGCCCGAGAATGCCGAGGACGCGGCGCTCGCCGCGGCGCACGGGGCCGCGAGTAAGCGGAAGAGGTGTGAGATCTGCCCGCCCAAAAAGGACTGCAAAACCTACACCGTGTGCAACGGGTGCAACAAGTACATCTGCAAGGGCTGCTCGCTGGCGTACTGCCCGACGTGCGTGAAATAAACCAGCCTTTGGGGAACGTCTATTCTAATCGAGACGACGTGTCTCGATGCTCCCGGGCCACAGATTCTCCCTTCCCTGCAAGTTAAGCTAAATTTGTGAGAAAATAAAGACATACGAAAGGAATGTTTGTTTGCTGTTTTTTTTTTAATTTTTATTATTGACGTGAAGTACACACAGCCATACGTAAACATCGGCTCAGGAACGACACATTGAGACTTACCTGGATTAATTAACCGTATGTAAAGTCTCATCGTTGACGGAGTCACCGCACCACAGAGAAACCGCAGCGGCGTGTCCATCGAGGGAAGATTCTCCTTCTTGAGCTCCCGTACTGGGGGTGGGGGGCTTGCAACGTTCGAACCGGGAGATGAAACCTTTTCTGGGACAAAAAAAAAAAAAAAGAGTTGAAAACAGACAGACAGTTAGAGTTAGTGAGTTAGTTTGAGGACCGGGAGGTGACAATCTCAATGAGGCTTCTCGAGCCCACCACGGTGGCTCGCGACTCCCCTGACGAAAGTCGTCGAGCGCGCGACGGCACCGGGAGCTGGGCCCGGCGCCCGTTCGCACGGCGGCGTCCCCTCTGTCGGCGGGCATCTGGGCATCTCCCGATGAAAGTTCTCGAGTGTGTCCTCTGTCTAGCGGCCGTGTCCTCCTCTCTGCCTGTTCGCCGAGCCTGTGCTTGGGCACTGAGCTTAAGCCTTGGAAAAAGAGAAAAAAAAAGAAATAAATAAACTTGGAAAAAAAAAACAGACTGAAAAGTGAAAAACAAACACGGTGGAGACCACGGTGGCTCACGACTCCCTGATAAAAGTTCTCAGTGTTTAGTTAGAGTTTGAGGACCAGGAGGTGACAACCACGGAGTCCCTGCACGCACACACACGCACACACACGCACGCACACCAAGGTTCAAACGGGAAAGGGGGGTTTATCAGAGGCTGAAAAGTTGAAAGTTTGAAGCTAAAATAATTGAAAAGACACAGAGAGAGAGCGAGAGAGAGAGAGAATAAAGAGAGAGATAGAATAAAGAGAGAGAGAGTGTGTAAAAAGACTTATTTGTCATGTACTCACCCTTGATAGAAGCATTGGACATCTGGTTAGACCTGAAGAAAAGAGACTTTTGTCTCCACAAGCTTGAACAACATACTTGCAACCCCTCCCTTCTTCTGGTTATCACCTCTTCCAGTGCATCCATTGGACCGTTCTCTTCCTCTCTGTCTGAGCTCAATCGCTCTCACTGTCCTCCTCCTATGCTCTCTGTCTCTCTCTCTCTCTCTCTTGCTCTAGTTTGTGCAGCAGGACACGATAACAGGCGACTCGACCGTTGAACGTCTTGTGTGTGTGCACATATCTTCGTCAGAGGCAAATTCCTGAATCGGGGCCGTCGTCTCAGTTCTCTCAAAACTTGTCAAGAAGGCTACCGGGGCCGTCGTCTCGGTTCTCTACAAACTTGTCAAGACCCTTTGGAAAAAATATCCGCTCCGTTAGCAGCGTGCCGACATGCCGAGGATCTCACGGTCAGACTTGTGCACTATTCCCACGTTGCGTTACCAAGTCAGAAGTCGGGCGGCATCCGGAAAACCGGACCCACCATGAGAGAATGAATGACATTGCAACAGAAGGCACGGCCAAGGACGACACGACAGCAAGCCCTCTCTCCCTCTCCATCTCTCTCTTTATCGCTCTCACTGTCCTCCTGCTCTGCTCTCTCTCTCTCTCTCTCTCACTCTCTCTCTCTCTCTCTCTCTCTCTCTCTCTCTCTCTCTCTGTCTCTCTCTCTCTCTCACTCTAGTTTGTGCAGCTGGACAACACGATAACAGGCGACTCGACCGTTGCACGGCTTGTGTGTGTTCGCATATCTTCGTCAGATGCAAATTCCTGGATCGGGGCCATCGTTCATCGTCGTCGGTCCTGGTCACGGAGCCTGGTGTCTGTTCACGGAGCCTGGTCCTGGTCACTGAGCCTGGTGCCTTTTTACGCAGCAGCGTCCCTCTGTCGACAGCGAGTCTCCTCCGTCTCGGTGCAGCAAAACAGACTTGTCCTGAACCTGGACCTGGTCCTGTTCCTGGATCCTGGACCTGGCTGTGCCTGTCCAGAGAACCTGTGCCTGTTCACAGAGCCTGGTCCTTTTTTTTCCCCCCAGATCCTGGTCCTGTTACCAAAGCCTGGTGCCTGCTAAAAACCGCCTGAGCCTGTTCACTGAGCCTGTCCCTGTTCACATAGCCCGTGCCTGTTCAACCAGCCTCTGCCTGGTCCTGTTTCCCAGATCCTGGTCCTGTTACCACAGCCTTTGCCTGTTCACAGAGCCTGGTCCTGTTTCCCAGATCCTGGTCCTGTTCCCACAGTCTACGCGGTGGAGCCCAGGGTGGCTCACGACTCCGTGATAAAAGTTCTCAGTGTTTAGTTAGAGTTTGAGGACTAAGAGGTGACAACCACGGAGCCACTGCACACACACACACACACACACACACACACACACACACACACACACACACACACACACACACACACACACACACACACACCAAGGTTCAAAACGGAAAGGGGGGTTAAGCAGAGGCTGAAAAGCTGAAAGTTTGAAGCTAAAGTAATTGAAAAGACAGAGAGAGAGATAGAATAAAGAGAGAGAAAGAGAATAAAGAGAGACAGAGAGAGAGAAAGAGAGAGTAAAACTTCTTATTTGTCATGTACGCACCCTTGATAGAAGCAGTGGACATCTGGTCAGACCTGAAGAAAGGAGACTTCTGTCTCCACAAACTTGAACAACATACTTGCAACCCCCCCCCTCTTCTGGTTATCACCTCTTCCAGTGCATCCATTGGACCGTTCTCTTCCTCTCTGTCTGAGCTCATTCGCTCTCACTATCCTCCTCTGCTCTCTCTCTCTCTCTCTCTCTCTCTCTCTCTCTCTCTCTCTCTCTCTCTCTCTCTCTCTCTGTCTAGTTTGTGCAGCAGGACACGATAGCAGGCTTCCCCCGGCCCCTCACCCGCTCCTCTCTCGGACACACACACACACAGCCAAACCAGCTCCTGCGATTCTGGTGACAGGGCTTTTCCGAAATGAACCAAAGTGCTTGAAATGTAAAACATCGCATCACAGTAGTGTAGTGTATTGAATGAGGTCCCAAAAGCACACGCACGTCTTCGTCAGGCGCAAATTCCTGAATCGGGCCCGTCGTCTCAGTTCTCCCCAAACTTGTCAAGAAGGTTACTGCGCCGTCGACTCAGTTCTCTGCAAACTTGTCGAGCAGGGTACCGGGCGGTCGACGCAGCTCTCTGCAAACTTGTCAAGAAGGCCTCCCCCGGCCCCTCAGCCACTCCTCTCTTGGACACACACACACAGCCAAACCGGCTCCTGCGACTCTGGTGACGGGGCTTTTCCGAAATGATATTTTTTTTCTTCATTTTTTTTTACAAACTCATTCAGAGGCTCAAGACTGCTCATGAAACAACCAAAGTGCTTGAAATGTAAAACATCGCATCATAGTTGTTATGTATTGAATGAGGTCCCAGAAGCACACGCACATCTTCGTCAGACGCAAATTCCTGAATCTGGCCCGTCGTCTCAGTTCTCCCCAAACTTGTCAAGAAGGCTACCGTCTCTGTTCCCTCTAAGCTCGTCGAGCAGGGTACCGGGCGGTCGATGCAGCTCTCTGCAAACTTTTCATGAAGGCTCCCCCCGGCCCCTTAGCCGCTCCTCTCTCGGACACACACACACAGCCAAACCAGTCTCTGGTTACCGCGCCGTCGTCTGTGTTCCCTCTAAGCTTGTCGAGCAGCATACCGGGCTGTCGACGCAGCTCTCTGCAAACTTGTCAGGAATGCTCCCCCCGGCACCTCAGCCGCTCCTCTCTCGGACACACACACACAGCCAAACCAGCTCCTGCGACTCTGATGACGGGGCTTTTCCGAAATGATTTTTTTTTTTCTTCATTTTTTTCACAAACTCATTCAGAGGCTCAAAACTGCTCATGAAACAACCAAAGTGCTTGAAATGTAAAACATCGCATCACAGTATTGAATGAGGTCCAAGAAGCACACGCACATCTTCGTCAGGCGCAAATTCCTGAATCGGGCCCGTCGACTCAGTTCTCTGCAAACTTGTCGAGCAGGGTACCGGGCGGTTGACGCAGCTCTCTGCAAACTTTTCATGAAGGCTCCCCCCCGCCCCTTAGCCACTCCTCCCTCGGACACACACACACAGCCAAACCAGTCTCTGGTTACCGCGCCGTCGTCTGTGTTCCCTCTAAGCTTGTCGAGCAGCATACCGGGCTGTGGACGCAGCTCTCTGCAAACTTTTCAGGAAGGCTTCCCCCGGCACCTCAGCCGCTCCTCTCTCGGACACACACACACACACACACACACAGCCAAACCAGCTCCTTCGACTCTGGTGACGGGGCTTTTCCGAAATGATTTTTTTTTTTTTTCTTAATTTTTTTCACAAACTCATTCAGAGGCCCAAAACTGCTCATGAAACAACCAAAGTGCTTGAAATGTAAAACATCGCATCACAGTTGTTATGTATTGAATGAGGTCCCAAAAGCACACGCACGTCTTCGTCAGACGCAAATTCCTGAATCTGGCCCGTCGTCTCAGTTCTCCCCAAACTTGTCAAGAAGGCTACCGTCTCTGTTCCCTCTAAGCTCGTCGAGCAGGGTACCGGGCGGTCGACGCAGCTCTCTGCAAACTTGTCGGGAAGGCTTCCCTCGACCCCTCAGCCACTACTCTCTCGGACACACACACACAGCCAAACCAGCTCCTGCGACTCTGGTGACGGGGCTTTTCTGAAATTATATTTTTTTTCTTCATTTTTTTACAAACTCATTCAGAGGCTCAAAATTGCTCATGAAACAATCAAAGTGCTTGAAATGTAAAACATCGCATCACAGTAGTGATGTATTGAATTAGGTCCCAGAAGCACAAGTTTGCAGACTCTTTGGAAAAAAATATCTGCTCCATTAGCAGCATGCCGACATGCCGAGGAACTCATGGTCAGACTTGTGCACTATTCTCCCGTTGCGTTACCAAGTCAGAGGTCGGGCGGCATCCGGAGAACCAGACCCCCCCCATGAGAGAATGAATGACATTGCAACAGAAGGCACAGCCAAGGACGACACTACAGCAAGTGCTCTCTTCCTCTTCATCGCTCTCTTTATCGCTCTCTCTCTCTCTCTCTCTGTCTCTCTCTCTCTCTCTCTCTATTGTTTGTGGAGCAGGACATGACACCAGGCGACTTGAATCTTGAACGGGTTGTGTGTGTGTGTACTGTTGTTACTTTTTCTGTAACTGTCAAGTTTCTGCAACTATCTTAGTCTAGACTCGTGGTTTTGTTTCACGCCGACAGAAGACTCGCACATGAAAAACTACGAGAGGCAAACATCCAACCCCCGTACAAACACCGCTCCCACACAGGCTCTTTCAAACCAATCGAGTCAATGTGAGCTGGACCCCCGTACCAGACACCGCAACTTGAACCTTGAACGGGTTGTGCGCGTGTACTATTGTTGCTTTTTCTGTAACTGTCAAGTTTGTGCAACTATCTTACTCTAGACCTGTGGTTTGTTTCACGCTGACACAAGACTCGCATATGAAAAACTCAGAGGCAAACATCTAATCCCCAGACAAACACCGGGGGCCTTTCCTCTCTCGGACACACACACTCTGTGCAAAGGCAGCAATTTCTTGAGAGATGAACCGAGCAGAGATATCTAAAAGTTTGTCACGTGAAATAATATGTCTCAGACGTCATTGAGTGAAAAGTAAAAACAAAGTCTCAGGGTGGAGTCAGGTAATTTATTGTACAAAGGTTACAAAATGTCATGGCAATGGTAGCACAGCCACTGAATCCAGGTTCCTCAAGGACACTACAGCGCTCTCTCTCTCTCTCTCTCTCTCTCTCTCTCTCTCTCGCTCCCTCTCTCTAGTTTGTGGAGCAGGACATGACACCGGGCGACTTGAACGGGTTGTGTGTGTGTACATATGTTACTTTTTCTGTAACTGTCAAGGTTGTGCAAATGTCTTACTCTAGACTCGTGGTTTTGTTTCACGCAGACACAAGACTCGCACATAAAAACCTACGAAGCAAACATCTAACCCGCCCAGAGAAACACCGCTCCCACACGTGCTCTTTCAAACCAACCGAGTCAATGGGGGCTGGACCCCCCGGTGACACGTTCTATCCAAGCGTCCTATGCTCCTACTTCTAGCCGCCCGTGTTCACCAACAAAATTAAGAGGGGCCGCCCCCACATCCTCCCTCAGACACACACATCCACACAGGCTCTTGCAACCCTGCTGGCAGGACTTTTCCAAAATCATAGTTTTTTAAAAACTTATTCAAAGGCTCAAAACTCCTCATAAAACAACCAACGTGCTTGAAATGTAAACATTGCATTACATTGATGCATTGAATTAGGTCCTATAAGCACAGGTGTGCAGACCCTTTCGAACCAATGGGAGAATGAACGACATTGTAACAAAAGGCACAGCCACTAAATCCTGGATCCTCGATGACACTTTAGCAAGCTCTTTCCTCCTCTCTCTCTTTCTCTTCATCTCTCTCTGTCCTCTTTCTCCTCCCCTCTCTTTCTCTCTCATTCTCCCCACTCCTCTTCTCTCTCTGTCCTCCTCGTCGTCTCTTTCTCAAACTTTTGGAGCAGGATATGACACCAGGCGACTTGAAAAAGCTTAAGGTGGCCATAACGATGAGGCTCCCGGAGTGCACGGTGGCTCACACTCCCCTGATGAAAGTTACAGAGTTTTTTCTGAGTAAATTCAATGATAACAAAAGTTGAACGAGTGTGTAGTTTGGGTTTTGGACCACAGGCAAAAACGACTCCCCCGTTGAGCGACCCGTGTCAAGATATGAAATGTGAAAGCTTCGCACACAAGTCACACGAAGCCTCGCCGGCCTCCCAATGATCACAGGACACAGACAGTTGTAGTATATTGTTTTATTTTGTATAGTTATAACCCCCAGTGTTACAAGCAATGGCACACACACACACACACACACACACACACTTCTCCGACCCTGGGTAACAATTTCATGTAATTCCACATCCTCCCTTTGTCCTCGGATAAAAGTGTGTCTTTTGGTCCTACAAGCTAGCGGATGGTACCGTTTGAATCGCAACGGCCATATTAGTGGGAGGCAGCAATCTCGAGTCCCTCCGACCTTTTTTTAAAGCTACACTAGCCGAAGAAGCAAACAAAAACAACAAAATGGCCGATTTAGAAAAGTGACTTCCCAAGGTCCAAAGAGCTCGTGGACGGGACCGATGGAACCGCGACGGCCGTGTTAGTGGGAGGCAGAAAACTCGAGTCCTTCCGACTTTCTGTGAAAGCTACACGAGCCGAAGAAGCAAAAAAACAAAATGGCCGATTTAGAAAAGTGACTTCCCGAGGTCCCACAAGCTCGTGGACAGGACCGTTGGAACCGCGACGGCCGTGTTAGTGGGAGGCAGAAAACTCGAGTCCTTCCGACTTTCTGAGAAAGCTAAACTAGCCGAAGAAGAAAAAACAAAATGGCCGATTTAGAAAAGTGACTTCCGAGGTCCAAAGAGCTCGTGGACGGGACAGTTGGAACCGCGACGACAATGTTAGTGGGTGGCAGAAAACTTGAGTCCTTCCGACTTTCGGTAAAAGCTGCACGAGCCGAAGAAGCGAAAACAAAATGGCCGATTTAGAAAAGTGCCTTCCCGAGGTCGCGCGAGCTCGGAGACGGGATCGTCGGAACCGCGACGGCCGTATTAGTGGGAGCGCGGGCAACTGGACTGTTTCCGACTTTCCGCGAATGCTGCACGAGCCGAAGAAGCGAAAAAAAAATGGACGATTTCAAAAACTGCCTTCCCGAGGTCCCGTGAGCTCGGCGACGGGATCGTCAGAACCGCAACCAGCCGTATTAGTGGGAGCGTGGCAAACTCGAGTCCTTCCGACTTTCCGCGAAAGCTACACGAGCTGAAGAAGCGAAAACAAAATGGCCGATTTAGAAAAGTGCCTTCCCGAGGTGACGCGAGCACGGCGACGGGATCGTCGGAACTGCGACGGCCGTATTAATGGGAGCGCGGCGAACTCGAGTGCTTTCGACTTTTCGCGAAAGCTGCACGAGCCGAAGAAGCGAAAACAAAATGGCAGATTTAGAAAAGTGCCTTCCCGAGGTCGCGCGAGCTCGGCGACGGGATCGTCGGAACCGCGACGGCCGATTCAGTGGGACCGCGGCAAACTCGAGTGCTTCCGACTTTTCGCGAAAGCTGCACGAGCCGAAGAAGAAAAAAGAAAATGGCCAATTTAGAAAAATGCCTTCCCGAAGTCCCGCGAGCTGGCGACGGGACCGTCGGAACCGCGACGGCCGTATTACTGGGAGGCAGAAAACTCGAGTCCTTCCGACTTTCTGTGAAAGCTAGACGAGCCGAAGAAGCGAAAACAGAATGGCCGATTTCAAAAACTGCCTTCCCGAGGTCCCGTGAGCTCGGCGACGGGATCGTCGGAACCGCAACGGCCGTATTAGTGGGAGCGCGGCAAACTCGAGTCTTTCCGACTTTCCGCGAAAGCTACACGAGTCGAAGAAGCGAAAACAAAATGGCCGATTTAGAAAAGTGCCTTCCCGAGGTCCCTCGAGCTCGGCGACGGGACAGTCGGAACCGCGACGGCCGTATCAGTGTGAACGCGGCAAACTCGAGTGCTTCCGACTTTTCGCGAAAGCTGCACTAGCCAAGAAGCGAAAACAAAATGGCCGATTTAGAAAAGTGCCTTCCCAAGGTCCCGCGAGCACGGCGACGGGATCGTCGGAACCGCGACGGCCGTATTAGTGGGAGCGCGGCAAACTCGAGTGCTTTCGACTTTTTGCGAAAGCTGCACGAGCCGTAGAAGCGAAAACAAAATGGCAGATTTAGAAAAGTGCCTTCCCGAGGTCGCGCGGGCTCGGCGACGGGATCGTCGGAACCGCGAAGGCCGTATCAGTGGGAGCGCGGCAAACTCGAGTGCTTCCGACTTTTCGCGAAAGCTGCACGAGCCGAAGAAGAAAAAAGAAAATGACCAATTTAGAAAAGTGCCTTTCCGAGGCCGCGCGAGCTCGGCGACAGGATCATCGGAACCGCGACGGCCGTATTAGTGGGAGCGCGGAAAACTCGAGTCCTTCCGACTTTCCACGAAAGCTACACGAGCCGCAGAAGCGAAAACAAAATGGCCGATTTAGAAAACTGCCTTCCCGACGTCGCGCGAGCTCGGCGACGGGATCGTCGGAACCGCGACGACCGAATTAATGGAAGCGCGGCAAAATCGAGTGCTTCCGACTTTTCGCGAAAGCTGCAGGAGCCGAAGAAGCAAAAAAAAAATGGCCAATTTAGAAAAGTGACTTCCCGAGGTCCCGCTAGCTCGGCGCCGGGATCGTCGGAACCGCGACGGCCGTATTAGTGGGAGCGCGGAAAACTCGAGTCCTTCCGACTTTCCGCGAAAGCTACACGAGCCGCAGAAGCGAAAACAAAATGGCCGATTTAGAAAAGTGCCTTCCCGAGGTTCCGCGAGCTCGGTGCCGGGATCGTCGGAACAACGACGGCCGTATTAGTGGGAGCGCGGCAACCTCGAGTGCTTCCGACTTTTCGCGAAAGCTGCACGAGCCGAAGAAGCGAAAACAAAATGGCCGATTTAGAAAAGTGCCTTCCCAAGGTCCCTCGAGCTCGGCGACGGGACTGTCGGAACCGCGAGGGCCGTATCAGTGGGAGCGCGGCAAACTCGAGTGCTTCCGGCTTTTCGCGAAAGCTGCACGAGCCGAAGAAGCGAAAACAAAATGGCCGATTTAGAAAAGTGCCTTCCCGAGGTCGCGCGAGCTCAGGGACGGGACCGTCGGAACCGCGACGGCCGTATTACTGGGAGGCAGAAAACGCGAGTCCTTCCAAATTTCTGTGAAAGATAGACGAGCCGAAGAAGCGAAAACAAAATGGCCGATATAGAAAAGTGCCTTCCCGAGGTCGCGCGAGCTCGGCGACGGGACCATCGGAACACCGGCGGACATATTAGTGGGAGCGCGGCAAACTCGAGTGCTTCCGACTTTTCTCGAAAACTGCACGAGCCGAAGAAGCGAAAACAAAATGGCCGATTTAGAAAAGTGCCTTGCCGAGGTCGCGGGAGATCGGCGATGGGACCGTCGGAACCGCGACGACAGTATTAGTGGGAGCGCGGCAAACTCGAGTGCTTCCGACTTTTCGCGAAACCTGCACGAGCCGAAGAAACGAAAACAAAATGGCCGATTTAGAAAAGTGCCTTCCCGAGGTCGCGCGAGCTCGGCGAGGGGACCGTCGGAACCGCGGCGGCCGTATTAGTGGGAGCGCGGCAAACTCGAGTGCTTCCGACTTTTCGCGAAAGCTGAACGAGCCAAAGAAGCGAAAACAAAATGGCCGATTTCGAAAAGTGACTTCCCGAGGTCACGCGAGCTCGGCGACGGGACCGTCGGAACCGCGGCGGCCGTATTAGTGGGAGCGCGGCAAACTCGAGTGCTTCCGACTTTTCGCGAAAGCTGCACGAGCCGAAGAAGCGAAAACAAAATGGCCGATTTAGAAAAGGGCCTTCCCGAGGTCGCGCGAGCTCGGGTACGGGACCATCGGAACCGCGACGGCCGTATTACTGGGAAGCAGAAAACTCGAGTCCTTCCGACTTTCTGTGAAAGACAGACAAGCCGAAGAAGCGAAAACAAAATGGCCGATTTAGAAAAGTGCCTTCCCGAGGTCGCGCGAGCTCGGCGACGGGACCGTCGGAACCGCGGCGGCCGTATTAGTGGGAGCGCGGCAAACTCGAGTGCTTCTGAGTTTCAGCAAAAGCTGCACGAGCCGAAGAAGCAAAAACAAAATGGCCGATTTAGAAAAGTGCCTTCCCGAGGTCCCGCGAACTCGGCGCCGGGATCGTCGGAACCGCGACGGCCGTATTAGTGGGAGCGCGGCAAACTCGAGTGCTTCCGGCTTTTCGCGAAAGCTGCACGAGCCGAAGAAGCGAAAACAAAATGGCCGATTTAGAAAAGTGCCTTCCCGAGGTCGCGCGAGCTCGGGGACGGGACCGTCGGAACCGCGACGGCCGTATTACTGGGAGGCAGAAAACTCGAGTCCTTCCGACTTTCTGTGAAAGATAGACGAGCCGAAGAAGCGAAAACAAAATGGCCGATATAGAAAAGTGCCTTCCCGAGGTCGCGCGAGCTCGGCGACGGGACCGGCGGAACACCGGCGGACATATTAGTGGGAGCGCGGCAAACTCGAGTGCTTCCGACTTTTCTCGAAAACTGCACGAGCCGAAGAAGCGAAAACAAAATGGCCGATTTAGAAAAGTGCCTTGCCGAGGTCGCGGGAGATTGGCGATGGGACCGTCGGAACCGCGACGGCAGTATTAGTGGGAGCACGGCAAACTCGAGTGCTTCCGACTTTTCGCGAAACCTGCACGAGCCGAAGAAACGAAAACAAAATGGCCGATTTAGAAAAGTGCCTTCCCGAGGTCGCGCGAGCTCGGCAACGGGACCGTCGGAACCGCGGCGGCCGTATTAGTGGGAGCGCGGCAAACTCGAGTGCTTCCGACTTTTCGCGAAAGCTGAACGAGCCAAAGAAGCGAAAACAAAATGGCCAATTTCGAAAAGTGACTTCCCGAGGTCGCGCGAGGTCGCGCGAGCTCGGCGACGGGACCGTCGGAACCGCGTCGGCCGTATTAGTGGGAGCGCGGCAAACTCGAGTGCTTCCGACTTTTCGCGAAAGCTGCACGAGCCGCAGAAGCAAAAACAAAATGGCCGATTTAGAAAAGTGACTTCCCGAGGTCGCGCAAGCTCGGCGACGGGACCGTCGGAACCGCGGCGGCCGTATTAGTGGGAGCGCGGCAAACTCGAGTGCTTCCGACTTTTCGCGAAAGCTGCAGGAGCCGAAGAAGCGAAAACAAAATGGCCGATTTCAAAAACTGCCTTCCCGAGGTCCCGCGAGCTCGGCGATAGGACCGTCGGAACCGCGACGGCAGTATTAGTGGGAGCGCGGCAAACTCGAGTGCTTCCGACTTTTCGCGAAAGCTGCACGAGCCGAAGAAGCAAAAACAAAATGGCCAATTTAGAAAAGTGCCATCCCGAGGTCCCGCGAGCTCGGCGCCGGGATCGTCGGGAACCGCGACGGCCGTATCACTGGGAACGAATCAAACTCGAGTCCTTCCGACTTTTCGCGAAAGCTGCAGGAGCCGAAGAAGAAAAAAAACAAAATGGCCGATTTAGAAAATTGACTTCCCGAGGTCCCACGAGCTCGGGGACGGGACCGTTGGAACCGCGACGGCCGTATTAGTGGGAGCGCGGCAAATTCGAGTCCTTCTGAGTTTCCGCAAAAGCTGCACGAGCCGAAGAAGCAAAAACAAAATGGCCGATTTAGAAAAGTGCCTTCCCGAGGTCCCGCGAACTCGCCGCCGGGATCGTCGGAACCGCGACGGCCGTATTAGTGGGAGCGCAGCAAACTCGAGTGCTTCCGGCTTTTCGCGAAAGCTGCACGAGCCGAAGAAGCGAAAACAAAATGGCCGATTTAGAAAAGTGCCTTCCCGAGGTCGCGCGAGCTCGGCGACGGGACCGTCGGAACACCGGCGGACATATTAGTGGGAGCGCGGCAAACTCGAGTGCTTCCGACTTTTCTCGAAAACTGCACGAGCCGAAGAAGCGAAAACAAAATGGCCGATTTAGAAAAGTGCCTTGCCGAGGTCGCGGGAGATCGGCGATTGGACCGTCGGAACCGCGACGGAGGTATTAGTGGGAGCGCGGCAAACTCGAGTGCTTCCGGCTTTTCGCGAAAGCTGCACGAGCCGAAGAAGCGAAAACAAAATGGCCGATATAGAAAAGTGCCTTCCCGAGGTCGCGCGAGCTCGGGTACGGGACCATTGGAACCGCGACGGCCGTATTACTGGGAAGCAGAAAACTCGAGTCCTTCCGACTTTCTGTGAAAGACAGACAAGCCGAAGAAGCGAAAACAAAATGGCCGATTTAGAAAAGTGCCTTCCCGAGGTCGCGCGAGCTCGGCGACGGGACCGTCGGAACCGCGGCGGCCGTATTAGTGGGAGCGCGGCAAACTCGAGTGCTTCTGAGTTTCCGCAAAAGCTGCACGAGCCGAAGAAGCAAAAACAAAATGGCCGATTTAGAAAAGTGCCTTCCCGAGGTCCCGCGAACTCGGCGCCGGGATCGTCGGAACCGCGACGGCCGTATTAGTGGGAGCGCGGCAAACTCGAGTGCTTCCGGCTTTTCGCGAAAGCTGCACGAGCCGAAGAAGCGAAAACAAAATGGCCGATTTAGAAAAGTGCCTTGCCGAGGTCGCGGGAGATCGGCGATGGGACCGTTGGAACCGCGACGGCAGTATTAGTGGGAGCGCGGCAAACTCGAGTGCTTCCGACTTTTCGCGAAACCTGCACGAGCCGAAGAAACGAAAACAAAATGGCCGATTTAGAAAAGTGCCTTCCCGAGGTCGCGCGAGGTCGCGCGAGGTCGCGCGAGGTCGCGCGAGGTCGCGCGAGGTCGCGCGAGCTCGGCGACGGGACCGTCGGAACCGCGGCGGCCGTATTAGTGGGAGCGCGGCAAACTCGAGTGCTTCAGACTTTTCGCGAAAGCTGCAGGAGCCGAAGAAGCGAAAACAAAATGGCCGATTTCAAAAACTGCCTTCCCGAGGTCCCGCGAGCTCGGCGAAGGGATCGTCGGGAACCGCGACGGCCGTATTAGTGGGAGCGCGGCAAACTCGAGTCCCTCCGACTTTTTGCGAAAACTGCACGAGCCGAAGAAGCAAAAACAAAATGGCCGATTTAGAAAAGTTCCTTCCCGAGGTCCCGAGGTCCCGCGAGCTAGGCGCCGGGATCGTCGGAACCGCGACGGCCGTATCACTGGGAACGAATCAAACTCGAGTCCTTCCGACTTTTTGCGAAAGCTGCAGGAGCCGAAGAAGAAAAAAAACAAAATGGCCGATTTAGAAAATTGACTTCCTGAGGTCCCACGAGCTCGGGGACGGGACCGTTGGAACCGCGACGGCCGTATTAGTGGGAGGCAGAAAACTGGAGTCCCTCCGACTTTCTGTGAAAGCTACACGAGCCGAAGAAGCGAAAACAAAATGGCCGATTTAGAAAAGTGCCTTCCCGAGGTCCCGCGAACTCGGCGACGGGATCGTCGGAACCGCGACGGCCGTGTCAGTTGGAGCGCGTCAAACTCGAGTGCTTCCGACTTTCCGCGAAAGCTGCACGAGCTGAAGAAGCGAAAACAAAATGGCCGATTTCGAAAAGTGCCTTCCCGAGGTCCTGCGGGCTCGAGGATAGGACCATCGGAACTGTTGGAAAGGTCCGTATTAGTCGGGTTGTAGCAAACTTTCAAGTCTCCCCGAACTGATTCAGAGAAGTGCCTTCCCAAGGTCCTTCGTGCTCGGGGGTGCTACAGTTGGAACCGCTCTGCTGTTGTCCTCTGGTCGAAATTACCTTTGAATATCAACAAGCCCTTGCCGTTGTCCTTGGGTCAAAATGACCCTTGATTATCAAGAAGCCCCTGCCGTTGTCCTTGGGTCAAAATGACCCTTGATTATCACCAAGCCCCTGCCGTTGTCCTTGGGTCAAAATGACCCTTGAGTATCACCATGCCCCTGCCGTTGTCCTCGGTCAAAACGACCCGAGTTTTACGTTGTATTACAAGTCATCCCGTATGCTAAATGTAATAAATAAATAAATAAATGATACAAATAAAGACATGACAAGACAGTTGCATTGTATTTTTTTTTCTTACATTTATTTAGTCATCACCAGTGTTACAAGCAAAGACACAGAACACACACACACACACACACACACACACACACACACACACACACACACACACACACACACACACACGCGCACAAATGTGTCCGCCACAGGATCACGGTTCGAAACGCAGACGACCGACGGAGCGTTCGAGTTCCCCCGCGAGCTCTTTCGTTCTCCGGTAGCACTGCGAGCTGCGGTTCTGGCGCGCGCGCCCGCACACATAACACCACGGACACGCGTCCAGCGTCACTTACATCCCGTCCGTCGGCGTCGGCGTAGCGAGATTCCGAGGGGGGGCCGGCGCCGGGGGCCCAAAACGTGTCGCCGGGGGGGGGGGGGTCCCGGTCCCGGTCCCGGTCCCTGTCCCTGTTGCGGTCCCTCTCTCGATCGACGCTGTCGGACGCGACTCTCCACGCTCTCAGCCGCGGCGGCGGCGCTTGGTCCGCCCTCTGCGGAAATATCACCCGAAAATAATGTGTATTTGTTATTCTGAGCTATTCAAAATAAACTGAATTGATTCAAATTGAAATGAGGTGTCACAAGTTGTTATGTGCGAATAAGGACACTATGAAAGGGTTGTACTTATACGCTGTATTTATACACAATTTATTTACATCTTCGTAATCACGCAGTCGGCCTCGTTGGTGTGCTCGCGCTGATCGAAGGCTCTTTAGCAAAGACAGATTGAAGGGGTGTGCGAGGAATGAGTGAGGACAACACAAGGGTTAAGTAATTAATGTGAATACTTTTGACACCGCTGCTTACGGGCTGAATGAAAGCTTAAGTATTTATGAAAATATCATACAATTTGAAGTTCTGATGTGCTGAGACACTTTATTTATGGAACGGTTTAAAAAAAAAAAAAGAATTGTTGAAGAATGAGTAAATGCAGCTTTCGGGCAGAAGAGACATGGAAGCTTCAGGTATTCATTAAAAGGTCATATAATTTGTAGTTCCGCTGTTTTGAAACACTTTCTTGATGGAAAATGAAAAAATAAAAATTCTTTAAGAAAATCTAGATTTCAACTCTGTTCAGTCTGAAACGTCGTTTAAGAGCATAAAAATGAGTTACTGCAGCTTAGGAGCAGTATTGTGATGAAAAATTCAGGTATTTAAGAAAGTATCATACAATTTTAAGTTCCGATGTTCTGAGACACTTTCTTGATGGAAAATTGTAAAAAATGAATTCTTTCAGAAAATCTAGTTTTCAACTCTGTTCAGTCTGAAACGTCGTTTAAGAGCATGAAAATGAGTAAATGCAGCTTACGGGAAGTATAGTGATGAAAGCTTCAGGTATTCATGAACATATCATATAATTTGTATTCTTGATGTTCTCAGAGGCTTTCTTGATGGAAAATATAAAAAAAAAGAATTCTTTTAGAAAATCTAGTTTTCAACTCTGTTCAGTCTGAAACGTCGTTTAAGAGCATAAAAATGAGTTACTGCAGCTTACTGGCAGTATAGTGATGAAAGCTTCAGTTATTCATGAACATATCATACAATTTGAAGTGCAGATGTTCTGAGACACTTTCTTGATTGAAATTTTAAAAAAAAAAAGGATTCTTTAAAAATATCTTGTTTTCAACTCTGTTCAGTCTGATTCGTCGTTTAAGAACATAAAAATAAGTAAACGAAGCTTACGGGAAGTATAGTGATGAAAGCTTCAGGTATTCATGAACATATCATATAATTTGAAGTTCTGATGTTCTAAGAGGCTTTCTGATGGAAAATATAAAAAAATGAATTATTTAAGAAAATCAAGTTTTCAACTCTGTTCAGTCTGAAACGTCGTTTAAGAGCATAAAAATGACTAATGCAATTTACGTGCAGGATTAAAGCTTCAGGTATTCATGAAAATATCAACAATTCGTAATTCCGATGTGCTGAGACACTGCTTGATGGAAAATTAAAAGAAAATAGTTCTTGAAGAAAATTTAGTTTTCAACTCTGTTCAGTCTGAAACGTCGTTTAAGAGCATAAAATGGGTAACTGCAGCTTACGGGCAGTATAGTGATGAAAGCTTCAGGTTTCATGAACATATGACACAATTTGAAGTTCTGATGTTCTGAGACACTTTCTTAATGGAAAATTGTAAAAAATGAATTCTTTTAGAAAATCTAGTTTTCAACTCTGTTCAGTCTGAAACGTCGTTTAAGAGCATGAAAATGAGTAAATGCAGCTTACGGGAAGTATAGTGATGAAAGCTTCAGGTATTCATGAACATATCATATAATTTGTATTCTTGATGTTCTGAGACACATTCTTGATTGGAAATTTAAAAAAAAAGAATTCTTATAGAAAATCTTGTTTTCAATTCTGTTCAGTCTGAATCGTCATTTAAGAGCATAAAAATGAGTAAATGTAGCTTACGGGGTGATGAAAGCTTCAGGTATTCATGAACATATCAGATAATTTCAATTCCTGATGTTCTCAGAGGCTTTCTTGATGTAAAATATATTTTAAAAAAAATGAATTCTTTAAGAAAATCAAGTTTTCAACTCTGTTCAGTCTGAAACGTCGTTTAAGAGCATAAAATGGGTAACTGCAGCTTACGGGCAGTATAGTGATGAAAGCTTCAGGTTTCATGAACATATGACACAATTTGAAGTTCTGATGTTCTGAGACACTTTCTTAATGGAAAATTGTAAAAAATGAATTCTTTTAGAAAATCTAGTTTTCAACTCTGTTCAGTCTGAAACGTCGTTTAAGAGCATGAAAATGAGTAAATGCAGCTTACGGGAAGTATAGTGATGAAAGCTTCAGGTATTCATGAACATATCATATAATTTGTATTCTTGATGTTCTGAGACACATTCTTGATTGGAAATTTAAAAAAAAAGAATTCTTATAGAAAATCTTGTTTTCAATTCTGTTCAGTCTGAATCGTCATTTAAGAGCATAAAAATGAGTAAATGTAGCTTACGGGAAGTATAGTGATGAAAGCTTCAGGTATTCATGAACATATCAGATAATTTCAATTCCTGATGTTCTCAGAGGCTTTCTTGATGTAAAATATATTTTTAAAAAAATGAATTCTTTAAGAAAATCAAGTTTTCAACTCTGTTCAGTCTGAAACGTCGTTTAAGTGCATAAAAATGGGTAACTGCAGCTTACTTGCAATATACTGATGAAAGCTTCAGGTTTCATGAACATATTACACAATTTGAAGTTCCGATGTTCTGAGACACTTTCTTGATGGAAAATTGTAAAAAATGAATTCTTTTAGAAAATCTAGTTTTCAACTCTGTTCAGTCTGAAACGTCGTTTAAGAGCATAAAAATGAGTAAATGCAGCTTACGGGAAGTATAGTGATGAAAGCTTCAGTTATTCATGAACATATCATACAATTTGAATTGCAGTTGTTCTGAGACACTTTCTTGATTGAAATTTAAAAAAAAAAAGAATTCTTTAAAAATATCTTGTTTTCAACTGTGTTCAGTCTGATTCGTCGTTTAAGAGCATAAAAATAAGTAAATTAAGCTTACGGGAAGTATAGTGATGAAAGCTTCAGGTATTCATGAACATATCAGATAATTTGAATTCCTGATGTTGTCAGAGGCTTTCTTGATGGAAAATATGAAAAAAATGAATTCTTTAAAAAAATCAAGTTTTCAACTCTGTTCAGTCTGAAACGTCGTTTAAGGGCATAAAAAATGGGTAACTGCAGCTTACGAGCAATATAGTGATGAAAGCTTCAGGTTTCATGAACATATTACACAATTTGAAGTTCCGATGTTCTGAGACACTTTCTTGATGGAAAATTGTAAAAAATGAATTCTTTTAGAAAATCTAGTTTTCAATTCTGTTCAGTCTGAAACGTCGTTTAAGAGCATAAAAATGAGTTACTGTGGCTTACGGGAAGTATAGTGATGAAAGCTTCAGGTATTCATGAACTTATCATATAATTTGAAGTTCTGATGTTCTAAGACGCTTTCTGATGGAAAATATTTAAAAAAATGAATTATTTAAGAAAATCAAGTTTTCAACTCTGTTCAGTCTGAAACGTCGTTTAAGAGCATAAAAATGACTAATGCAATTTACGTGCAGGATTAAAGCTTCAGGTATTCATGAAAATATCAACAATTCGTAATTCCGATGTGCTGAGACACTGCTTGATGGAAAATTAAAAGAAAATAGTTCTTTAAGAAAATTTAGTTTTCAACTCTGTTCAGTCTGAAACGTCGTTTAAGAGCATAAAATGGGTAACTGCAGCTTACGGGCAGTATAGTGATGAAAGCTTCAGGTTTCATGAACATATGACACAATTTGAAGTTCTGATGTTCTGAGACACTTTCTTGATGGAAAATTGTAAAAAATGAATTCTTTTAGAAAATCTAGTTTTCAACTCTGTTCAGTCTGAAACGTCGTTTAAGAGCATGAAAATGAGTAAATGCAGCTTACGGGAAGTATAGTGATGAAAGCTTCAGGTATTCATGAACATATCATATAATTTGTATTCTTGATGTTCTGAGACACATTCTTGATTGGAAATTTAAAAAAAAAGAATTCTTATAGAAAATCTTGTTTTCAATTCTGTTCAGTCTGAATCGTCATTTAAGAGCATAAAAATGAGTAAATGTAGCTTACGGGAAGTATAGTGATGAAAGCTTCAGGTATTCATGAACATATCAGATAATTTCAATTCCTGATGTTCTCAGAGGCTTTCTTGATGTAAAATATATTTAAAAAATGAATTCTTTAAGAAAATCAAGTTTTCAACTCTGTTCAGTCTGAAACGTCGTTTAAGTGCATAAAAATGGGTAACTGCAGCTTACTTGCAATATACTGATGAAAGCTTCAGGTTTCATGAACATATTACACAATTTGAAGTTCCGATGTTCTGAGACACTTTCTTGATGGAAAATTGTAAAAAATGAATTCTTTTAGAAAATCTAGTTTTCAACTCTGTTCAGTCTGAAACGTCGTTTAAGAGCATAAAAATGAGTAAATGCAGCTTACGGGAAGTATAGTGATGAAAGCTTCAGTTATTCATGAACATATCATACAATTTGAATTGCAGATGTTCTGAGACACTTTCTTGATTGAAATTTAAAAAAAAAAAAGAATTCTTTAAAAATATCTTGTTTTCAACTCTGTTCAGTCTGATTCGTCGTTTAAGAGCATAAAAATAAGTAAATTAAGCTTACGGGATGAAAGTATAGTGATGAAAGTTTCAGGTATTCATGAACATATCATATAATTTGAAGTTCTGATGTTCTAAGAGGCTTTCTTGATGGAAAATGTAAAAAAAATGAATTATTTAAGAAAATCAAGTTTTCAACTCTGTTCAGTCTGAAACGTCGTTTAAGACCATAAAAATGACTAATGCAATTTACGTGCAGGATTAAAGCTTCAGGTATTCATGAAAATATCAACAATTCGTAATTCCGATGTGCTGAGACACTTGCTTGATGGAAAATTAAAAGAAAATAGTTCTTTAAGAAAATTTAGTTTTCAACTCTGTTCAGTCTGAAACGTCGTTTAAGAGCATAAAATGGGTAACTGCAGCTTACTGGCAGTATAGTGATGAAAGCTTCAGGTTTCATGAACATATTACACAATTTGATGTTCCGATGTTCTGAGACACTTTCTTGATGGAAAATATAAAAAAATGAATTCTTTAAGAAAATCTAGTTTTCAACTCTGTTCAGTCTGAAACGTCGTTTAAGAGCATAAAAATGAGTAAATGCATCTTACGGGAAGTATAGTGATGAAAACTTCAGGTATTCATGAGCATATCATATAATTTGTATTCCTGATGTTCTCAGAGGCTTTCTTGATGGAAAATATAAAAAAATTAATTCTTTAAGAAAATCTAGTTTTCAACTCTGTTCAGTCGGAAACGTCGTTTAAGAGCATAAAAATGAGTAACTGCAGCTTACGAGCAGTATAGTGATGAACGCTTCAGGTATTTAAGAAAGTATCATACAATTTGAAGTGCCGATGTTCTGAGACAAATTCTTGATTGGAAATTTAAAAAAAAAGAATTCTTATAGAAAATCTTGTTTTCAACTCTGTTCAGTCTGAATCGTCATTTAAGAGCATAAAAATGATTAAATGTGGATTACGGGAAGTATAGTGATGAAAGCTTCAGGTATTCATGAACATATCAGATAATTTGAATTCCTGATGTTTACAGAGGCTTTCTTGATGGAAAATATGAAAAAAATGAATTCTTTAAGAAAATCAAGTTTTCAACTCTGTTCAGTCTGAAACGTCGTTTAAGGGCATAAAAATGGGTAACTGCAGCTTACGGGCAATATAGTGATGAAAGCTTCAGGTTTCATGAACATATCAGATCATTTGAATTCCTGATGTTCTCAGAGGCTTTCTTGATGGAAAATATTTTTAAAAAAATGAATTCTTTAAGAAAATCAAGTTTTCAACTCTGTTCAGTCTGAAACGTCGTCTAAGGGCATAAAAATGGGTAACTGCAGCTTACGGGCAATATAGTGATGAAAGCTTCAGGTTTTATGAACATATTACACAATTTGAAGTTCCGATGTTCTGAAACACTTTTTTGATGGAAAATTGTAAAAAATGAATTCTTTTAGAAAATCTAGTTTTCAACTCTGTTCAGTCTGAAACGTCGTTTAAGAGCATAAAAATGAGTAAATGCAGCTTACGGGAAGTATAGTGATGAAAGCTTCAGGTATTTAAGAAAGTATCATACAATTTGAAGTTCCGATGTTCTGAGACACATTCTTGATTGGAAATTTTAAAAAAAAGAATTGTTTTAGAAAATCTTGTTTTCAACTCTGTTCAGTCTGAATCGTCATGTTCAGTGTGAAACGTCGATTAAGAGCATACAAATGAGACAATGCAGATTACGGGCAGAGGTGTCAAGTAACGATGTACAAATACTTCGTTCCTTTACTTAAGGAGGAATTTTGAGTATCTATACTTTACTGGAGTATTTATTTTTCAGACTACTTTTTACTTCTACTCCTTACGTTTTCACGCAAATATCTGTACTTTCTACTCCCTACTTTTAAAAAAATAGCCTCGTTACTATTTCATTTTGGTTTGTTTTTCATTCCGGTTAGCCAGATAAATCGCGCCATCCGGATAGAGTGAATTTGATTGTGGTTGGATGACACCCTATTGGTTTTTTACACGATGCACCTGAACATGACACAAATCAACCGTTACAATCACGTCACTCTCAAGCAAGGACAGCGGAGAAGCCGATTGCAAATATGTCCGTCTCGGAGAACGCGCGACGAGAAATACGCGCCGCCGAATAGCTGTTGTGCCGGGAGGGACAGTCACGTTCAATGCGTGAGACTTGAGAGCCCCGATACTTCCGTCTCTCTGCCGGCGGTTCCTCGGTCGCGCGAGATTCTCCAGCGACTGTCTGTTTGGGGTAAATAGGATGTCTATACAGCTGATAGGTTTACAGATGCGCTCCATAGCGGGGAGTTTAAAAAGGAACCAACGCGCCTATGACTTTTTTTTTTGCCGTGAGATATGGCTGGTATGGACTTTTTTCAACATACATATTACAATACTTATAGGCAACTAGTTATTATCATGTCTTCCGCTCCATGAAATGCATGTTAATGCTCAGTAGTACACATATGGTACTTTAATGTATTGCATTGTAATAAAATGTGATCATTTTCAATGGGCATATATATGCAGCTGAAACAGGTAGCCTAGTGCATCCCACATTTTTCAATATATACCATTTTAATACAACACTATGGCCTTTAGGAAAATGATTGTTTTGGGGGGAGCTGGGGTAGTGCACTATACGCCTCTGAGACGCGGCTTAAGAAATCGTACTGAATGGGAAAAAGAAATTCCCCTTACATTACTTTTACTGTTTTACTTTTAAGTAGTTTTGAAACCCAGTACTTTTATACTTTTACTTAAGTAAAAAGCTTGAGTTGATACTTCTACTTTTACAAAGGTATTTTTATATCCTAGTATCTATACTTCTACTTAACCCTCCTGTTGCCTTCTGGGTCAAAAAGACCTACGTTCGAGTGTTTATGAATATGTGTGTATCGTCTCATGTCTCAGGGTCACAAAATGATCCACTACCAGTGTATACGTATGCATGCATGCATGTACGTATGAATCCCTAAAGCCTGTCGTCCTCGGGTCAAAATGACCCGTGTCTTTCCACCGAGCCCTCGCCGTCGCCCTGGGGTCTGTTCGACCCTCGAGTTTGAGCGAGCCCACGGCCTGTCCCCGGGGTCAGAATGACCCGCGTTTATCGTCTAGCTCTCGGCCCCCGTCCCCCGGGGTCAGAATGACCCGCGTTTATCGTCGAGCTCCCAGCCCCCGTCCCCGGAGTTAGAATGACCCGCGTTTATCGTCGAGTTCCCGGCCCCCGTCCCTGGGGTCAGAATGACCCGTGAGCCCTCGGCCTCGTCCTCGGGTCGAAACGACCTGAGTTTTACGTTGTATTACAAGTCATCCCGTATGCTAAATGTAATAAATAAATGATACAAATAAAGACATGACAAGACAGTTGCATTGTATTTTTTTTCTTACATTTATTTAGTCATCACCAGTGTTACAAGCAACGACACAGAACACACACACACACACACACACACACACACACACACACACACACACACACAGGCACGCACACACACACACACACACACACACACACACACACACACACACACACACACACACACACACACCAAGGTTAAAACAGAAGAAAAGAGGGGAGGGGTGTTGTCAGAGGCACATTCCTGTGCCAGTCCGTTATCTCAACTCGCGCCAGCAAAGTAACTCAGGGCCTGGTTCCTCCTCATCTCTCTCTTTATCGCTCTCACTGGCCTCCTCCTCTGCTCTGTCTCTCTCTCTCTCTGTCTCTGTCTCTATCTGTAGTTTGTGGAGCGGGACACGAAAACAGTCGACTCGACCGTTGAACGGCTTGTGCGTGTGCACATATCTCCGTCAGAGGCAAATCCCTGAATCGGGCCGTCATCTCAGTTCTCTACAAACTTCCCTCTTTCAGACACACTCTATGCAAAGGCTGCGATTTCTTGAACGATGAACCGAGCAGAGTTATCTAAAAGTTTTGCAACATGTGAAATAAAATGTCTCAAACGTCATTGAATGGAAATTTAAAAAAAAAAAGTCTCAGGATGGAGTTGTGAAATTTATTGTACACAGGTTACAAAATGTCATGGCAATGGTAGCACAGCCACTGAATCCAGGTTCCTCGACGGCACTACAGCGCTCTCTCCTAGTACTTGTCCCCCCTCCGTTCCTCCCTTCCTTCCTCAGACACACACATCCACACAGGGTCTTGCAACCCTGCTGACAGGACTTTTCCAAAATGAGTCTACGGTGGCACACAATCGCCTGATGAAAGTTACAAAGTTTTTTCTGAGTATATTCAATGACAACAAAAGTTGTACGAGTGTGTAGTTTGGGTTTTGGGCCACAGGCAAAAACGACTCCCCCTTCGAGCGACACGTGTCAAGATATGAAATGTGAAAGCTTCGCACACAAGTCACACGACGCCTCGCCGGCCTCCCAATGATCACAGGACACAGAAAGTTGTAGTATACTGTTTTATTTTGTATCGTTATCACCCCCAGTGTTACAAGCAATGACACACACACACACACACACACTTCTCCGACCCAAGGTCGCGGTTCCATGTTATTCCACATCCTCCCCTTGTCCTCGGGCCAGAGTGTATCTAATGGTCCTGCAAGCTAGGGGATGGCACCGTTGGAATCGCAATGGCCATATTAGTAGGAGGCAGCAAACTCGAGTCCCTCCGACCTTCGATTAAAGCTACGCTAGCCGAAGAAGCAAAAACAAAAAGAACAATTTAGATAAGTGCCTTCCCGAGGTCCCACAAGCTCGGGGTCGGAACCGTTGGAATCGCAACGACCGTATTAGTGGGAGACAGCAAACTCGAGTCCCGCCGACCTTCGATTAAAGCTACGCAAGCCGAAGAAGCAAAAACAAAATGGCCGATTAAAAAAAAAAGGTTCCTTCCTGAGGTCCAACAAGCTCGGGGTCGGAACCGTTGGAATCGCGACGTCCGCATTAGTGGGAGGCCGAAAACTCGAGTCCTTCCGACTTTCCGTGAAAGCTACACGAGCCGAAGAAGGAAAAAACAAAATGGCCGATTTTTTAAAAGTGCCTTCCCGAGGTCCCACGAGCTCGGCGACGGGATCGTTGGAACCGCGACGGCCGTATTAGTGGGAGGCAGCGAACTCCAGTCCTTTTGAGTTTGGGTGAGAGCCGCACGAGCCGAAGAAGCAAAAACAAAATGGCCGATTTGAAAAAAGTGCCTTCCCGAGGTCTCACGAGCTCGGGGTCGGAACCGTTGGAACCACAACGGCCGTATTAGTGGGAGGCCGAAAACTCGAGTCCGTCCGACGTTGCGTGAAAGCCGCACGAGCCGAAGAAGCAAAAACAAAATGGCCGATTTGCAAAAAGTGCCTTCCCGAGGTCTCACGAGCTCGGGGTCGGAACCGTTGGAACCACAACGGCCGTATTAGTGGGAGGCCGAAAACTCGAGTCCGTCCGACGTTGCGTGAAAGCCGCACGAGACGAAGAAGCAAAAACAAAATGGCCGATTTGAAAAAAGTGCCTTCCAGAGGTCCCACGAGCTCGGCGACGGGTTCGTTGGAACCGCGACGGCCGTATTAGTTGGAGGCAGCGAACCCCAGTCCTTCCGACTTTGCGTGAAAGCCGCACGAGCCGAAGAAGCAAAAACAAAATGGCCGATTTGCAAAAAGTGCCTTCCCGAGGTCCCACGAGCGCGGCGACGTGATCGTTGGAACCGCGACGGCCGTATTAGTGGGAGCGCAGCCAAGTTGTGTCCTTCTGACATTCTGTGAAAGCCTCACAAGCCGAAGAAACAAAAACAAAATGGCCGATTTGCAAAAAGTGCGTTCCCGAGGTCCCACGAGCCCGGCGAATAGATAATTGGAACCGCGACGGCCGAATTAGTGGGAGCGCAGCAAACTCGAGTCCTTCCGACTTTGCGTGAAAGCCGCACGAGCCGAAGAAGCAAAAACAAAATGGCCGATTTGAAAAAACTGACTTCCCGAGGTCCCACGAGCTCGGCGAGGGGATCGTTGGAACCGCGACGGCCGTATTAGTGGGAGGCCGAAAACTCGAGTCCGTCCGACTTTGCGTGAAAGCCGCACGAGCCGAAGAAGCAAAAACAAAATGGCCGATTTGAAAAACCTGACTTCCCGAGGTCCCACGAGCTCGGCGAGGGGATCGTTGGAACCGCGACGGCCGTATTAGTGCGAGGCAGAAAACTCGAGTCCGTCTGACTTTCAGTGAAAGCCACACGAGCCGAAGAAACAAAAACAAAATGGCCGATTTGCAAAAAGTGCCTTCCCGAGGTCTCACGAGCTCGGGGTCGGAACCGTTGGAACCACGACGGCCGTATTAGTGGGAGGCCGAAAACTCGAGTCCGTCCGACGTTGCGTGAAAGCTGCACGAGACGAAGAAGCAAAAACAAAATGGCCGATTTGAAAAAAGTGCCTTCCCGAGGTCCCACGAGCTCGGCGACGGGTTCGTTGGAACCGCGACGGCCTTATTAGTTGGAGGCAGCGAACCCCAGTCCTTCCGACTTTGCGTGAAAGCCGCACGAGCCGAAGAAGCAAAAACAAAATGGCCGATTTGCAAAAAGTGCCTTCCCGAGGTCCCACGAGCGCGGCGACGTGATCATTGGAACCGCGACGGACGTATTAGTGGGAGCGCAGCCAAGTCGTGTCCTTCTGACATTCTGTGAAAGCCTCACAAGCCGAAGAAACAAAAACAAAATGGCCGATTTGCAAAAAGTGCCTTCCCGAGGTCCCACGAGCCCGGCGAATAGATAATTGGAACCGCGACGGCCGAATTAGTGGGAGCGCAGCAAACTCGAGTCCTTCCGACTTTGCGTGAAAGCCGCACGAGCCGAAGAAGCAAAAACAAAATGGCCGATTTGAAAAAACTGACTTCCCGAGGTCCCACGAGCTCGGCGAGGGGATCGTTGGAACCGCGACGGCCGTATTAGTGGGAGGCAGAAAACTCGAGTCCGTCCGACTTTGCGTGAAAGCCGCACGAGCCGAAGAAGCAAAAACAAAATGGCCGATTTGAAAAAACTGACTTCCCGAGGTCTCACGAGCTCGGCGAGGGGATCGTTGGAACCGCGACGGCCGTACTAGTGGGAGGCAGAAAACCCGAGTCCGTCCGACTTTCAGTGAAAGCCACACGAGCCGAAGAAACAAAAACAAAATGGCCGATTTGCAAAAAGTGCCTTCCCGAGGTCTCACGAGCTCGGGGTCGGAACCGTTGGAATCGCGACGTCCGTATTAGTGGGAGCGCAGCAAACTCGAGTCCTTCCGACTTTGCGTGAAAGCCGCACGAGCCGAAGAAGCAAAAACAAAATGGCCGATTTGAAAAAACTGACTTCCCGAGGTCCCACGAGCTCGGCGAGGGGATCGTTGGAACCGCGACGGCCGTATTAGTGGGAGGCCGAAAACTCGAGTCCGTCCGACTTTGCGTGAAAGCCGCACGAGCCGAAGAAGCAAAAACAAAATGGCCGATTTGCAAGAAGTGCCTTCCCGAGGTCCCACGAGCTCGGCGAAGGGATCGTTGGAACCGTGACGGCCGTATTAGTGGGACCGCAGCCAAGTCGTGTCCTTATGACATTCTGTGAAAGCCTCACGAGCCGAAGAAACAAAAACAAAATGGCCGATTTGCAAAAAGTGCCTTCCCGAGGTCCCACGAGCTCGGCGAAGGGATCGTTGGAACCGCGACGGCCGTATTAGTGGGAGCGCAGTGAACCCGAGTCCTTCCGAGTTTGCGTGAAAGCCGCACGAGCCGAAGAAACAAAAACAAAATGGCCGATTTGAAAAAAGTGCCTTCCCGAGGTCCCACGAGCTCGGCGAAGGGAGCGTTGGAACCGCGACGGCCGTATTAGTGGGAGCGCAGCCAAGTCGTGTCCTTCCGACATTCTGTGAAAGCCTCACGAGCCGAAGAAACAAAAACAAAATGGCCAATTTGCAAAAAGTGCCTTCCCGAGGTCCCACAAGCTCGGCGAAGGGATCGTTGGAACCGCGACGGCCGTATTAGTGGGAGCGCAGTGAACCCGAGTCCTTCCGAGTTTGCGTGAAAGCCGCACGAGCCGAAGAAGCAAAAACAAAATGGCCGATTTGCAAAAAGTGCCTTCCCGAGGTCCCACGAGCTCGGCGAAGGGATCGTTGGAACCACGACGGCCGTATTAGTGGGAGCGCAGCGAACCCGAGTCCTTCCGAGTTTGCGTGAAAGCCGCATGAGCCGAAGAAGCAAAAACAAAATGGCCGATTTGCAAAAAGTGCCTTCCCGTGGTCCCACGAGCTCGGCGAAGGGATCGTTGGAACCGCGACTGCCGTATTAGTGGGAGCGCAGCGAACCCGTGTCCTTCCGAGTTTCTGTTACAGCTACACGAGCCGAAGAAGCAAAAACAAAATGGCCAATTTGCAAAAAGTGCCTTCCCGAGGTCCCACAAGCTCGGCGAAGGGATCGTTGGAACCGCGACGGCCGTATTAGTGGGAGCGCAGCCAACTCGTGTCCTACCGAAATTCTGTGAAAGCTTCACAAGCCGAAGAAAGAAAAACAAAATGACCAATTTGAAAACAGTGCCTTCCCGAGGTCCCGCGAGCTCGGCGCAGGGATCGTTGGAACCGCGACGGCCGTAGTAGTGGCAGCGCAGCCAACCCGTGTCTCTCCGGACTTTGGTTCAACGCTGCGCTGGCGGAAGAAGCGAAAACAAAATGGCCAATTTAGATAATTGTGTCCCGGAGGTCCCACGAGCTCGAGGTTACGACCGTCGGAACTGTCGGAAAGTCCCCCAACTGATTCAGAGAAGTGCCTTCCCAAGGTCCTACGTGCAAAATGACCCGAGTGTGTCATCGACACTCTGCCGTTGTCCTTGGGTCAAAATGACCCTCGTGTGTCACCGAGCCCCTGATGGTGTCCTTGGGTCAAAATGACCCTCGTGTGTCACCGAGCCCCTGCTGTTGTCCTTGGGTCAAAATGACCCTCGTGTGTCATCAACACTCTGCCGTTGTCCTTGGGTCAAAATGACCCTTGTGTGTCACCGAGCCCCTGCCGTTGTCCTTGGGTCAAAATTACCCGAGTGTGTCATCAACACTCTGCCGTTGTCCTTGGGTCAAAATGACCCTCGTGTGTCACCGAGCCCCTGCCGTTGTCCTTGGGTCAAAATGACCCGAGTGTGTCATCAACACTCTGCCGTTGTCCTTGGGTCAAAATGACCCTCGTGTGTCACCGATCCCCTGCCGTTGTCCTTGGGTCAAACTGACCCGAGTGTGTCATCAACACTCTGCTGTATGCAAGTGGTGTGAGCGCCCACTCATCGAATGCTCCAGATGAAAGGACATTGGACAGTTTGACCCGCAGGACACGGGGTGTGTACGGATCGGTGAGGCCGCACGAGGGTTAAAGAATTCATTTTTTTATATTTTCCATCTTAGAACAACGGAACTTAAATATTGTATGATATGTTCATGAATACCTGAAGCTTTCGTCACTATACTGTCGGTAAGTTGCATTTACTCGTTTTTATACTGTTAAACGACGTTTTAGACTGAACAGAGTTGAAAACTTGATTTTCTTAAAGGATTCATTTTTTTTTATATTTTCCATCAAGAAAGCCTCTTAGAACATCGGAACTTCAAATTATATGATATGTTCATGAATACCTGAAGCTTTCATCACTATACTGCCCGTGAGCTGTAGTAACTAATTTTTATGCTCTTAAACGACGATTCAGACTGAACAGAGTTGAAAACAAGATTTTCTAAAAGAATTCTTTTAAAAAAAAATTTCCATCAAGAAAGTGTCTTAGGACATCGGAACTTCAAATTGTATGATATGTTCATGAATACCTGAAGCTTTCATCACTATACTGCCCGTGAGCTGCAGTAACTAATTTTTATGCTCTTAAAAGACGTTTCAGACTGAACAGAGTTGAAAACTAGATTTTCTAAAAGAATTCATTTTTTTATAAATATTTTCCATCAAGAAAGTGTTTCAGAACATTGGAACATCAAATTGTGTAATATGTTTATGAAACCTGAAGCTTTCATCACTAAACTGCCCGTAAGCTGCAGTTACCCATTTTTATGCTCTTAAACGACGTTTCAGACTGAACAGAGTTGAAAACTTGATTTTCTTAAAGAATTCATTTTTCTATATTTTCCATCAAGAAAGCCTCTGAGAACATCAGAAATTCAAATTATATGATATGTTCATGAATACCTGAAGCTTTCATCACTATACTTCCCGTAAGCTGCATTTACTCAATTTTATGCTCTTAAACGACGATTCAGACTGAACAGAGTTGAAAACAAGATTTTCTAAAAGAATTCTTTTAAAAAAACAAATTTCCATCAAGAAAGTGTCTCAGAACATCTGAACTTCAAATTGTATGATATGTTCATGAATAAGTGAAGCTTTCATCACTATACTGCCCGTGATTTGCAGTAACTCATTTTTATGCTCTTAAACGACGTTTCAGACTGAACAGAGTTGAAAACTAGATTTTCTTAAAGGATTCATTTTTTTATATTTTCCATCAAGAAAGCCTCTTAGAACATCGGAACTTCAAATTATATGATATGTTCATGAATACCTGAAGCTTTCATCACTATACGTTCCGTAAGCTGCATTTACTCATTTTTATGCTCTTAAACGACGATTCAGACTGAACAGAGTTGAAAACAAGATTTTCTAAAAGAATTCTTTAAAAAAAAAAATTCCATCAAGAAAGTGTCTTAGGACATCGGAACTTCAAATTGTATGATATGTTCATGAATACCTGAAGCTTTCATCACTATACTGTCGGTAAGTTGCATTTACTCGTTTTTATACTGTTAAACGACGTTTTAGACTGAACAGAGTTGAAAACTAGATTTTCTAAAAGAATTCTTTTTTTTAAAAATATTTTCCATCAAGAAAGTGTTTCAGAACATCGGAACATCAAATTGTGTAATATGTTCATGAAACCTGAAGCTTTCATCACTATACTGCCCGTAAGGTGCAGTTACCCATTTTTATGCTCTTAAACGACGTTTCAGACTGAACAGAGTTGAAAACTGAATTTTCTTAAATAACTATTTTATTTTAATTTTCCATCAAGAAAGTGTCTCAGCACATCGGAATTACGAATTGTTGATATTTTCCTGAATACCTGAAGCTTTAATGCTGCCCCTAAGCTGCAGTTACCCATTTTTATGCTCTTAAATGACGTTTCAGACTGAACAGAGTTGAAAACTGAATTTTCTTAAAGAACTATTTTATTTTAATTTTCCATCAAGAAAGTGTCTCAGCACATCGGAATTACGAATTGTTGATATTTTCCTGAATACCTGAAGCTTTAATGCTGCCCCTAAGCTGCAGTTACCCATTTTTATGCTCTTAAACGACGTTTCAGAGTTGAAAACTTGATTTTCTTAAAGAATTAATTTTTCTATATTTTCCATCAAGAAGGCCTCTGAGAACATCAGAAATTCAAATTATATGATATGTTCATGAATACCTGAAGCTTTCATCACTATACTTCCCGTAAGCTGCATTTACTCATTTTTATGCTCTTAAACGACGATTCAGACTGAACAGAGTTGAAAACAAGATTTTCTAAAAGAATTCTTTTAAAAAAAAATTTCCATCAAGAAAGTGTCTCAGAACATCTGAACTTCAAATTGTATGATATGTTCATGAATAAGTGAAGCTTTCATCACTATACTGCCCGTGATTTGCAGTAACTTATTTTTATGCTCTTAAACGACGTTTCAGACTGAACAGAGTTGAAAACTAGATTTTCTTAAAGAATTCATTTTTTTTTATATTTTCCATCAAGAAAGTTTTCCAGAAAATCGGAACACCCTCGGAATCTCGCAACGCCGACGTCGACGGACGGGATGTACGTGACGCTGGACGCGCGTCCGTGGTGTTACGTGTGCGGGCGCGCTCGCCAGAACCGCAGCTTGCAGTTCTACCGGAGAACGAAAGAGCTCGCGGGGGAACTCGAACGCTACGTCGGTTGTCTGCGTTTCGAACCGTGATCCTGTGGCGGACACATTTGTGCGCGTGTGTGTTTGTGTGTGTGTTTGTGTGTGTGTGTGTGTGTGTGTGTGTGTGTGTGTGTGTGTGTGTGTGTGTGTGTGTGTGTGTTTGTTTGTGTGTGTGTGTGTGCGTGTGTGTGTGTGTGTGTGTGTGTGTGTGTGTGTGTGTGTGTGTGTGTGTGTGTGTGTGTGTGTGTGTGTTCTGTGTCGTTGCTTGTAACACTGGTGATGACTAAATAAATGTAAGAAAAAAACAATACAATGCAACTGTCTTGTCATGTCTTTATTTGTATCATTTATTTATTTTTTACATTTAGCATACGGGATGACTTGTAATACAACGTAAAACTCGGGTCGTTTCGACCCGTGGACGAGGCCGAGGGCTCACGGGTCATTCTGACCCCGGGACGACGGCGAGGCCGGGCGCTCGGCTATAAACGAGGGTCATTCAGACCCCGGGGACAGGAGCCTTGAAATCGACGACAAACGCGGGTCATTCTGACTCGGGAAGCCAAACCCCTTTTAACGTGAATCCACACCCTATTAACTTCAAGCCACACCCCTTTCACGTAAAGTCACACCCCTTTAATGTGATGCCAGACTCCATTAATATGAAGCCAGACCCCGTTAAAGTAAAGCCACACCCTTGTTAACGTGAAGCTATATTGTGAAGCCACATGACATTAACTTGAAGCCAAACCCCGTGAATGGGAAGCCACACCCCATTAATGTGAAGCCACACACAGTTAACATGAAGCCAAATCCATTTAATGTGAAGCAACGCCCCCTTGACGTGAAGCCACACTCCATTAGTGTGAATGCTAACCCTGTGAATGTAAAGCCACACCCCTTCAACGTGTTGCCACACCTCTTTAATATGAAGCCAAACCCTTTCATGGTGAAGCCACACCCCATTAACGTGAAGCCGCATCCATTTAATGTCAAGGCACACCGTGTTAAACTGAAGCCACACCCCGTTAACGTGAAGCTACACCCGATTAACGTTAAGCAACACTCCTTTGACATGAAGGCACACCCCATTAACGTGAATCCAAACCCCGTTAATGTGAAGCCACGCACCGTTAACGTGACGCCACATCCATTTAACGTGAACCTACACCCCGTTGACGTGAAGCCACACCCCAGTAACGTAAATCCACAACCTGTTAATGTAAAGCCACACCACTTTAACGTGTTGCCACACCCCGTTAATGTAAAGCTTCACCAAATTAATGTGAAGCCACACCCAGTTAACCTGAAGCTATACCCCTTCAACGTGATGCCACACCTAGGTAATGTGAAGCCACACCCCTTCAGCGTGAACTCACAACCCAATCACATAAAGCCACATCCATTTAACATGAAGCCACACTCCTTTAATTGAAAGCACACCACGTTAACGTGAAGGCACATCCTGTTAATGTGAAGCCACACCCCTTCAACGTGAAGCCAAAACCCATTAATGTGAAGGCATACCTCATTAAATTGAAGCCACAGTCCGTTTACCTGAAGCCACACACCGTTAACATGAAGCCACCCCTGTTAATGTGAAGTCACAAACAAGTAATGTGAAGCCACGCCCAGTAAATTTAACGCCCCACCGCGATATCTTGAAACATACCCAGTTAATGTGATGCCACACCCAATTAACGTAAAGCCACTCCCCTATTAATGTAAAGCCACATCCTGTTAACGTGAAGCCACACCCATTTAATATGAAGCCACACCTCAATAACTTGAAGTCACAACCCGTCCACGTAAAGTCACACCCCTTTAATGTGATGGCAGACTCCTTTAATTTCGAGCCACACCATTGTTAACATGATGCTTTTTTGTAATGCCATACAACATTAATTTGAAGCCACACCCCTTCAACTTTAAGCCTATCTCCATTAACATAAAGACACACCCCAGTAAAGTGATGCCACACCCCAATAATGTGAAGCCACCCCTGTTAACTGAAGTCAGACACAAGTAATGTGAAGCCACAACCATTTAATGTGAAGCCACAACCATTTAATGTGAAGCCACACCCAGTTAAAGTGAAGCCACATCCTTGTTAACATGAAGCCTTATTGTGAAGCCACACCCATTTCACACCCTGTTAACCTGAAGCCACGTTAACATGAAGCCACACCCCATTTATGTGAAACCACACAGTGTTATTGTGAAGCCACACCCACTTCACACCCATTTAATGTGATAAAGGAATCCTTTAATTTGATGCCACACCCCATTAATGTGAATCCACACCCCGTTAACGTTAGGCCATACTCCTTTAACGTGAAGCCACACACATTTAATGTGAAGACACACCCCTAAAGTAAAGTCACACCTCTTTAATTTGATGCCAGACCCCTTTAATTTGAAGCCACGCCCCGGTAAAGTGAAGCCACATCCTTGTTAACATGAAGCCTTATTGTGAAGCCACATCTATTTTACACCCTGTTAACCTGAAGCCACACGCCATTAACATAAAGCCACACCCGATTAATGTGAAGCCAGGCCCAGTTAACAATAGACCACACCCCTTTAACGCTAAGCCACGCCCCCATTAACGTTAAGCCACACCCAATTAACGTTAATCCATACCCCGAACGTGAAACCACACACCGTTAACATGAAGCCAGACCACATTAACGTGAATCCATACCCCGTCAACGTGAAGCCACACACAGTTAATGTGAAGCCACACCCCTTTTACATGGAGTCATGTGAAGCCAGTTCCCTTTAATTTGAAGCCACACCCCTTTAATGTGAAGCCACACCCGTTAATTTGAAGCCTCACCCTGTTAATGTTAAGCCACACCCGGTTATTGTGAAGCCACACCCTCTTCACGTAAAGTCACACCCATTTAATGTGATGCAAGAATCCTTTGATTTGATGCCACAACCCATTAATGTAAAGCCACACCCCATTAACGTTAGGCAATAGCCATATAACGTGAAGCCACCCCATTAACGTAAAGCCACACCCAGTTAATGTAAAGCCACAGCCATCCAACGTGAAGCCACACCCCGTTAATGTTAAGCCACACCCCTTTTACGTAAAGTCATGTGATGCCACTTTCCTTTAATTTGAAACCACACCCCTCGAAGTGAAGCCACATCCTTGTTAACATGAAGCTGTATTGTGAAGCCACACCCATTTAATGCCCTGTTACCCTGTAGCCACACCCCGTTAACGTAAAGCCACACGCCTTCAGCATGAAGCCACAAGCCATTCTCTTGAAGCCACATCCATTTATTGTGAAGCCACACCCCTTCAATGTGAAGGCACACCACGTTAACGTGAAGCCACACCCATTTAATGTCTAGCCACACCCCTTCAACGTGAAGCCAAAACCCATTAATGTGAAAGCCACACCCCATTAACCTGAAGCCACACACCGTTAACATGAAGCCACCCCTGTTAACATGAAGTCACAAACAAGTAATGTGAAGCCACGCCCAGTAATTGTAACGCCCCACCCCAATATCGTGAAACCACACCCCGTTAATGTGAAGCCACATCCGTTAAAGTAAAGCCACACACATTTAATGCGAAGACACACCCCTTTCACTAAAAGCCACACCCCTTTAATTTGATGCCAAACCTCTTTCATTTAAAGCCACACACCATTAAAGTGAAGCCACACTCCTTAACATAAAGCCACACCCAATTAATGTGAAGCCACGCCCCACAATAGGCCATACTGCTTTAACATGAAGCCACACCCCATTAACGTGAAGCCACACCCAATTAATGTTAATCCATACCCACGTGAAACCACACTGTGTTAACGTAAAGCATATTTTCATGAATACCTGATGCTTTTATCACTATACTGCCTGAAAGCTTTATTTCCTCATTGTTATGCCCGTAAACGATGTTTAAGGCTGAACAGAGTTGAAAACTTGATTTTCTTTGAAGAATTCATTTTTTTCCATTTTCGATCAAAAACGACTCCCCCGTTGAGCGACCCGTGTCAAGATATGAAATGTGAAAGCTTCGCACACAAGTCACACAAAGCCTCGCCGGCCTCCGAATGATCACAGGACACAGACAGTTGTAGTATATTGTTTTATTTTGTATAGTTATAACCCCCAGTGTTACAAGCAATAGCGCACACACACACAATTTCATGTAATTCCACATCCTCCCCTTGTCCTCGGATCAAGGTGTGTCTTTTGGTCCTACAAGCTAGCGGATGGTACCGTTTGAATCGCAACGGCCATATTAGTGGGAGGCAGCAATCTCGAGTGCCTCCGACCTTCTTTTAAAGCTACACTAGCCGAAGAAGCAAAAAAAAATAAAAAATGGCCGATTTAGAAAAGTGACTTCCCAAGGTCCAAAGAGCTCGTGGACGGGACCGTTGAACCGTGACGGCCGTGTTAGTGGGAGGCAGAAAACTCGAGTCCTTCCGACTTTCTGTAAAAGCTGCACGAGCCGAAGAAGCGAAAACAAAATGGCCGATTTAGAAGAGTGACTTCCCGAGGTCCTGCGAGCTCGTGGACGGGACCGTTGGAACCGCGACGGCCATGTTAGTGGGAGGCAGAAAACTTGAGTCCTTCCGACTTTTTGTGAAAGCTACACTAGCCGAAGAAGCAAAAAAACAAAATGGCCGATTTAGAAAAGTGACTTCCCGAGGTCCAAAGAGCTCGTGGACGGGACAGTTGGAACCGCGACGGCCGTGTTAGTGGGAGGCGGAAAACTCAAGTCATTCCGACTATCTGTAAAAGCTACACGAGCCGAAGAAGCGAAAACAAAATGGCCGATTTCAAAAACTGCCTTCCCGAGGTCCCGCGAGCACGGCAACGGGGTCGTCGGAACCGCGACGGCCGTATCAGTGGGAGCACGGCAAACTCGAGTGCTTCCGACTTTCTGTGAAAGCTACACTAGCCGAAGAAGAAAAAACAAAATGGCCGATTTAGAAAAGTGACTTCCCAGGGTCCCGTGAGCTCGGGGACGGGATCGTCGGAACCGCGACGGCCGTATTAGTGGGAGCGCGGCAAACTCGAGTGCTTCCGACTTTTCGCGAAAGCTGCAGGAGCCGAAGAAGCGAAAACAAAATGGCCGATTTAGAAAAGTGCCTTCCCGAGGACCCGGGATCGTCGGAACCGCGACAGCCGTGTTAGTGCTTCCGACTTTTTGCGAAAGCTACACGAGCCGAAGAAGCGAAAACAAAATGGCCGATTTCAAAAACTGCCTTCCCGAGGTCGCGCGAGATCGGCGACGGGGTCGTCGGAACCGCGACGGCCGTATCAGTGGGAGCACGGCAAACTCGAGTGCTTCCGACTTTCTGTGAAAGCTACACGAGCCGAAGAAGAAAAAACAAAATGGCCGATTTAGAAAAGTGCCTTCCCGAGGTCGCGCGAGGTCGCGCAAGCTCAGCGACGGGACCGTCGGAACCGCGATGGCCGTATTAGTGGGAGCGCGGCAAACTCGAGTGCTTCCGACTTTTTGTGAAAGCTGCAGGAGCCGAAGAAGCGAAAACAAAATGGCCGATTTAGAAAAGTGCCTTCCCGAGGTCCCTCGAGCTCGGCGCCGGGATCGTCGGAACCGCAACGGCCGTATCAGTGGGAGCGCGGCAAACTCGAGTGCTTCCGACTTTTCGCGAAAGCTGCACGAGCCGAAGAAGCGAAAACAAAATGGCCGATTTAGAAAAGTGCCTTCCCGAGGTCCTGCGGGCTCGAGGATAGGACCATCGGAACTGTTGGAAAGGGCCGTATTAGTCGGGTTGCAGCAAACTTTCAATTCTCCCCGAACTGATTCAGAGAAGTGCCTTCCCAAGGTCCTTCGTGCTCGGGGGTGCTACAGTTGGAACCGCTTTGCCGTTGTCCTTGGGTCGAAATTACCTTTGATTATCACCAGGCCCCTGCCGTTGTCCTTGGGTCAAAATGACCCTTGATTATCACCAAGCCCCTGCCGTTGTCCTTGGGTCAAAATGACCCTTGATTATCACCAAGCCCCTGCCGTTGTCCTTGGGTCAAAATGACCCTTTAGTATCACCGTGCCCCTGCCGTTGTCCTCGGGTCGAAATGACCCTCGTGTATCATCAACACTCCGCCGTTCTCCTTGGGTCTAAATGACCCTTGTGTGTCACCGAGCCCCTGCAGTTGTCCTTGGGTCAAAATGACCCGAGTGCATTATCAACACTCTGCTGTTTGCAAGTGGTGTGAGCGCCCACGCATCGAAGGCTCCAGATGAAAGGACATTGGACAGTTTGACCCGCAGGACACGGGGTGTGTACGGATCGGTGAGGCCACACGAGGGTTAATTTTCCATCAAGAAATTGTTTGAGAACATCGGAACTACAAATTGTATGACGTTTTCATGAATACCTGAAGCTTTCATCACTATACTGCCCGTAAGCTGCATTTACTCATTTTTATGCTCTAAAACGACGTTTCAGACCGAACAGAGTTGAAAACTAGATTTTCATAAGGAATTCTTTTTTTTACTTTTCCATCAAGAAAGTGTCTCAGAACATCGGAACTATAAATTGTATGACGTTTTCATGAATACCTGAAGCTTTTCACCCGTAAGCTGCATTTACTCATTTTTATGCTCTAAAACGACGTTTCAGACTGAGCAGAGTTGAAAACTAGATTTTCATAAGGAATTCTTTTTTTTTTTAACTTTTCCATCAAGAAAGTGTCTTAGAACATCGGAACTACAAATTTTATGACGTTTTCATGAATACCTGAAGCTTTCATCACTATACTGCCCGTAAGATGCATTTACTCATTTTTATGCTCTTAAACGACGTTTCAGACCGAACAGAGTTGAAAACTAGATTTTCATAAGGAATTCTTTTTTTTTAACTTTTCCATCAAGAAAGTGTCTTAGAACATCGGAACTATAAATTGTATGACGTTTTCATGAATACCTGAAGCTTTCATCACTATACTGCCCGTCAGCCGCATTTACTCATTTTTATGCTCTTAAACGACGTTTAAGACCAAACCGAGTTGAAGACTAGCTTTTCATAAGGAATTCTTTTTTTTTTTTTAACTTTTCCATCAAGAAAGTGTCTTAGAACATCGGAACTATAAATTGTATGACGTTTTCATGAATACCTGAGGCTTCATCACTATACTGCCCGTAAGCTGCATTTACTCATTTTTATGCTCTAAAACGACGTTTCAGACCGAACAGAGTTGAAAACTAGATTTTCATAAGGAATTCTTTTTTTTAACTTTTCCATCAAGAAAGTGTCTCAGAACATCGGAACTATAAATTGTATGACGTTTTCATGAATATCTGAAGCTTTCATCATTGCCCGTAAGCTGCATTTACTCATTTTTATTCTCTAAAACTACGTTTCAGACCGAACAGAGTTGAAAACTAGATTTTCATAAGTAATTCTTTTTTTTAACCCTCGTGTTGTCCTCACTCATTCCTCGCACACCCCAAGTCCTACGGGGTCAATCTGTCTTTGCTAAAGAGCCTTCGATCAGCGCGAGCACACCAACGAAGCCGACCGAGCGATTACGCAGATGTGAATAAATTGTGTATAAATACAGCGTATAAGTACACCCCTTTCATAGTGTCCTTATTCGCACATAATAACTTGTGACACCTCATTTCAATTTGAATCAATTCAGTTTATTTTGAATAGCTCAGAGTAACAAAACCACATTATTATTTTCAATTTTTTTTGTAAACGCCTCAGAGGGCTTTACAATCTGGACACGTACGAAATGACGTCACGCGTCTTGGCTAAAGAGCCTTCGATCAGCGCGAGCGCACCAACGAAGCCGACCGCGGGATTACGCAGATGTGAATAAATTGTGTATAAATGCAGCGTATAAGTACACCCCTTTCATAGTGTCCTTATTCGCACATAATAACTTGTGACACCTCATTTCAATTTGAATCAATTCAGGTTATTTTGAATAGCTCAGAATAACAAATACACATTATTATTTTCTTTTTTTTTAGTAAACGCCTCAGAGGGCTTTACAATCTGGACACGTACGAAATGACGTCACGCGTCTTGGCTAAAGAGCCTTCGATCAGCGCGAGCGCACCAACGAAGCTGACCGCGGGATTACGCAGATGTGAATAAATTGTTTATAAATACACCGTATAAGTACACCCCTTTCATAGTGTCCTTATTCGCACATCATAACTTGTGACACCTCATTTCAATTTGAATCAATTCTGGTGATTTTGAATAGCTTAGAATAACAAATACACATTATTATTATTATTTTCTGTTTTTTTTTGTAAACGCCTCAGAGGGCTTTACAATCTGGACACGTACGAAATGACGTCACGCGTCTTGGCTAAAGAGCCTTCGATCAGCGCGAGCGCACCAACGAAGCCGACCGCGGGATTACGCAGATGTGAATAAATTGTGTATAAATACTGCGTATAAGTACACCCCTTTCATAGTGTCCTTATTCGCACATAATAACTTGTGACACCTCATTTCAATTTGAATCAATTCAGGTTATCTTGAATAGCTCAGAATAACAAATACACACTATTATTATTATTTTCTTTTTTTTTTATAAACACCTCAGAGGGCTTTATAATCTGGACATGTACGAAATGACGTCACGCGTCTTGGCTAATGAGCCTTCGATCAGCGCGAGCGCACCAACGAAGCCGACTGCTGGATTACGCAGATGTGAATAAATTGTGTATAAATGCAGCGTATAAGTACACCCCTTTCATAGTGTCCTTATTCGCACATAATAACTTGTGACACCTCATTTCAATTTGAATCAATTCATTTTATTTTGAATAGCTCAGAATAACAAATACACATCATTATTTTCTTTTTTTGTAAACGCCTTAGACGGCTTTACAATCTGGACACGTACGAAATGACGTCACGCGTCTTGGCTAAAGAGCCTTCGATCAGCGCGAGCGCACCAACGAAGCCGACTGCTGGATTACGCAGATGTGAATAAATTGTGTATAAATACAGCGTATAAGTACACCCCTTTCGTAGAACGAGAAGCGCGGGGCATGTCCAACGGCTGGAACGCGATCCCGTCCAGGCCGATCGAATGTGCTCTGGCCGCGACCGTGCCGGCCTGGGACGATTCCGCTCCCGCTCGAGAAGCCAGGCGACGGGTGATGTTTCTGCAGAGGGCGGACCAAGCGCCGCCGCCGCTGTTGAGAGCGTGGAGAGTCGCGTCCGACAGCCTCGATCGAGAGAGGGACCGCGACCGGCACCGGGACCGGGACCGGGCCTTTGACGATTCCGCGTTTGCCCGAGGGGCGGGCCGCCGCCGCCGCGACCGAATCCGAACGTCGGTTCGCCCGTTTGGCTGGCGAGCCAGGCTCCGTTTGTGCGCGTGTGTGTTTGTGTTTGTGTTTGTGTGTGTGCGTGTGTGTGTGTGTGTGTGTGTGTGCGTGTGTGTGTGTGTGTGTGTGTGTGTGTGTGTGTGTGTGTGTGTGTGTGTGCGTGTGTGTGTGTGTGTGTGTGTGTGTGTGTGTGTGTGTGTGTGTGTGTGTTTGTTCTGTGTCGTTGCTTGTAACACTGGTGATGACAAAATAAATGTAAGAAAAAAACAATACAATGCAACTGTCTTGTCATGTCTTTATTTGTATCATTTATTCATTTATTTTTTACATTTAGCATACGGGATGACTTGTAATACAACGTAAAACTCGGGTCGTTTCGACCCGAGGACGAGGCCGAGGGCTCACGGGTCATTCTGACCCCGGGGACTACGGCGAGGCCGGGAGCTCGGCTATAAACAAGGGTCATTCTGACCCCGGGGGACGGGGGCCGAGAGCTCGACGATAAACGCGGGTCAGTCTGACCCCGGTGACGAGGCCGGGAGCTCAGCGATATACGCGGGTCAGTCTGACCCCGGGGGACAAGGCCGGGAGCTCGGCGATAAACGCGGGTCATTCTGACCCCGTGGACGAGGGCCGGGAGCTCGGCAATATATGCGGGTCATTCTGACCCTGGGGACGGGGGCCGCGAGCTCGGCGATAAACACGGGTCAGTTTGACTCGGGGGACGAGGCCGAGGGCTCGCTCAAACTCGAGGGTCGAACAGACCCCAGGGCGACGGCGAGGGCTCGGTGGAAAGACGCGAGTCGTTTTAACCCGAGGACGACGTGCTTGACTGATTCATACGTACATGCATGCATGCATACGTATACACTGGTCGTGGTCATTTTGTGACCCTTAGACCGCGATACACACAAATACATAAACACTCGAACGTGGGTCTTTTTGACCCAGAAGGCAACAGGAGAGTTAAGTAGAAGTATAGATGCTAGGATATAGAAATACTTTGGTAAAAGTAGAAGTATCAACTCAAGCTTTTTACTTAAGTAAAAGTATAAAAGTACTGGGTTTCAAAACTACTTAAAAGTAAAACAGTAAAAGTAATGTAAGGGGAATTTCTTTTTCCCATTCAGTACGATTTCTTAAGCCGCGTCTCAGGGGCCTATAGTGCACTACCCCACCTCCCCCCAAAACAATCATTTTTCTCAAGGCCATAATGTTGTATTAAAATGGTATATTGAAAAATGTGGGATGCACTAGGCTACCTATTTCAGCTGCATATATATGTCCATTGAAAATGATCACATTTTATTACAATGCAAAACATTAAAGTACCATATGTGTACTACTGAGCATTAACATGCATTTCATGGAGCGGAAGACATGATAATAACTAGTTGCCTATAAGTATTGTAATATGTATGTTGAAAAAAGTCCATACCAGCCATACCTCACGGCAAAAAAAAAAAGTCATAGGCGCGTTGGTTCCTTTTTAAACTCCCCGCTATGGAGCGCATCTGTAAACCTATCAGCTGTATAGACATCCTATTTACCCCAAACAGACAGTCGCTGAAGAAACTCGCGCGACCGGGGAACCGCCGGCAGAGAGGAGCAGAGAGACGGAAGTATCGGGGCTCTCAAGTCTCACGCATTGAACGTGACTGTCCCTCCCGGCACAACAGATATTCGGCGGCGCGTATTTCTCATCGCGCGTTCTCCGAGACGGACATATTTGCAATCGGCTTCTCTGCTGTCCTTGCTTGAGAGTGACGTGATTGTAACGGTTGATTCATGTCATGTTCAGGTGCATCGCGTAAAAAAACAATAGGGTGTCGGAAAGGTATATACTTCTCTTCCAACCACAATCAAATTCACTCTATTCGGATGGCGCGATTTATCTGGCTAACCGGAATGAAAAACAAACCAAAATGAAATAGTAACGAGGCTATTTTTTTAAAAGTAGGGAGTAGAAAGTACAGATATTTGCGTGAAAAAGTAAGGAGTAGAAGTAAAAAGTAGTCTGGAAAAAAATACTCCAGTAAAATATAGACACTCAAAATTCCTACTTAAGTAAAGTAACGAAGTATTTGTACTTCGTTACTTGACACCTCTGCCTGTAATCTGCATTTACTCATTTGTATGTTCTTAATCGACGTTTCACACTGAACAGTGTTGAAAACTAGATTTTCTTAAAGAATTCATTTTTTTTAATATTTTCCATCTTAGAACATCGGAACTTAAATATTGTATGATATGTTCATGAATACCTGAAGCTTTCGTCACTATACTGTCGGTAAGTTGCATTTACTCGTTTTTATACTGTTAAACGACGTTTTAGACTGAACAGAGTTGAAAACTTGATTTTCTTAAAGGATTCATTTTTTTATATTTTCCATCAAGAAAGCCTCTTAGAACATCGGAACTTCAAATTATATGATATGTTCATGAATACCTGAAGCTTTCATCACTATACTGCCCGTGAGCTGCAGTAACTAATTTGTATGCTCTTAAACGACATTTCAGACTGAACAGAGTTGAAAACAAGATTTTCTAAAAGAATTCTTTTAAAAAACAAATTCCATCAAGAAAGTGTCTTAGGACATCGGAACTTCAAATTGTATGATATGTTCATGAATACCTGAAGCTTTCATCACTATACTGCCCGTGAGCTGCAGTAACTAAGTTTTATGCTCTTAAACGACGTTTCAGACTGAACAGAGTTGAAAACTAGATTTTCTAAAAGAATTCTTTTTTTAAAAAATATTTTCCATCAAGAAAGTGTTTCAGAACATCGGAACATCAAATTGTGTAATATGTTCATGAAACCTGAAGCTTTCATCACTATACTGCCCGTAAGGTGCAGTTACCCATTTTTATGCTCTTAAACGACGTTTCAGACTGAACAGAGTTGAAAACTGAATTTTCTTAAATAACTATTTTATTTTAATTTTCCATCAAGAAAGTGTCTCAGCACATCGGAATTACGAATTGTTGATATTTTCCTGAATACCTGAAGCTTTAATGCTGCCCCTAAGCTGCAGTTACCCATTTTTATGCTCTTAAATGACGTTTCAGACTGAACAGAGTTGAAAACTGAATTTTCTTAAAGAACTATTTTATTTTAATTTTCCATCAAGAAAGTGTCTCAGCACATCGGAATTACGAATTGTTGATATTTTCCTGAATACCTGAAGCTTTAATGCTGCCCCTAAGCTGCAGTTACCCATTTTTATGCTCTTAAACGACGTTTCAGAGTTGAAAACTTGATTTTCTTAAAGAATTAATTTTTCTATATTTTCCATCAAGAAAGCCTCTGAGAACATCAGAAATTCAAATTATATGATATGTTCATGAATACCTGAAGCTTTCATCACTATACTTCCCGTGAGCTGCAGTAACTAATTTGTATGCTCTTAAACGACATTTCAGACTGAACAGAGTTGAAAACAAGATTTTCTAAAAGAATTCTTTTAAAAAAAAAATTCCATCAAGAAAGTGTCTTAGGACATCGGAACTTCAAATTGTATGATATGTTCATGAATACCTGAAGCTTTCATCACTATACTGTCGGTAAGTTGCATTTACTCGTTTTTATACTGTTAAACGACGTTTTAGACTGAACAGAGTTGAAAACTAGATTTTCTAAAAGAATTCTTTTTTTAAAAAATATTTTCCATCAAGAAAGTGTTTCAGAACATCGGAACATCAAATTGTGTAATATGTTCATGAAACCTGAAGCTTTCATCACTATACTGCCCGTAAGGTGCAGTTACCCATTTTTATGCTCTTAAACGACGTTTCAGACTGAACAGAGTTGAAAACTGAATTTTCTTAAATAACTATTTTATTTTAATTTTCCATCAAGAAAGTGTCTCAGCACATCGGAATTACGAATTGTTGATATTTTCCTGAATACCTGAAGCTTTAATGCTGCCCCTAAGCTGCAGTTACCCATTTTTATGCTCTTAAATGACGTTTCAGACTGAACAGAGTTGAAAACTGAATTTTCTTAAAGAACTATTTTATTTTAATTTTCCATCAAGAAAGTGTCTCAGCACATCGGAATTACGAATTGTTGATATTTTCCTGAATACCTGAAGCTTTAATGCTGCCCCTAAGCTGCAGTTACCCATTTTTATGCTCTTAAACGACGTTTCAGAGTTGAAAACTTGATTTTCTTAAAGAATTAATTTTTCTATATTTTCCATCAAGAAGGCCTCTGAGAACATCAGAAATTCAAATTATATGATATGTTCATGAATACCTGAAGCTTTCATCACTATACTTCCCGTAAGCTGCATTTACTCATTTTTATGCTCTTAAACGACGATTCAGACTGAACAGAGTTGAAAACAAGATTTTCTAAAAGAATTCTTTTAAAAAAAAATTTCCATCAAGAAAGTGTCTCAGAACATCTGAACTTCAAATTGTATGATATGTTCATGAATAAGTGAAGCTTTCATCACTATACTGCCCGTGATTTGCAGTAACTTATTTTTATGCTCTTAAACGACGTTTCAGACTGAACAGAGTTGAAAACTAGATTTTCTTAAAGAATTCATTTTTTTTTATATTTTCCATCAAGAAAGTTTCCCAGAAAATCGGAACACCCTCGGAATCTCGCAACGCCGACGTCGACGGACGGGATGTACGTGACGCTGGACGCGCGTCCGTGGTGTTACGTGTGCGGGCGCGCGCGCCAGAACCGCAGCTTGCAGTTCTACCGGAGAACGAAAGAGCTCGCGGGGGAACTCGAACGCTACGTCGGTTGTCTGCGTTTCGAACCGTGATCCTGTGGCGGACACATTTGTGCGCGTGTGTGTTTGTGTGTGTGTTTGTGTGTGTGTGTGTGTGTGTGTGTGTGTGTGTGTGTGTGTGTGTTTGTTTGTGTGTGTGTGTGTGTGTGCGTGCGTGTGTGTGTGTGTGTGTGTGTGTGTGTGTGTGTGTGTGTGTGTGTGTGTGTGTGTGTGTGTGTGTGTGTTCTGTGTCGTTGCTTGTAACACTGGTGATGACTAAATAAATGTAAGAAAAAAACAATACAATGCAACTGTCTTGTCATGTCTTTATTTGTATCATTTATTTATTTTTTACATTTAGCATACGGGATGACTTGTAATACAACGTAAAACTCGGGTCGTTTCGACCCGTGGACGAGGCCGAGGGCTCACGGGTCATTCTGACCCCGGGACGACGGCGAGGCCGGGCGCTCGGCTATAAACGAGGGTCATTCAGACCCCGGGGACAGGAGCCTTGAAATCGACGACAAACGCGGGTCATTCTGACTCGGGAAGCCAAACCCCTTTTAACGTGAATCCACACCCTATTAACTTCAAGCCACACCCCTTTCACGTAAAGTCACACCCCTTTAATGTGATGCCAGACTCCATTAATATGAAGCCAGACCCCGTTAAAGTAAAGCCACACCCTTGTTAACGTGAAGCTACATTGTGAAGCCACATGACATTAACTTGAAGCCAAACCCCGTGAATGGGAAGCCACACCCCATTAATGTGAAGCCACACACAGTTAACATGAAGCCAAATCCATTTAATGTGAAGCAACGCCCCCTTGACGTGAAGCCACACTCCATTAGTGTGAATGCTAACCCTGTGAATGTAAAGCCACACCCCTTCAACGTGTTGCCACACCTCTTTAATATGAAGCCAAACCCTTTCATGGTGAAGCCACACCCCATTAACGTGAAGCCGCATCCATTTAACGTCAAGGCACACCGTGTTAAACTGAAGCCACACCCCGTTAACGTGAAGCTACACCCGATTAACGTTAAGCAACACTCCTTTGACATGAAGGCACACCCCATTAACGTGAATCCAAACCCCGTTAATGTGAAGCCACGCACCGTTAACGTGACGCCACATCCATTTAACGTGAACCTACACCCCGTTGACGTGAAGCCACACCCCAGTAACGTAAATCCACAACCTGTTAATGTAAAGCCACACCACTTTAACGTGTTGCCACACCCCGTTAATGTAAAGCTTCACCAAATTAATGTGAAGCCACACCCAGTTAACCTGAAGCTATACCCCTTCAACGTGATGCCACACCCAGGTAATGTGAAGCCACACCCCTTCAGCGTGAACTCACAACCCAATCACATGAAGCCACATCCATTTAACATGAAGCCACACTCCTTTAATTGAAAGCACACCACGTTAACGTGAAGGCACATCCTGTTAATGTGAAGCCACACCCCTTCAACGTGAAGCCAAAACCCATTAATGTGAAGGCATACCTCATTAAATTGAAGCCACAGTCCGTTTACCTGAAGCCACACACCGTTAACATGAAGCCACCCCTGTTAATGTGAAGTCACAAACAAGTAATGTGAAGCCACGCCCAGTAAATTTAACGCCCCACCGCCATATCTTGAAACATACCCAGTTAATGTGATGCCACACCCAATTAACGTAAAGCCACTCCCCTATTAATGTAAAGCCACATCCTGTTAACGTGAAGCCACACCCATTTAATATGAAGCCACACCTCAATAACTTGAAGTCACAACCCGTCCACGTAAAGTCACACCCCTTTAATGTGATGGCAGACTCCTTTAATTTCGAGCCACACCATTGTTAACATGATGCTTTTTTGTAATGCCATACAACATTAATTTGAAGCCACACCCCTTCAACTTTAAGCCTATCTCCATTAACATAAAGACACACCCCAGTAAAGTGATGCCACACCCCAATAATGTGAAGCCACCCCTGTTAACTGAAGTCAGACACAAGTAATGTGAAGCCACAACCATTTAATGTGAAGCCACAACCATTTAATGTGAAGCCACACCCAGTTAAAGTGAAGCCACATCCTTGTTAACATGAAGCCTTATTGTGAAGCCACACCCATTTCACACCCTGTTAACCTGAAGCCACGTTAACATGAAGCCACACCCCATTTATGTGAAACCACACAGTGTTATTGTGAAGCCACACCCACTTCACACCCATTTAATGTGATAAAGGAATCCTTTAATTTGATGCCACACCCCATTAATGTGAATCCACACCCCGTTAACGTTAGGCCATACTCCTTTAACGTGAAGCCACACACATTTAATGTGAAGACACACCCCTAAAGTAAAGTCACACCTCTTTAATTTGATGCCAGACCCCTTTAATTTGAAGCCACGCCCCGGTAAAGTGAAGCCACATCCTTGTTAACATGAAGCCTTATTGTGAAGCCACATCTATTTTACACCCTGTTAACCTGAAGCCACACGCCATTAACATAAAGCCACACCCGATTAATGTGAAGCCAGGCCCAGTTAACAATAGACCACACCCCTTTAACGCTAAGCCACGCCCCCATTAACGTTAAGCCACACCCAATTAACGTTAATCCATACCCCGAACGTGAAACCACACACCGTTAACATGAAGCCAGACCACATTAACGTGAATCCATACCCCGTCAACGTGAAGCCACACACAGTTAATGTGAAGCCACACCCCTTTTACATGGAGTCATGTGAAGCCAGTTCCCTTTAATTTGAAGCCACACCCCTTTAATGTGAAGCCACACCCGTTAATTTGAAGCCTCACCCTGTTAATGTTAAGCCACACCCGGTTATTGTGAAGCCACACCCTCTTCACGTAAAGTCACACCCATTTAATGTGATGCAAGAATCCTTTGATTTGATGCCACAACCCATTAATGTAAAGCCACACCCCATTAACGTTAGGCAATAGCCATATAACGTGAAGCCACCCCATTAACGTAAAGCCACACCCAGTTAATGTAAAGCCACAGCCATCCAACGTGAAGCCACACCCCGTTAATGTTAAGCCACACCCCTTTTACGTAAAGTCATGTGATGCCACTTTCCTTTAATTTGAAACCACACCCCTCGAAGTGAAGCCACATCCTTGTTAACATGAAGCTGTATTGTGAAGCCACACCCATTTAATGCCCTGTTACCCTGTAGCCACACCCCGTTAACGTAAAGCCACACGCCTTCAGCATGAAGCCACAAGCCATTCTCTTGAAGCCACATCCATTTATTGTGAAGCCACACCCCTTCAATGTGAAGGCACACCACGTTAACGTGAAGCCACACCCATTTAATGTCTAGCCACACCCCTTCAACGTGAAGCCAAAACCCATTAATGTGAAAGCCACACCCCATTAACCTGAAGCCACACACCGTTAACATGAAGCCACCCCTGTTAACATGAAGTCACAAACAAGTAATGTGAAGCCACGCCCAGTAATTGTAACGCCCCACCCCAATATCGTGAAACCACACCCCGTTAATGTGAAGCCACATCCGTTAAAGTAAAGCCACACACATTTAATGCGAAGACACACCCCTTTCACTAAAAGCCACACCCCTTTAATTTGATGCCAAACCTCTTTCATTTAAAGCCACACACCATTAAAGTGAAGCCACACTCCTTAACATAAAGCCACACCCAATTAATGTGAAGCCACGCCCCACAATAGGCCATACTGCTTTAACATGAAGCCACACCCCATTAACGTGAAGCCACACCCAATTAATGTTAATCCATACCCACGTGAAACCACACTGTGTTAACGTAAAGCATATTTTCATGAATACCTGATGCTTTTATCACTATACTGCCTGAAAGCTTTATTTCCTCATTGTTATGCCCGTAAACGATGTTTAAGGCTGAACAGAGTTGAAAACTTGATTTTCTTTGAAGAATTCATTTTTTTCCATTTTCGATCAAAAACGACTCCCCCGTTGAGCGACCCGTGTCAAGATATGAAATGTGAAAGCTTCGCACACAAGTCACACAAAGCCTCGCCGGCCTCCGAATGATCACAGGACACAGACAGTTGTAGTATATTGTTTTATTTTGTATAGTTATAACCCCCAGTGTTACAAGCAATAGCGCACACACACACAATTTCATGTAATTCCACATCCTCCCCTTGTCCTCGGATCAAGGTGTGTCTTTTGGTCCTACAAGCTAGCGGATGGTACCGTTTGAATCGCAACGGCCATATTAGTGGGAGGCAGCAATCTCGAGTGCCTCCGACCTTCTTTTAAAGCTACACTAGCCGAAGAAGCAAAAAAAAATAAAAAATGGCCGATTTAGAAAAGTGACTTCCCAAGGTCCAAAGAGCTCGTGGACGGGACCGTTGAACCGTGACGGCCGTGTTAGTGGGAGGCAGAAAACTCGAGTCCTTCCGACTTTCTGTAAAAGCTGCACGAGCCGAAGAAGCGAAAACAAAATGGCCGATTTAGAAGAGTGACTTCCCGAGGTCCTGCGAGCTCGTGGACGGGACCGTTGGAACCGCGACGGCCATGTTAGTGGGAGGCAGAAAACTTGAGTCCTTCCGACTTTTTGTGAAAGCTACACTAGCCGAAGAAGCAAAAAAACAAAATGGCCGATTTAGAAAAGTGACTTCCCGAGGTCCAAAGAGCTCGTGGACGGGACAGTTGGAACCGCGACGGCCGTGTTAGTGGGAGGCAGAAAACTCAAGTCATTCCGACTATCTGTAAAAGCTACACGAGCCGAAGAAGCGAAAACAAAATGGCCGATTTCAAAAACTGCCTTCCCGAGGTCCCGCGAGCACGGCGACGGGGTCGTCGGAACCGCGACGGCCGTATCAGTGGGAGCACGGCAAACTCGAGTGCTTCCGACTTTCTGTGAAAGCTACACTAGCCGAAGAAGAAAAAACAAAATGGCCGATTTAGAAAAGTGACTTCCCAGGGTCCCGTGAGCTCGGGGACGGGATCGTCGGAACCGCGACGGCCGTATTAGTGGGAGCGCGGCAAACTCGAGTGCTTCCGACTTTTCGCGAAAGCTGCAGGAGCCGAAGAAGCGAAAACAAAATGGCCGATTTAGAAAAGTGCCTTCCCGAGGACCCGGGATCGTCGGAACCGCGACAGCCGTGTTAGTGGGAGCGCGGCAAACTCGAGTGCTTCCGACTTTTTGCGAAAGCTACACGAGCCGAAGAAGCAAAAACAAAATGGCCGATTTCAAAAACTGCCTTCCCGAGGTCGCGCGAGATCGGCGACGGGGTCGTCGGAACCGCAACGGCCGTATCAGTGGGAGCACGGCAAACTCGAGTGCTTCCGACTTTCTGTGAAAGCTACACGAGCCGAAGAAGAAAAAACAAAATGGCCGATTTAGAAAAGTGCCTTCCCGAGGTCGTGCGAGGTCGCGCAAGCTCAGCGACGGGACCGTCGGAACCGCGATGGCCGTATTAGTGGGAGCGCGGCAAACTCGAGTGCTTCCGACTTTTTGTGAAAGCTGCAGGAGCCGAAGAAGCGAAAACAAAATGGCCGATTTAGAAAAGTGCCTTCCCGAGGTCCCTCGAGCTCGGCGCAGGGATCGTCGGAACCGCAACGGCCGTATCAGTGGGAGCGCGGCAAACTCGAGTGCTTCCGACTTTTCGCGAAAGCTGCACGAGCCGAAGAAGCGAAAACAAAATGGCCGATTTAGAAAAGTGCCTTCCCGAGGTCCTGCGGGCTCGAGGATAGGACCATCGGAACTGTTGGAAAGGGCCGTATTAGTCGGGTTGCAGCAAACTTTCAATTCTCCCCGAACTGATTCAGAGAAGTGCCTTCCCAAGGTCCTTCGTGCTCGGGGGTGCTACAGTTGGAACCGCTTTGCCGTTGTCCTTGGGTCGAAATTACCTTTGATTATCACCAGGCCCCTGCCGTTGTCCTTGGGTCAAAATGACCCTTGATTATCACCAAGCCCCTGCCGTTGTCCTTGGGTCAAAATGACCCTTGATTATCACCAAGCCCCTGCCGTTGTCCTTGGGTCAAAATGACCCTTTAGTATCACCGTGCC
>NW_027175832.1:12071363-12078863 GCF_023055335.1 Clinocottus analis
AACAAACCAAAATGAAATAGTAACGAGGCTATTTTTTTAAAAGTAGGGAGTAGAAAGTACAGATATTTGCGTGAAAAAGTAAGGAGTAGAAGTAAAAAGTAGTCTGGAAAAAAATACTCCAGTAAAATATAGACACTCAAAATTCCTACTTAAGTAAAGTAACGAAGTATTTGTACTTCGTTACTTGACACCTCTGCCTGTAATCTGCATTTACTCATTTGTATGTTCTTAATCGACGTTTCACACTGAACAGTGTTGAAAACTAGATTTTCTTAAAGAATTCATTTTTTTTTATATTTTCCATCTTAGAACATCGGAACTTAAATATTGTATGATATGTTCATGAATACCTGAAGCTTTCGTCACTATACTGTCGGTAAGTTGCATTTACTCGTTTTTATACTGTTAAACGACGTTTTAGACTGAACAGAGTTGAAAACTTGATTTTCTTAAAGGATTCATTTTTTTATATTTTCCATCAAGAAAGCCTCTTAGAACATCGGAACTTCAAATTATATGATATGTTCATGAATACCTGAAGCTTTCATCACTATACTGCCCGTGAGCTGCAGTAACTAATTTGTATGCTCTTAAACGACATTTCAGACTGAACAGAGTTGAAAACAAGATTTTCTAAAAGAATTCTTTTAAAAAACAAATTCCATCAAGAAAGTGTCTTAGGACATCGGAACTTCAAATTGTATGATATGTTCATGAATACCTGAAGCTTTCATCACTATACTGTCGGTAAGTTGCATTTACTCGTTTTTATACTGTTAAACGACGTTTTAGACTGAACAGAGTTGAAAACTAGATTTTCTAAAAGAATTCTTTTTTTAAAAAATATTTTCCATCAAGAAAGTGTTTCAGAACATCGGAACATCAAATTGTGTAATATGTTCATGAAACCTGAAGCTTTCATCACTATACTGCCCGTAAGGTGCAGTTACCCATTTTTATGCTCTTAAACGACGTTTCAGACTGAACAGAGTTGAAAACTGAATTTTCTTAAAGAACTATTTTATTTTAATTTTCCATCAAGAAAGTGTCTCAGCACATCGGAATTACGAATTGTTGATATTTTCCTGAATACCTGAAGCTTTAATGCTGCCCCTAAGCTGCAGTTACCCATTTTTATGCTCTTAAATGACGTTTCAGACTGAACAGAGTTGAAAACTGAATTTTCTTAAAGAACTATTTTATTTTAATTTTCCATCAAGAAAGTGTCTCAGCACATCGGAATTACGAATTGTTGATATTTTCCTGAATACCTGAAGCTTTAATGCTGCCCCTAAGCTGCAGTTACCCATTTTTATGCTCTTAAACGACGTTTCAGAGTTGAAAACTTGATTTTCTTAAAGAATTAATTTTTCTATATTTTCCATCAAGAAGGCCTCTGAGAACATCAGAAATTCAAATTATATGATATGTTCATGAATACCTGAAGCTTTCATCACTATACTTCCCGTAAGCTGCATTTACTCATTTTTATGCTCTTAAACGACGATTCAGACTGAACAGAGTTGAAAACAAGATTTTCTAAAAGAATTCTTTTAAAAAAAAATTTCCATCAAGAAAGTGTCTCAGAACATCTGAACTTCAAATTGTATGATATGTTCATGAATAAGTGAAGCTTTCATCACTATACTGCCCGTGATTTGCAGTAACTTATTTTTATGCTCTTAAACGACGTTTCAGACTGAACAGAGTTGAAAACTAGATTTTCTTAAAGAATTCATTTTTTTTTATATTTTCCATCAAGAAAGTTTCCCAGAAAATCGGAACACCCTCGGAATCTCGCAACGCCGACGTCGACGGACGGGATGTACGTGACGCTGGACGCGCGTCCGTGGTGTTACGTGTGCGGGCGCGCGCGCAAGAACCGCAGCTTGCAGTTCTACCGGAGAACGAAAGAGCTCGCGGGGGAACTCGAACGCTACGTCGGTTGTCTGCGTTTCGAACCGTGATCCTGTGGCGGACACATTTGTGCGCGTGTGTGTTTGTGTGTGTGTTTGTGTGTGTGTGTGTGTGTGTGTGTGTGTGTGTGTGTGTGTGTGTGTGTGTGTGTTTGTGTTTGTTTGTGTGTGTGTGTGTGCGTGTGTGTGTGTGTGTGTGTGTGTGTGTGTGTGTGTGTGTGTGTGTGTGTGTGTTCTGTGTCGTTGCTTGTAACACTGGTGATGACTAAATAAATGTAAGAAAAAAACAATACAATGCAACTGTCTTGTCATGTCTTTATTTGTATCATTTATTTATTTTTTACATTTAGCATACGGGATGACTTGTAATACAACGTAAAACTCGGGTCGTTTCGACCCGTGGACGAGGCCGAGGGCTCACGGGTCATTCTGACCCCGGGGACGACGGCGAGGCCGGGCGCTCGGCTATAAACGAGGGTCATTCAGACCCCGGGGACAGGAGCCTTGAAATCGACGACAAACGCGGGTCATTCTGACTCGGGAAGCCAAACCCCTTTTAACGTGAATCCACACCCTATTAACTTCAAGCCACACCCCTTTCACGTAAAGTCACACCCCTTTAATGTGATGCCAGACTCCATTAATATGAAGCCAGACCCCGTTAAAGTAAAGCCACACCCTTGTTAACGTGAAGCTATATTGTGAAGCCACATGACATTAACTTGAAGCCAAACCCCGTGAATGGGAAGCCACACCCCATTAATGTGAAGCCACACACAGTTAACATGAAGCCAAATCCATTTAATGTGAAGCAACGCCCCCTTGACGTGAAGCTACACTCCATTAGTGTGAATGCTAACCCTGTGAATGTAAAGCCACACCCCTTCAACGTGTTGCCACACCTCTTTAATATGAAGCCAAACCCTTTCATGGTGAAGCCACACCCCATTAACGTGAAGCCGCATCCATTTAACGTCAAGGCACACCGTGTTAAACTGAAGCCACACCCCGTTAACGTGAAGCTACACCCGATTAACGTTAAGCAACACTCCTTTGACATGAAGGCACACCCCATTAACGTGAATCCAAACCCCGTTAATGTGAAGCCACGCACCGTTAACGTGACGCCACATCCATTTAACGTGAACCTACACCCCGTTGACGTGAAGCCACACCCCAGTAACGTAAATCCACAACCTGTTAATGTAAAGCCACACCACTTTAACGTGTTGCCACACCCCGTTAATGTAAAGCTTCACCAAATTAATGTGAAGCCACACCCAGTTAACCTGAAGCTATACCCCTTCAACGTGATGCCACACCCAGGTAATGTGAAGCCACACCCCTTCAGCGTGAACTCACAACCCAATCACATGAAGCCACATCCATTTAACATGAAGCCACACTCCTTTAATTGAAAGCACACCACGTTAACGTGAAGGCACATCCTGTTAATGTGAAGCCACACCCCTTCAACGTGAAGCCAAAACCCATTAATGTGAAGGCATACCTCATTAAATTGAAGCCACAGTCCGTTTACCTGAAGCCACACACCGTTAACATGAAGCCACCCCTGTTAATGTGAAGTCACAAACAAGTAATGTGAAGCCACGCCCAGTAAATTTAACGCCCCACCGCGATATCTTGAAACATACCCAGTTAATGTGATGCCACACCCAATTAACGTAAAGCCACTCCCCTATTAATGTAAAGCCACATCCTGTTAACGTGAAGCCACACCCATTTAATATGAAGCCACACCTCAATAACTTGAAGTCACAACCCGTCCACGTAAAGTCACACCCCTTTAATGTGATGGCAGACTCCTTTAATTTCGAGCCACACCATTGTTAACATGATGCTTTTTTGTAATGCCATACAACATTAATTTGAAGCCACACCCCTTCAACTTTAAGCCTATCTCCATTAACATAAAGACACACCCCAGTAAAGTGATGCCACACCCCAATAATGTGAAGCCACCCCTGTTAACTGAAGTCAGACACAAGTAATGTGAAGCCACAACCATTTAATGTGAAGCCACAACCATTTAATGTGAAGCCACACCCAGTTAAAGTGAAGCCACATCCTTGTTAACATGAAGCCTTATTGTGAAGCCACACCCATTTCACACCCTGTTAACCTGAAGCCACGTTAACATGAAGCCACACCCCATTTATGTGAAACCACACAGTGTTATTGTGAAGCCACACCCACTTCACACCCATTTAATGTGATAAAGGAATCCTTTAATTTGATGCCACACCCCATTAATGTGAATCCACACCCCGTTAACGTTAGGCCATACTCCTTTAACGTGAAGCCACACACATTTAATGTGAAGACACACCCCTAAAGTAAAGTCACACCTCTTTAATTTGATGCCAGACCCCTTTAATTTGAAGCCACGCCCCGGTAAAGTGAAGCCACATCCTTGTTAACATGAAGCCTTATTGTGAAGCCACATCTATTTTACACCCTGTTAACCTGAAGCCACACGCCATTAACATAAAGCCACACCCGATTAATGTGAAGCCAGGCCCAGTTAACAATAGACCACACCCCTTTAACGCTAAGCCACGCCCCCATTAACGTTAAGCCACACCCAATTAACGTTAATCCATACCCCGAACGTGAAACCACACACCGTTAACATGAAGCCAGACCACATTAACGTGAATCCATACCCCGTCAACGTGAAGCCACACACAGTTAATGTGAAGCCACACCCGTTAATTTGAAGCCTCACCCTGTTAATGTTAAGCCACACCCGGTTATTGTGAAGCCACACCCTCTTCACGTAAAGTCACACCCATTTAATGTGATGCAAGAATCCTTTGATTTGATGCCACAACCCATTAATGTAAAGCCACACCCCATTAACGTTAGGCAATAGCCATATAACGTGAAGCCACCCCATTAACGTAAAGCCACACCCAGTTAATGTAAAGCCACAGCCATCCAACGTGAAGCCACACCCCGTTAATGTTAAGCCACACCCCTTTTACGTAAAGTCATGTGATGCCACTTTCCTTTAATTTGAAACCACACCCCTCGAAGTGAAGCCACATCCTTGTTAACATGAAGCTGTATTGTGAAGCCACACCCATTTAATGCCCTGTTACCCTGTAGCCACACCCCGTTAACGTAAAGCCACACGCCTTCAGCATGAAGCCACAAGCCATTCTCTTGAAGCCACATCCATTTATTGTGAAGCCACACCCCTTCAATGTGAAGGCACACCACGTTAACGTGAAGCCACACCCATTTAATGTCTAGCCACACCCCTTCAACGTGAAGCCAAAACCCATTAATGTGAAAGCCACACCCCATTAACCTGAAGCCACACACCGTTAACATGAAGCCACCCCTGTTAACATGAAGTCACAAACAAGTAATGTGAAGCCACGCCCAGTAATTGTAACGCCCCACCCCAATATCGTGAAACCACACCCCGTTAATGTGAAGCCACATCCGTTAAAGTAAAGCCACACACATTTAATGCGAAGACACACCCCTTTCACTAAAAGCCACACCCCTTTAATTTGATGCCAAACCTCTTTCATTTAAAGCCACACACCATTAAAGTGAAGCCACACTCCTTAACATAAAGCCACACCCAATTAATGTGAAGCCACGCCCCACAATAGGCCATACTGCTTTAACATGAAGCCACACCCCATTAACGTGAAGCCACACCCAATTAATGTTAATCCATACCCACGTGAAACCACACTGTGTTAACGTAAAGCATATTTTCATGAATACCTGATGCTTTTATCACTATACTGCCTGAAAGCTTTATTTCCTCATTGTTATGCCCGTAAACGATGTTTAAGGCTGAACAGAGTTGAAAACTTGATTTTCTTTGAAGAATTCATTTTTTTCCATTTTCGATCAAAAACGACTCCCCCGTTGAGCGACCCGTGTCAAGATATGAAATGTGAAAGCTTCGCACACAAGTCACACAAAGCCTCGCCGGCCTCCGAATGATCACAGGACACAGACAGTTGTAGTATATTGTTTTATTTTGTATAGTTATAACCCCCAGTGTTACAAGCAATAGCGCACACACACACAATTTCATGTAATTCCACATCCTCCCCTTGTCCTCGGATCAAGGTGTGTCTTTTGGTCCTACAAGCTAGCGGATGGTACCGTTTGAATCGCAACGGCCATATTAGTGGGAGGCAGCAATCTCGAGTGCCTCCGACCTTCTTTTAAAGCTACACTAGCCGAAGAAGCAAAAAAAAATAAAAAATGGCCGATTTAGAAAAGTGACTTCCCAAGGTCCAAAGAGCTCGTGGACGGGACCGTTGAACCGTGACGGCCGTGTTAGTGGGAGGCAGAAAACTCGAGTCCTTCCGACTTTCTGTAAAAGCTGCACGAGCCGAAGAAGCGAAAACAAAATGGCCGATTTAGAAGAGTGACTTCCCGAGGTCCTGCGAGCTCGTGGACGGGACCGTTGGAACCGCGACGGCCATGTTAGTGGGAGGCAGAAAACTTGAGTCCTTCCGACTTTTTGTGAAAGCTACACTAGCCGAAGAAGCAAAAAAACAAAATGGCCGATTTAGAAAAGTGACTTCCCGAGGTCCAAAGAGCTCGTGGACGGGACAGTTGGAACCGCGACGGCCGTGTTAGTGGGAGGCGGAAAACTCAAGTCATTCCGACTATCTGTAAAAGCTACACGAGCCGAAGAAGCGAAAACAAAATGGCCGATTTCAAAAACTGCCTTCCCGAGGTCCCGCGAGCACGGCGACGGGGTCGTCGGAACCGCGACGGCCGTATCAGTGGGAGCACGGCAAACTCGAGTGCTTCCGACTTTCTGTGAAAGCTACACTAGCCGAAGAAGAAAAAACAAAATGGCCGATTTAGAAAAGTGACTTCCCAGGGTCCCGTGAGCTCGGGGACGGGATCGTCGGAACCGCGACGGCCGTATTAGTGGGAGCGCGGCAAACTCGAGTGCTTCCGACTTTTCGCGAAAGCTGCAGGAGCCGAAGAAGCGAAAACAAAATGGCCGATTTAGAAAAGTGCCTTCCCGAGGACCCGGGATCGTCGGAACCGCGACAGCCGTGTTAGTGGGAGCGCGGCAAACTCGAGTGCTTCCGACTTTTTGCGAAAGCTACACGAGCCGAAGAAGCGAAAACAAAATGGCCGATTTCAAAAACTGCCTTCCCGAGGTCGCGCGAGATCGGCGACGGGGTCGTCGGAACCGCGACGGCCGTATCAGTGGGAGCACGGCAAACTCGAGTGCTTCCGACTTTCTGTGAAAGCTACACGAGCCGAAGAAGAAAAAACAAAATGGCCGATTTAGAAAAGTGCCTTCCCGAGGTCGCGCGAGGTCGCGCAAGCTCAGCGACAGGACCGTCGGAACCGCGATGGCCGTATTAGTGGGAGCGCGGCAAACTCGAGTGCTTCCGACTTTTTGTGAAAGCTGCAGGAGCCGAAGAAGCGAAAACAAAATGGCCGATTTAGAAAAGTGCCTTCCCGAGGTCCCTCGAGCTCGGCGCCGGGATCGTCGGAACCGCAACGGCCGTATCAGTGGGAGCGCGGCAAACTCGAGTGCTTCCGACTTTTCGCGAAA
>NW_027175832.1:12083863-12111363 GCF_023055335.1 Clinocottus analis
TAGGCGCGTTGGTTCCTTTTTAAACTCCCCGCTATGGAGCGCATCTGTAAACCTATCAGCTGTATAGACATCCTATTTACCCCAAACAGACAGTCGCTGAAGAAACTCGCGCGACCGGGGAACCGCCGGCAGAGAGGAGCAGAGAGACGGAAGTATCGGGGCTCTCAAGTCTCACGCATTGAACGTGACTGTCCCTCCCGGCACAACAGATATTCGGCGGCGCGTATTTCTCATCGCGCGTTCTCCGAGACGGACATATTTGCAATCGGCTTCTCTGCTGTCCTTGCTTGAGAGTGACGTGATTGTAACGGTTGATTCATGTCATGTTCAGGTGCATCGCGTAAAAAAACAATAGGGTGTCGGAAAGGTATATACTTCTCTTCCAACCACAATCAAATTCACTCTATTCGGATGGCGCGATTTATCTGGCTAACCGGAATGAAAAACAAACCAAAATGAAATAGTAACGAGGCTATTTTTTTAAAAGTAGGGAGTAGAAAGTACAGATATTTGCGTGAAAAAGTAAGGAGTAGAAGTAAAAAGTAGTCTGGAAAAAAATACTCCAGTAAAATATAGACACTCAAAATTCCTACTTAAGTAAAGTAACGAAGTATTTGTACTTCGTTACTTGACACCTCTGCCTGTAATCTGCATTTACTCATTTGTATGTTCTTAATCGACGTTTCACACTGAACAGTGTTGAAAACTAGATTTTCTTAAAGAATTCATTTTTTTTTATATTTTCCATCTTAGAACATCGGAACTTAAATATTGTATGATATGTTCATGAATACCTGAAGCTTTCGTCACTATACTGTCGGTAAGTTGCATTTACTCGTTTTTATACTGTTAAACGACGTTTTAGACTGAACAGAGTTGAAAACTTGATTTTCTTAAAGGATTCATTTTTTTATATTTTCCATCAAGAAAGCCTCTTAGAACATCGGAACTTCAAATTATATGATATGTTCATGAATACCTGAAGCTTTCATCACTATACTGCCCGTGAGCTGCAGTAACTAATTTGTATGCTCTTAAACGACATTTCAGACTGAACAGAGTTGAAAACAAGATTTTCTAAAAGAATTCTTTTAAAAAACAAATTCCATCAAGAAAGTGTCTTAGGACATCGGAACTTCAAATTGTATGATATGTTCATGAATACCTGAAGCTTTCATCACTATACTGCCCGTGAGCTGCAGTAACTAAGTTTTATGCTCTTAAACGACGTTTCAGACTGAACAGAGTTGAAAACTAGATTTTCTAAAAGAATTCTTTTTTTTAAAAATATTTTCCATCAAGAAAGTGTTTCAGAACATCGGAACATCAAATTGTGTAATATGTTCATGAAACCTGAAGCTTTCATCACTATACTGCCCGTAAGGTGCAGTTACCCATTTTTATGCTCTTAAACGACGTTTCAGACTGAACAGAGTTGAAAACTGAATTTTCTTAAATAACTATTTTATTTTAATTTTCCATCAAGAAAGTGTCTCAGCACATCGGAATTACGAATTGTTGATATTTTCCTGAATACCTGAAGCTTTAATGCTGCCCCTAAGCTGCAGTTACCCATTTTTATGCTCTTAAATGACGTTTCAGACTGAACAGAGTTGAAAACTGAATTTTCTTAAAGAACTATTTTATTTTAATTTTCCATCAAGAAAGTGTCTCAGCACATCGGAATTACGAATTGTTGATATTTTCCTGAATACCTGAAGCTTTAATGCTGCCCCTAAGCTGCAGTTACCCATTTTTATGCTCTTAAACGACGTTTCAGAGTTGAAAACTTGATTTTCTTAAAGAATTAATTTTTCTATATTTTCCATCAAGAAGGCCTCTGAGAACATCAGAAATTCAAATTATATGATATGTTCATGAATACCTGAAGCTTTCATCACTATACTTCCCGTAAGCTGCATTTACTCATTTTTATGCTCTTAAACGACGATTCAGACTGAACAGAGTTGAAAACAAGATTTTCTAAAAGAATTCTTTTAAAAAAAAATTTCCATCAAGAAAGTGTCTCAGAACATCTGAACTTCAAATTGTATGATATGTTCATGAATAAGTGAAGCTTTCATCACTATACTGCCCGTGATTTGCAGTAACTTATTTTTATGCTCTTAAACGACGTTTCAGACTGAACAGAGTTGAAAACTAGATTTTCTTAAAGAATTCATTTTTTTTTATATTTTCCATCAAGAAAGTTTCCCAGAAAATCGGAACACCCTCGGAATCTCGCAACGCCGACGTCGACGGACGGGATGTACGTGACGCTGGACGCGCGTCCGTGGTGTTACGTGTGCGGGCGCGCGCGCCAGAACCGCAGCTTGCAGTTCTACCGGAGAACGAAAGAGCTCGCGGGGGAACTCGAACGCTACGTCGGTTGTCTGCGTTTCGAACCGTGATCCTGTGGCGGACACATTTGTGCGCGTGTGTGTTTGTGTGTGTGTTTGTGTGTGTGTGTTTGTTTGTGTGTGTGTGTGTGTGTGCGTGCGTGTGTGTGTGTGTGTGTGTGTGTGTGTGTGTGTGTGTGTGTGTGTGTGTGTGTGTGTGTGTGTTCTGTGTCGTTGCTTGTAACACTGGTGATGACTAAATAAATGTAAGAAAAAAACAATACAATGCAACTGTCTTGTCATGTCTTTATTTGTATCATTTATTTATTTTTTACATTTAGCATACGGGATGACTTGTAATACAACGTAAAACTCGGGTCGTTTCGACCCGTGGACGAGGCCGAGGGCTCACGGGTCATTCTGACCCCGGGACGACGGCGAGGCCGGGCGCTCGGCTATAAACGAGGGTCATTCAGACCCCGGGGACAGGAGCCTTGAAATCGACGACAAACGCGGGTCATTCTGACTCGGGAAGCCAAACCCCTTTTAACGTGAATCCACACCCTATTAACTTCAAGCCACACCCCTTTCACGTAAAGTCACACCCCTTTAATGTGATGCCAGACTCCATTAATATGAAGCCAGACCCCGTTAAAGTAAAGCCACACCCTTGTTAACGTGAAGCTATATTGTGAAGCCACATGACATTAACTTGAAGCCAAACCCCGTGAATGGGAAGCCACACCCCATTAATGTGAAGCCACACACAGTTAACATGAAGCCAAATCCATTTAATGTGAAGCAACGCCCCCTTGACGTGAAGCCACACTCCATTAGTGTGAATGCTAACCCTGTGAATGTAAAGCCACACCCCTTCAACGTGTTGCCACACCTCTTTAATATGAAGCCAAACCCTTTCATGGTGAAGCCACACCCCATTAACGTGAAGCCGCATCCATTTAACGTCAAGGCACACCGTGTTAAACTGAAGCCACACCCCGTTAACGTGAAGCTACACCCGATTAACGTTAAGCAACACTCCTTTGACATGAAGGCACACCCCATTAACGTGAATCCAAACCCCGTTAATGTGAAGCCACGCACCGTTAACGTGACGCCACATCCATTTAACGTGAACCTACACCCCGTTGACGTGAAGCCACACCCCAGTAACGTAAATCCACAACCTGTTAATGTAAAGCCACACCACTTTAACGTGTTGCCACACCCCGTTAATGTAAAGCTTCACCAAATTAATGTGAAGCCACACCCAGTTAACCTGAAGCTATACCCCTTCAACGTGATGCCACACCTAGGTAATGTGAAGCCACACCCCTTCAGCGTGAACTCACAACCCAATCACATGAAGCCACATCCATTTAACATGAAGCCACACTCCTTTAATTGAAAGCACACCACGTTAACGTGAAGGCACATCCTGTTAATGTGAAGCCACACCCCTTCAACGTGAAGCCAAAACCCATTAATGTGAAGGCATACCTCATTAAATTGAAGCCACAGTCCGTTTACCTGAAGCCACACACCGTTAACATGAAGCCACCCCTGTTAATGTGAAGTCACAAACAAGTAATGTGAAGCCACGCCCAGTAAATTTAACGCCCCACCGCGATATCTTGAAACATACCCAGTTAATGTGATGCCACACCCAATTAACGTAAAGCCACTCCCCTATTAATGTAAAGCCACATCCTGTTAACGTGAAGCCACACCCATTTAATATGAAGCCACACCTCAATAACTTGAAGTCACAACCCGTCCACGTAAAGTCACACCCCTTTAATGTGATGGCAGACTCCTTTAATTTCGAGCCACACCATTGTTAACATGATGCTTTTTTGTAATGCCATACAACATTAATTTGAAGCCACACCCCTTCAACTTTAAGCCTATCTCCATTAACATAAAGACACACCCCAGTAAAGTGATGCCACACCCCAATAATGTGAAGCCACCCCTGTTAACTGAAGTCAGACACAAGTAATGTGAAGCCACAACCATTTAATGTGAAGCCACAACCATTTAATGTGAAGCCACACCCAGTTAAAGTGAAGCCACATCCTTGTTAACATGAAGCCTTATTGTGAAGCCACACCCATTTCACACCCTGTTAACCTGAAGCCACGTTAACATGAAGCCACACCCCATTTATGTGAAACCACACAGTGTTATTGTGAAGCCACACCCACTTCACACCCATTTAATGTGATAAAGGAATCCTTTAATTTGATGCCACACCCCATTAATGTGAATCCACACCCCGTTAACGTTAGGCCATACTCCTTTAACGTGAAGCCACACACATTTAATGTGAAGACACACCCCTAAAGTAAAGTCACACCTCTTTAATTTGATGCCAGACCCCTTTAATTTGAAGCCACGCCCCGGTAAAGTGAAGCCACATCCTTGTTAACATGAAGCCTTATTGTGAAGCCACATCTATTTTACACCCTGTTAACCTGAAGCCACACGCCATTAACATAAAGCCACACCCGATTAATGTGAAGCCAGGCCCAGTTAACAATAGACCACACCCCTTTAACGCTAAGCCACGCCCCCATTAACGTTAAGCCACACCCAATTAACGTTAATCCATACCCCGAACGTGAAACCACACACCGTTAACATGAAGCCAGACCACATTAACGTGAATCCATACCCCGTCAACGTGAAGCCACACACAGTTAATGTGAAGCCACACCCCTTTTACATGGAGTCATGTGAAGCCAGTTCCCTTTAATTTGAAGCCACACCCCTTTAATGTGAAGCCACACCCGTTAATTTGAAGCCTCACCCTGTTAATGTTAAGCCACACCCGGTTATTGTGAAGCCACACCCTCTTCACGTAAAGTCACACCCATTTAATGTGATGCAAGAATCCTTTGATTTGATGCCACAACCCATTAATGTAAAGCCACACCCCATTAACGTTAGGCAATAGCCATATAACGTGAAGCCACCCCATTAACGTAAAGCCACACCCAGTTAATGTAAAGCCACAGCCATCCAACGTGAAGCCACACCCCGTTAATGTTAAGCCACACCCCTTTTACGTAAAGTCATGTGATGCCACTTTCCTTTAATTTGAAACCACACCCCTCGAAGTGAAGCCACATCCTTGTTAACATGAAGCTGTATTGTGAAGCCACACCCATTTAATGCCCTGTTACCCTGTAGCCACACCCCGTTAACGTAAAGCCACACGCCTTCAGCATGAAGCCACAAGCCATTCTCTTGAAGCCACATCCATTTATTGTGAAGCCACACCCCTTCAATGTGAAGGCACACCACGTTAACGTGAAGCCACACCCATTTAATGTCTAGCCACACCCCTTCAACGTGAAGCCAAAACCCATTAATGTGAAAGCCACACCCCATTAACCTGAAGCCACACACCGTTAACATGAAGCCACCCCTGTTAACATGAAGTCACAAACAAGTAATGTGAAGCCACGCCCAGTAATTGTAACGCCCCACCCCAATATCGTGAAACCACACCCCGTTAATGTGAAGCCACATCCGTTAAAGTAAAGCCACACACATTTAATGCGAAGACACACCCCTTTCACTAAAAGCCACACCCCTTTAATTTGATGCCAAACCTCTTTCATTTAAAGCCACACACCATTAAAGTGAAGCCACACTCCTTAACATAAAGCCACACCCAATTAATGTGAAGCCACGCCCCACAATAGGCCATACTGCTTTAACATGAAGCCACACCCCATTAACGTGAAGCCACACCCAATTAATGTTAATCCATACCCACGTGAAACCACACTGTGTTAACGTAAAGCATATTTTCATGAATACCTGATGCTTTTATCACTATACTGCCTGAAAGCTTTATTTCCTCATTGTTATGCCCGTAAACGATGTTTAAGGCTGAACAGAGTTGAAAACTTGATTTTCTTTGAAGAATTCATTTTTTTCCATTTTCGATCAAAAACGACTCCCCCGTTGAGCGACCCGTGTCAAGATATGAAATGTGAAAGCTTCGCACACAAGTCACACAAAGCCTCGCCGGCCTCCGAATGATCACAGGACACAGACAGTTGTAGTATATTGTTTTATTTTGTATAGTTATAACCCCCAGTGTTACAAGCAATAGCGCACACACACACAATTTCATGTAATTCCACATCCTCCCCTTGTCCTCGGATCAAGGTGTGTCTTTTGGTCCTACAAGCTAGCGGATGGTACCGTTTGAATCGCAACGGCCATATTAGTGGGAGGCAGCAATCTCGAGTGCCTCCGACCTTCTTTTAAAGCTACACTAGCCGAAGAAGCAAAAAAAAATAAAAAATGGCCGATTTAGAAAAGTGACTTCCCAAGGTCCAAAGAGCTCGTGGACGGGACCGTTGAACCGTGACGGCCGTGTTAGTGGGAGGCAGAAAACTCGAGTCCTTCCGACTTTCTGTAAAAGCTGCACGAGCCGAAGAAGCGAAAACAAAATGGCCGATTTAGAAGAGTGACTTCCCGAGGTCCTGCGAGCTCGTGGACGGGACCGTTGGAACCGCGACGGCCATGTTAGTGGGAGGCAGAAAACTTGAGTCCTTCCGACTTTTTGTGAAAGCTACACTAGCCGAAGAAGCAAAAAAACAAAATGGCCGATTTAGAAAAGTGACTTCCCGAGGTCCAAAGAGCTCGTGGACGGGACAGTTGGAACCGCGACGGCCGTGTTAGTGGGAGGCGGAAAACTCAAGTCATTCCGACTATCTGTAAAAGCTACACGAGCCGAAGAAGCGAAAACAAAATGGCCGATTTCAAAAACTGCCTTCCCGAGGTCCCGCGAGCACGGCGACGGGGTCGTCGGAACCGCGACGGCCGTATCAGTGGGAGCACGGCAAACTCGAGTGCTTCCGACTTTCTGTGAAAGCTACACTAGCCGAAGAAGAAAAAACAAAATGGCCGATTTAGAAAAGTGACTTCCCAGGGTCCCGTGAGCTCGGGGACGGGATCGTCGGAACCGCGACGGCCGTATTAGTGGGAGCGCGGCAAACTCGAGTGCTTCCGACTTTTCGCGAAAGCTGCAGGAGCCGAAGAAGCGAAAACAAAATGGCCGATTTAGAAAAGTGCCTTCCCGAGGACCCGGGATCGTCGGAACCGCGACAGCCGTGTTAGTGGGAGCGCGGCAAACTCGAGTGCTTCCGACTTTTTGCGAAAGCTACACGAGCCGAAGAAGCGAAAACAAAATGGCCGATTTCAAAAACTGCCTTCCCGAGGTCGCGCGAGATCGGCGACGGGGTCGTCGGAACCGCGACGGCCGTATCAGTGGGAGCACGGCAAACTCGAGTGCTTCCGACTTTCTGTGAAAGCTACACGAGCCGAAGAAGAAAAAACAAAATGGCCGATTTAGAAAAGTGCCTTCCCGAGGTCGCGCGAGGTCGCGCAAGCTCAGCGACGGGACCGTCGGAACCGCGATGGCCGTATTAGTGGGAGCGCGGCAAACTCGAGTGCTTCCGACTTTTTGTGAAAGCTGCAGGAGCCGAAGAAGCGAAAACAAAATGGCCGATTTAGAAAAGTGCCTTCCCGAGGTCCCTCGAGCTCGGCGCCGGGATCGTCGGAACCGCAACGGCCGTATCAGTGGGAGCGCGGCAAACTCGAGTGCTTCCGACTTTTCGCGAAAGCTGCACGAGCCGAAGAAGCGAAAACAAAATGGCCGATTTAGAAAAGTGCCTTCCCGAGGTCCTGCGGGCTCGAGGATAGGACCATCGGAACTGTTGGAAAGGGCCGTATTAGTCGGGTTGCAGCAAACTTTCAATTCTCCCCGAACTGATTCAGAGAAGTGCCTTCCCAAGGTCCTTCGTGCTCGGGGGTGCTACAGTTGGAACCGCTTTGCCGTTGTCCTTGGGTCGAAATTACCTTTGATTATCACCAGGCCCCTGCCGTTGTCCTTGGGTCAAAATGACCCTTGATTATCACCAAGCCCCTGCCGTTGTCCTTGGGTCAAAATGACCCTTGATTATCACCAAGCCCCTGCCGTTGTCCTTGGGTCAAAATGACCCTTTAGTATCACCGTGCCCCTGCCGTTGTCCTCGGGTCGAAATGACCCTCGTGTATCATCAACACTCCGCCGTTCTCCTTGGGTCTAAATGACCCTTGTGTGTCACCGAGCCCCTGCAGTTGTCCTTGGGTCAAAATGACCCGAGTGCATTATCAACACTCTGCTGTTTGCAAGTGGTGTGAGCGCCCACGCATCGAAGGCTCCAGATGAAAGGACATTGGACAGTTTGACCCGCAGGACACGGGGTGTGTACGGATCGGTGAGGCCACACGAGGGTTAATTTTCCATCAAGAAATTGTTTGAGAACATCGGAACTACAAATTGTATGACGTTTTCATGAATACCTGAAGCTTTCATCACTATACTGCCCGTAAGCTGCATTTACTCATTTTTATGCTCTAAAACGACGTTTCAGACCGAACAGAGTTGAAAACTAGATTTTCATAAGGAATTCTTTTTTTTACTTTTCCATCAAGAAAGTGTCTCAGAACATCGGAACTATAAATTGTATGACGTTTTCATGAATACCTGAAGCTTTTCACCCGTAAGCTGCATTTACTCATTTTTATGCTCTAAAACGACGTTTCAGACTGAGCAGAGTTGAAAACTAGATTTTCATAAGGAATTCTTTTTTTTTTTAACTTTTCCATCAAGAAAGTGTCTTAGAACATCGGAACTGCAAATTTTATGACGTTTTCATGAATACCTGAAGCTTTCATCACTATACTGCCCGTAAGATGCATTTACTCATTTTTATGCTCTTAAACGACGTTTCAGACCGAACAGAGTTGAAAACTAGATTTTCATAAGGAATTCTTTTTTTTTAACTTTTCCATCAAGAAAGTGTCTTAGAACATCGGAACTATAAATTGTATGACGTTTTCATGAATACCTGAAGCTTTCATCACTATACTGCCCGTCAGCCGCATTTACTCATTTTTATGCTCTTAAACGACGTTTAAGACCAAACCGAGTTGAAGACTAGCTTTTCATAAGGAATTCTTTTTTTTTTTTTAACTTTTCCATCAAGAAAGTGTCTTAGAACATCGGAACTATAAATTGTATGACGTTTTCATGAATACCTGAGGCTTCATCACTATACTGCCCGTAAGCTGCATTTACTCATTTTTATGCTCTAAAACGACGTTTCAGACCGAACAGAGTTGAAAACTAGATTTTCATAAGGAATTCTTTTTTTAAACTTTTCCATCAAGAAAGTGTCTCAGAACATCGGAACTATAAATTGTATGACGTTTTCATGAATATCTGAAGCTTTCATCATTGCCCGTAAGCTGCATTTACTCATTTTTATTCTCTAAAACTACGTTTCAGACCGAACAGAGTTGAAAACTAGATTTTCATAAGTAATTCTTTTTTTTAACCCTCGTGTTGTCCTCACTCATTCCTCGCACACCCCAAGTCCTACGGGGTCAATCTGTCTTTGCTAAAGAGCCTTCGATCAGCGCGAGCACACCAACGAAGCCGACCGAGCGATTACGCAGATGTGAATAAATTGTGTATAAATACAGCGTATAAGTACACCCCTTTCATAGTGTCCTTATTCGCACATAATAACTTGTGACACCTCATTTCAATTTGAATCAATTCAGTTTATTTTGAATAGCTCAGAGTAACAAAACCACATTATTATTTTCAATTTTTTTTGTAAACGCCTCAGAGGGCTTTACAATCTGGACACGTACGAAATGACGTCACGCGTCTTGGCTAAAGAGCCTTCGATCAGCGCGAGCGCACCAACGAAGCCGACCGCGGGATTACGCAGATGTGAATAAATTGTGTATAAATGCAGCGTATAAGTACACCCCTTTCATAGTGTCCTTATTCGCACATAATAACTTGTGACACCTCATTTCAATTTGAATCAATTCAGGTTATTTTGAATAGCTCAGAATAACAAATACACATTATTATTTTCTTTTTTTTTAGTAAACGCCTCAGAGGGCTTTACAATCTGGACACGTACGAAATGACGTCACGCGTCTTGGCTAAAGAGCCTTCGATCAGCGCGAGCGCACCAACGAAGCTGACCGCGGGATTACGCAGATGTGAATAAATTGTTTATAAATACACCGTATAAGTACACCCCTTTCATAGTGTCCTTATTCGCACATCATAACTTGTGACACCTCATTTCAATTTGAATCAATTCTGGTTATTTTGAATAGCTTAGAATAACAAATACACATTATTATTATTATTTTCTGTTTTTTTTTGTAAACGCCTCAGAGGGCTTTACAATCTGGACACGTACGAAATGACGTCACGCGTCTTGGCTAAAGAGCCTTCGATCAGCGCGAGCGCACCAACGAAGCCGACCGCGGGATTACGCAGATGTGAATAAATTGTGTATAAATACTGCGTATAAGTACACCCCTTTCATAGTGTCCTTATTCGCACATAATAACTTGTGACACCTCATTTCAATTTGAATCAATTCAGGTTATCTTGAATAGCTCAGAATAACAAATACACACTATTATTATTATTTTCTTTTTTTTTTATAAACACCTCAGAGGGCTTTATAATCTGGACATGTACGAAATGACGTCACGCGTCTTGGCTAATGAGCCTTCGATCAGCGCGAGCGCACCAACGAAGCCGACTGCTGGATTACGCAGATGTGAATAAATTGTGTATAAATGCAGCGTATAAGTACACCCCTTTCATAGTGTCCTTATTCGCACATAATAACTTGTGACACCTCATTTCAATTTGAATCAATTCATTTTATTTTGAATAGCTCAGAATAACAAATACACATCATTATTTTCTTTTTTTGTAAACGCCTTAGACGGCTTTACAATCTGGACACGTACGAAATGACGTCACGCGTCTTGGCTAAAGAGCCTTCGATCAGCGCGAGCGCACCAACGAAGCCGACTGCTGGATTACGCAGATGTGAATAAATTGTGTATAAATACAGCGTATAAGTACACCCCTTTCGTAGAACGAGAAGCGCGGGGCATGTCCAACGGCTGGAACGCGATCCCGTCCAGGCCGATCGAATGTGCTCTGGCCGCGACCGTGCCGGCCTGGGACGATTCCGCTCCCGCTCGAGAAGCCAGGCGACGGGTGATGTTTCTGCAGAGGGCGGACCAAGCGCCGCCGCCGCTGTTGAGAGCGTGGAGAGTCGCGTCCGACAGCCTCGATCGAGAGAGGGACCGCGACCGGCACCGGGACCGGGACCGGGCCTTTGACGATTCCGCGTTTGCCCGAGGGGCGGGCCGCCGCCGCCGCGACCGAATCCGAACGTCGGTTCGCCCGTTTGGCTGGCGAGCCAGGCTCCGTTTGTGCGCGTGTGTGTTTGTGTTTGTGTTTGTGTGTGTGCGTGTGTGTGTGTGTGTGTGTGTGTGCGTGTGTGTGTGTGTGTGTGTGTGTGTGTGTGTGTGTGTGTGTGTGTGTGTGCGTGTGTGTGTGTGTGTGTGTGTGTGTGTGTGTGTGTGTGTGTGTGTTTGTTCTGTGTCGTTGCTTGTAACACTGGTGATGACAAAATAAATGTAAGAAAAAAACAATACAATGCAACTGTCTTGTCATGTCTTTATTTGTATCATTTATTCATTTATTTTTTACATTTAGCATACGGGATGACTTGTAATACAACGTAAAACTCGGGTCGTTTCGACCCGAGGACGAGGCCGAGGGCTCACGGGTCATTCTGACCCCGGGGACTACGGCGAGGCCGGGAGCTCGGCTATAAACAAGGGTCATTCTGACCCCGGGGGACGGGGGCCGAGAGCTCGACGATAAACGCGGGTCAGTCTGACCCCGGTGACGAGGCCGGGAGCTCAGCGATATACGCGGGTCAGTCTGACCCCGGGGGACAAGGCCGGGAGCTCGGCGATAAACGCGGGTCATTCTGACCCCGTGGACGAGGGCCGGGAGCTCGGCAATATATGCGGGTCATTCTGACCCTGGGGACGGGGGCCGCGAGCTCGGCGATAAACACGGGTCAGTTTGACTCGGGGGACGAGGCCGAGGGCTCGCTCAAACTCGAGGGTCGAACAGACCCCAGGGCGACGGCGAGGGCTCGGTGGAAAGACGCGAGTCGTTTTAACCCGAGGACGACGTGCTTGACTGATTCATACGTACATGCATGCATGCATACGTATACACTGGTCGTGGTCATTTTGTGACCCTTAGACCGCGATACACACAAATACATAAACACTCGAACGTGGGTCTTTTTGACCCAGAAGGCAACAGGAGAGTTAAGTAGAAGTATAGATGCTAGGATATAGAAATACTTTGGTAAAAGTAGAAGTATCAACTCAAGCTTTTTACTTAAGTAAAAGTATAAAAGTACTGGGTTTCAAAACTACTTAAAAGTAAAACAGTAAAAGTAATGTAAGGGGAATTTCTTTTTCCCATTCAGTACGATTTCTTAAGCCGCGTCTCAGGGGCCTATAGTGCACTACCCCACCTCCCCCCAAAACAATCATTTTTCTCAAGGCCATAATGTTGTATTAAAATGGTATATTGAAAAATGTGGGATGCACTAGGCTACCTATTTCAGCTGCATATATATGTCCATTGAAAATGATCACATTTTATTACAATGCAAAACATTAAAGTACCATATGTGTACTACTGAGCATTAACATGCATTTCATGGAGCGGAAGACATGATAATAACTAGTTGCCTATAAGTATTGTAATATGTATGTTGAAAAAAGTCCATACCAGCCATACCTCACGGCAAAAAAAAAAAGTCATAGGCGCGTTGGTTCCTTTTTAAACTCCCCGCTATGGAGCGCATCTGTAAACCTATCAGCTGTATAGACATCCTATTTACCCCAAACAGACAGTCGCTGAAGAAACTCGCGCGACCGGGGAACCGCCGGCAGAGAGGAGCAGAGAGACGGAAGTATCGGGGCTCTCAAGTCTCACGCATTGAACGTGACTGTCCCTCCCGGCACAACAGATATTCGGCGGCGCGTATTTCTCATCGCGCGTTCTCCGAGACGGACATATTTGCAATCGGCTTCTCTGCTGTCCTTGCTTGAGAGTGACGTGATTGTAACGGTTGATTCATGTCATGTTCAGGTGCATCGCGTAAAAAAACAATAGGGTGTCGGAAAGGTATATACTTCTCTTCCAACCACAATCAAATTCACTCTATTCGGATGGCGCGATTTATCTGGCTAACCGGAATGAAAAACAAACCAAAATGAAATAGTAACGAGGCTATTTTTTTAAAAGTAGGGAGTAGAAAGTACAGATATTTGCGTGAAAAAGTAAGGAGTAGAAGTAAAAAGTAGTCTGGAAAAAAATACTCCAGTAAAATATAGACACTCAAAATTCCTACTTAAGTAAAGTAACGAAGTATTTGTACTTCGTTACTTGACACCTCTGCCTGTAATCTGCATTTACTCATTTGTATGTTCTTAATCGACGTTTCACACTGAACAGTGTTGAAAACTAGATTTTCTTAAAGAATTCATTTTTTTTAATATTTTCCATCTTAGAACATCGGAACTTAAATATTGTATGATATGTTCATGAATACCTGAAGCTTTCGTCACTATACTGTCGGTAAGTTGCATTTACTCGTTTTTATACTGTTAAACGACGTTTTAGACTGAACAGAGTTGAAAACTTGATTTTCTTAAAGGATTCATTTTTTTATATTTTCCATCAAGAAAGCCTCTTAGAACATCGGAACTTCAAATTATATGATATGTTCATGAATACCTGAAGCTTTCATCACTATACTGCCCGTGAGCTGCAGTAACTAATTTGTATGCTCTTAAACGACATTTCAGACTGAACAGAGTTGAAAACAAGATTTTCTAAAAGAATTCTTTTAAAAAACAAATTCCATCAAGAAAGTGTCTTAGGACATCGGAACTTCAAATTGTATGATATGTTCATGAATACCTGAAGCTTTCATCACTATACTGCCCGTGAGCTGCAGTAACTAAGTTTTATGCTCTTAAACGACGTTTCAGACTGAACAGAGTTGAAAACTAGATTTTCTAAAAGAATTCTTTTTTTAAAAAATATTTTCCATCAAGAAAGTGTTTCAGAACATCGGAACATCAAATTGTGTAATATGTTCATGAAACCTGAAGCTTTCATCACTATACTGCCCGTAAGGTGCAGTTACCCATTTTTATGCTCTTAAACGACGTTTCAGACTGAACAGAGTTGAAAACTGAATTTTCTTAAATAACTATTTTATTTTAATTTTCCATCAAGAAAGTGTCTCAGCACATCGGAATTACGAATTGTTGATATTTTCCTGAATACCTGAAGCTTTAATGCTGCCCCTAAGCTGCAGTTACCCATTTTTATGCTCTTAAATGACGTTTCAGACTGAACAGAGTTGAAAACTGAATTTTCTTAAAGAACTATTTTATTTTAATTTTCCATCAAGAAAGTGTCTCAGCACATCGGAATTACGAATTGTTGATATTTTCCTGAATACCTGAAGCTTTAATGCTGCCCCTAAGCTGCAGTTACCCATTTTTATGCTCTTAAACGACGTTTCAGAGTTGAAAACTTGATTTTCTTAAAGAATTAATTTTTCTATATTTTCCATCAAGAAAGCCTCTGAGAACATCAGAAATTCAAATTATATGATATGTTCATGAATACCTGAAGCTTTCATCACTATACTTCCCGTGAGCTGCAGTAACTAATTTGTATGCTCTTAAACGACATTTCAGACTGAACAGAGTTGAAAACAAGATTTTCTAAAAGAATTCTTTTAAAAAAAAAATTCCATCAAGAAAGTGTCTTAGGACATCGGAACTTCAAATTGTATGATATGTTCATGAATACCTGAAGCTTTCATCACTATACTGTCGGTAAGTTGCATTTACTCGTTTTTATACTGTTAAACGACGTTTTAGACTGAACAGAGTTGAAAACTAGATTTTCTAAAAGAATTCTTTTTTTTAAAAATATTTTCCATCAAGAAAGTGTTTCAGAACATCGGAACATCAAATTGTGTAATATGTTCATGAAACCTGAAGCTTTCATCACTATACTGCCCGTAAGGTGCAGTTACCCATTTTTATGCTCTTAAACGACGTTTCAGACTGAACAGAGTTGAAAACTGAATTTTCTTAAATAACTATTTTATTTTAATTTTCCATCAAGAAAGTGTCTCAGCACATCGGAATTACGAATTGTTGATATTTTCCTGAATACCTGAAGCTTTAATGCTGCCCCTAAGCTGCAGTTACCCATTTTTATGCTCTTAAATGACGTTTCAGACTGAACAGAGTTGAAAACTGAATTTTCTTAAAGAACTATTTTATTTTAATTTTCCATCAAGAAAGTGTCTCAGCACATCGGAATTACGAATTGTTGATATTTTCCTGAATACCTGAAGCTTTAATGCTGCCCCTAAGCTGCAGTTACCCATTTTTATGCTCTTAAACGACGTTTCAGAGTTGAAAACTTGATTTTCTTAAAGAATTAATTTTTCTATATTTTCCATCAAGAAGGCCTCTGAGAACATCAGAAATTCAAATTATATGATATGTTCATGAATACCTGAAGCTTTCATCACTATACTTCCCGTAAGCTGCATTTACTCATTTTTATGCTCTTAAACGACGATTCAGACTGAACAGAGTTGAAAACAAGATTTTCTAAAAGAATTCTTTTAAAAAAAAATTTCCATCAAGAAAGTGTCTCAGAACATCTGAACTTCAAATTGTATGATATGTTCATGAATAAGTGAAGCTTTCATCACTATACTGCCCGTGATTTGCAGTAACTTATTTTTATGCTCTTAAACGACGTTTCAGACTGAACAGAGTTGAAAACTAGATTTTCTTAAAGAATTCATTTTTTTTTATATTTTCCATCAAGAAAGTTTCCCAGAAAATCGGAACACCCTCGGAATCTCGCAACGCCGACGTCGACGGACGGGATGTACGTGACGCTGGACGCGCGTCCGTGGTGTTACGTGTGCGGGCGCGCGCGCCAGAACCGCAGCTTGCAGTTCTACCGGAGAACGAAAGAGCTCGCGGGGGAACTCGAACGCTACGTCGGTTGTCTGCGTTTCGAACCGTGATCCTGTGGCGGACACATTTGTGCGCGTGTGTGTTTGTGTGTGTGTTTGTGTGTGTGTGTGTGTGTGTGTGTGTGTGTGTGTGTTTGTTTGTGTGTGTGTGTGTGCGTGTGTGTGTGTGTGTGTGTGTGTGTGTGTGTGTGTGTGTGTGTGTGTGTGTGTGTGTGTGTGTTCTGTGTCGTTGCTTGTAACACTGGTGATGACTAAATAAATGTAAGAAAAAAACAATACAATGCAACTGTCTTGTCATGTCTTTATTTGTATCATTTATTTATTTTTTACATTTAGCATACGGGATGACTTGTAATACAACGTAAAACTCGGGTCGTTTCGACCCGTGGACGAGGCCGAGGGCTCACGGGTCATTCTGACCCCGGGACGACGGCGAGGCCGGGCGCTCGGCTATAAACGAGGGTCATTCAGACCCCGGGGACAGGAGCCTTGAAATCGACGACAAACGCGGGTCATTCTGACTCGGGAAGCCAAACCCCTTTTAACGTGAATCCACACCCTATTAACTTCAAGCCACACCCCTTTCACGTAAAGTCACACCCCTTTAATGTGATGCCAGACTCCATTAATATGAAGCCAGACCCTGTTAAAGTAAAGCCACACCCTTGTTAACGTGAAGCTATATTGTGAAGCCACATGACATTAACTTGAAGCCAAACCCCGTGAATGGGAAGCCACACCCCATTAATGTGAAGCCACACACAGTTAACATGAAGCCAAATCCATTTAATGTGAAGCAACGCCCCCTTGACGTGAAGCCACACTCCATTAGTGTGAATGCTAACCCTGTGAATGTAAAGCCACACCCCTTCAACGTGTTGCCACACCTCTTTAATATGAAGCCAAACCCTTTCATGGTGAAGCCACACCCCATTAACGTGAAGCCGCATCCATTTAACGTCAAGGCACACCGTGTTAAACTGAAGCCACACCCCGTTAACGTGAAGCTACACCCGATTAACGTTAAGCAACACTCCTTTGACATGAAGGCACACCCCATTAACGTGAATCCAAACCCCGTTAATGTGAAGCCACGCACCGTTAACGTGACGCCACATCCATTTAACGTGAACCTACACCCCGTTGACGTGAAGCCACACCCCAGTAACGTAAATCCACAACCTGTTAATGTAAAGCCACACCACTTTAACGTGTTGCCACACCCCGTTAATGTAAAGCTTCACCAAATTAATGTGAAGCCACACCCAGTTAACCTGAAGCTATACCCCTTCAACGTGATGCCACACCTAGGTAATGTGAAGCCACACCCCTTCAGCGTGAACTCACAACCCAATCACATGAAGCCACATCCATTTAACATGAAGCCACACTCCTTTAATTGAAAGCACACCACGTTAACGTGAAGGCACATCCTGTTAATGTGAAGCCACACCCCTTCAACGTGAAGCCAAAACCCATTAATGTGAAGGCATACCTCATTAAATTGAAGCCACAGTCCGTTTACCTGAAGCCACACACCGTTAACATGAAGCCACCCCTGTTAATGTGAAGTCACAAACAAGTAATGTGAAGCCACGCCCAGTAAATTTAACGCCCCACCGCCATATCTTGAAACATACCCAGTTAATGTGATGCCACACCCAATTAACGTAAAGCCACTCCCCTATTAATGTAAAGCCACATCCTGTTAACGTGAAGCCACACCCATTTAATATGAAGCCACACCTCAATAACTTGAAGTCACAACCCGTCCACGTAAAGTCACACCCCTTTAATGTGATGGCAGACTCCTTTAATTTCGAGCCACACCATTGTTAACATGATGCTTTTTTGTAATGCCATACAACATTAATTTGAAGCCACACCCCTTCAACTTTAAGCCTATCTCCATTAACATAAAGACACACCCCAGTAAAGTGATGCCACACCCCAATAATGTGAAGCCACCCCTGTTAACTGAAGTCAGACACAAGTAATGTGAAGCCACAACCATTTAATGTGAAGCCACAACCATTTAATGTGAAGCCACACCCAGTTAAAGTGAAGCCACATCCTTGTTAACATGAAGCCTTATTGTGAAGCCACACCCATTTCACACCCTGTTAACCTGAAGCCACGTTAACATGAAGCCACACCCCATTTATGTGAAACCACACAGTGTTATTGTGAAGCCACACCCACTTCACACCCATTTAATGTGATAAAGGAATCCTTTAATTTGATGCCACACCCCATTAATGTGAATCCACACCCCGTTAACGTTAGGCCATACTCCTTTAACGTGAAGCCACACACATTTAATGTGAAGACACACCCCTAAAGTAAAGTCACACCTCTTTAATTTGATGCCAGACCCCTTTAATTTGAAGCCACGCCCCGGTAAAGTGAAGCCACATCCTTGTTAACATGAAGCCTTATTGTGAAGCCACATCTATTTTACACCCTGTTAACCTGAAGCCACACGCCATTAACATAAAGCCACACCCGATTAATGTGAAGCCAGGCCCAGTTAACAATAGACCACACCCCTTTAACGCTAAGCCACGCCCCCATTAACGTTAAGCCACACCCAATTAACGTTAATCCATACCCCGAACGTGAAACCACACACCGTTAACATGAAGCCAGACCACATTAACGTGAATCCATACCCCGTCAACGTGAAGCCACACACAGTTAATGTGAAGCCACACCTCTTTTACATGGAGTCATGTGAAGCCAGTTCCCTTTAATTTGAAGCCACACCCCTTTAATGTGAAGCCACACCCGTTAATTTGAAGCCTCACCCTGTTAATGTTAAGCCACACCCGGTTATTGTGAAGCCACACCCTCTTCACGTAAAGTCACACCCATTTAATGTGATGCAAGAATCCTTTGATTTGATGCCACAACCCATTAATGTAAAGCCACACCCCATTAACGTTAGGCAATAGCCATATAACGTGAAGCCACCCCATTAACGTAAAGCCACACCCAGTTAATGTAAAGCCACAGTCATCCAACGTGAAGCCACACCCCGTTAATGTTAAGCCACACCCCTTTTACGTAAAGTCATGTGATGCCACTTTCCTTTAATTTGAAACCACACCCCTCGAAGTGAAGCCACATCCTTGTTAACATGAAGCTGTATTGTGAAGCCACACCCATTTAATGCCCTGTTACCCTGTAGCCACACCCCGTTAACGTAAAGCCACACGCCTTCAGCATGAAGCCACAAGCCATTCTCTTGAAGCCACATCCATTTATTGTGAAGCCACACCCCTTCAATGTGAAGGCACACCACGTTAACGTGAAGCCACACCCATTTAATGTCTAGCCACACCCCTTCAACGTGAAGCCAAAACCCATTAATGTGAAAGCCACACCCCATTAACCTGAAGCCACACACCGTTAACATGAAGCCACCCCTGTTAACATGAAGTCACAAACAAGTAATGTGAAGCCACGCCCAGTAATTGTAACGCCCCACCCCAATATCGTGAAACCACACCCCGTTAATGTGAAGCCACATCCGTTAAAGTAAAGCCACACACATTTAATGCGAAGACACACCCCTTTCACTAAAAGCCACACCCCTTTAATTTGATGCCAAACCTCTTTCATTTAAAGCCACACACCATTAAAGTGAAGCCACACTCCTTAACATAAAGCCACACCCAATTAATGTGAAGCCACGCCCCACAATAGGCCATACTGCTTTAACATGAAGCCACACCCCATTAACGTGAAGCCACACCCAATTAATGTTAATCCATACCCACGTGAAACCACACTGTGTTAACGTAAAGCATATTTTCATGAATACCTGATGCTTTTATCACTATACTGCCTGAAAGCTTTATTTCCTCATTGTTATGCCCGTAAACGATGTTTAAGGCTGAACAGAGTTGAAAACTTGATTTTCTTTGAAGAATTCATTTTTTTCCATTTTCGATCAAAAACGACTCCCCCGTTGAGCGACCCGTGTCAAGATATGAAATGTGAAAGCTTCGCACACAAGTCACACAAAGCCTCGCCGGCCTCCGAATGATCACAGGACACAGACAGTTGTAGTATATTGTTTTATTTTGTATAGTTATAACCCCCAGTGTTACAAGCAATAGCGCACACACACACAATTTCATGTAATTCCACATCCTCCCCTTGTCCTCGGATCAAGGTGTGTCTTTTGGTCCTACAAGCTAGCGGATGGTACCGTTTGAATCGCAACGGCCATATTAGTGGGAGGCAGCAATCTCGAGTGCCTCCGACCTTCTTTTAAAGCTACACTAGCCGAAGAAGCAAAAAAAAATAAAAAATGGCCGATTTAGAAAAGTGACTTCCCAAGGTCCAAAGAGCTCGTGGACGGGACCGTTGAACCGTGACGGCCGTGTTAGTGGGAGGCAGAAAACTCGAGTCCTTCCGACTTTCTGTAAAAGCTGCACGAGCCGAAGAAGCGAAAACAAAATGGCCGATTTAGAAGAGTGACTTCCCGAGGTCCTGCGAGCTCGTGGACGGGACCGTTGGAACCGCGACGGCCATGTTAGTGGGAGGCAGAAAACTTGAGTCCTTCCGACTTTTTGTGAAAGCTACACTAGCCGAAGAAGCAAAAAAACAAAATGGCCGATTTAGAAAAGTGACTTCCCGAGGTCCAAAGAGCTCGTGGACGGGACAGTTGGAACCGCGACGGCCGTGTTAGTGGGAGGCGGAAAACTCAAGTCATTCCGACTATCTGTAAAAGCTACACGAGCCGAAGAAGCGAAAACAAAATGGCCGATTTCAAAAACTGCCTTCCCGAGGTCCCGCGAGCACGGCGACGGGGTCGTCGGAACCGCGACGGCCGTATCAGTGGGAGCACGGCAAACTCGAGTGCTTCCGACTTTCTGTGAAAGCTACACTAGCCGAAGAAGAAAAAACAAAATGGCCGATTTAGAAAAGTGACTTCCCAGGGTCCCGTGAGCTCGGGGACGGGATCGTCGGAACCGCGACGGCCGTATTAGTGGGAGCGCGGCAAACTCGAGTGCTTCCGACTTTTCGCGAAAGCTGCAGGAGCCGAAGAAGCGAAAACAAAATGGCCGATTTAGAAAAGTGCCTTCCCGAGGACCCGGGATCGTCGGAACCGCGACAGCCGTGTTAGTGGGAGCGCGGCAAACTCGAGTGCTTCCGACTTTTTGCGAAAGCTACACGAGCCGAAGAAGCGAAAACAAAATGGCCGATTTCAAAAACTGCCTTCCCGAGGTCGCGCGAGATCGGCGACGGGGTCGTCGGAACCGCGACGGCCGTATCAGTGGGAGCACGGCAAACTCGAGTGCTTCCGACTTTCTGTGAAAGCTACACGAGCCGAAGAAGAAAAAACAAAATGGCCGATTTAGAAAAGTGCCTTCCCGAGGTCGCGCGAGGTCGCGCAAGCTCAGCGACGGGACCGTCGGAACCGCGATGGCCGTATTAGTGGGAGCGCGGCAAACTCGAGTGCTTCCGACTTTTTGTGAAAGCTGCAGGAGCCGAAGAAGCGAAAACAAAATGGCCGATTTAGAAAAGTGCCTTCCCGAGGTCCCTCGAGCTCGGCGCCGGGATCGTCGGAACCGCAACGGCCGTATCAGTGGGAGCGCGGCAAACTCGAGTGCTTCCGACTTTTCGCGAAAGCTGCACGAGCCGAAGAAGCGAAAACAAAATGGCCGATTTAGAAAAGTGCCTTCCCGAGGTCCTGCGGGCTCGAGGATAGGACCATCGGAACTGTTGGAAAGGGCCGTATTAGTCGGGTTGCAGCAAACTTTCAATTCTCCCCGAACTGATTCAGAGAAGTGCCTTCCCAAGGTCCTTCGTGCTCGGGGGTGCTACAGTTGGAACCGCTTTGCCGTTGTCCTTGGGTCGAAATTACCTTTGATTATCACCAGGCCCCTGCCGTTGTCCTTGGGTCAAAATGACCCTTGATTATCACCAAGCCCCTGCCGTTGTCCTTGGGTCAAAATGACCCTTGATTATCACCAAGCCCCTGCCGTTGTCCTTGGGTCAAAATGACCCTTTAGTATCACCGTGCCCCTGCCGTTGTCCTCGGGTCGAAATGACCCTCGTGTATCATCAACACTCCGCCGTTCTCCTTGGGTCTAAATGACCCTTGTGTGTCACCGAGCCCCTGCAGTTGTCCTTGGGTCAAAATGACCCGAGTGCATTATCAACACTCTGCTGTTTGCAAGTGGTGTGAGCGCCCACGCATCGAAGGCTCCAGATGAAAGGACATTGGACAGTTTGACCCGCAGGACACGGGGTGTGTACGGATCGGTGAGGCCACACGAGGGTTAATTTTCCATCAAGAAATTGTTTGAGAACATCGGAACTACAAATTGTATGACGTTTTCATGAATACCTGAAGCTTTCATCACTATACTGCCCGTAAGCTGCATTTACTCATTTTTATGCTCTAAAACGACGTTTCAGACCGAACAGAGTTGAAAACTAGATTTTCATAAGGAATTCTTTTTTTTACTTTTCCATCAAGAAAGTGTCTCAGAACATCGGAACTATAAATTGTATGACGTTTTCATGAATACCTGAAGCTTTTCACCCGTAAGCTGCATTTACTCATTTTTATGCTCTAAAACGACGTTTCAGACTGAGCAGAGTTGAAAACTAGATTTTCATAAGGAATTCTTTTTTTTTTTAACTTTTCCATCAAGAAAGTGTCTTAGAACATCGGAACTACAAATTTTATGACGTTTTCATGAATACCTGAAGCTTTCATCACTATACTGCCCGTAAGATGCATTTACTCATTTTTATGCTCTTAAACGACGTTTTAGACCGAACAGAGTTGAAAACTAGATTTTCATAAGGAATTCTTTTTTTTTAACTTTTCCATCAAGAAAGTGTCTTAGAACATCGGAACTATAAATTGTATGACGTTTTCATGAATACCTGAAGCTTTCATCACTATACTGCCCGTCAGCCGCATTTACTCATTTTTATGCTCTTAAACGACGTTTAAGACCAAACCGAGTTGAAGACTAGCTTTTCATAAGGAATTCTTTTTTTTTTTTTAACTTTTCCATCAAGAAAGTGTCTTAGAACATCGGAACTATAAATTGTATGACGTTTTCATGAATACCTGAGGCTTCATCACTATACTGCCCGTAAGCTGCATTTACTCATTTTTATGCTCTAAAACGACGTTTCAGACCGAACAGAGTTGAAAACTAGATTTTCATAAGGAATTCTTTTTTTTAACTTTTCCATCAAGAAAGTGTCTCAGAACATCGGAACTATAAATTGTATGACGTTTTCATGAATATCTGAAGCTTTCATCATTGCCCGTAAGCTGCATTTACTCATTTTTATTCTCTAAAACTACGTTTCAGACCGAACAGAGTTGAAAACTAGATTTTCATAAGTAATTCTTTTTTTTAACCCTCGTGTTGTCCTCACTCATTCCTCGCACACCCCAAGTCCTACGGGGTCAATCTGTCTTTGCTAAAGAGCCTTCGATCAGCGCGAGCACACCAACGAAGCCGACCGAGCGATTACGCAGATGTGAATAAATTGTGTATAAATACAGCGTATAAGTACACCCCTTTCATAGTGTCCTTATTCGCACATAATAACTTGTGACACCTCATTTCAATTTGAATCAATTCAGTTTATTTTGAATAGCTCAGAGTAACAAAACCACATTATTATTTTCAATTTTTTTTGTAAACGCCTCAGAGGGCTTTACAATCTGGACACGTACGAAATGACGTCACGCGTCTTGGCTAAAGAGCCTTCGATCAGCGCGAGCGCACCAACGAAGCCGACCGCGGGATTACGCAGATGTGAATAAATTGTGTATAAATGCAGCGTATAAGTACACCCCTTTCATAGTGTCCTTATTCGCACATAATAACTTGTGACACCTCATTTCAATTTGAATCAATTCAGGTTATTTTGAATAGCTCAGAATAACAAATACACATTATTATTTTCTTTTTTTTTAGTAAACGCCTCAGAGGGCTTTACAATCTGGACACGTACGAAATGACGTCACGCGTCTTGGCTAAAGAGCCTTCGATCAGCGCGAGCGCACCAACGAAGCTGACCGCGGGATTACGCAGATGTGAATAAATTGTTTATAAATACACCGTATAAGTACACCCCTTTCATAGTGTCCTTATTCGCACATCATAACTTGTGACACCTCATTTCAATTTGAATCAATTCTGGTTATTTTGAATAGCTTAGAATAACAAATACACATTATTATTATTATTTTCTGTTTTTTTTTGTAAACGCCTCAGAGGGCTTTACAATCTGGACACGTACGAAATGACGTCACGCGTCTTGGCTAAAGAGCCTTCGATCAGCGCGAGCGCACCAACGAAGCCGACCGCGGGATTACGCAGATGTGAATAAATTGTGTATAAATACTGCGTATAAGTACACCCCTTTCATAGTGTCCTTATTCGCACATAATAACTTGTGACACCTCATTTCAATTTGAATCAATTCAGGTTATCTTGAATAGCTCAGAATAACAAATACACACTATTATTATTATTTTCTTTTTTTTTTATAAACACCTCAGAGGGCTTTATAATCTGGACATGTACGAAATGACGTCACGCGTCTTGGCTAATGAGCCTTCGATCAGCGCGAGCGCACCAACGAAGCCGACTGCTGGATTACGCAGATGTGAATAAATTGTGTATAAATGCAGCGTATAAGTACACCCCTTTCATAGTGTCCTTATTCGCACATAATAACTTGTGACACCTCATTTCAATTTGAATCAATTCATTTTATTTTGAATAGCTCAGAATAACAAATACACATCATTATTTTCTTTTTTTGTAAACGCCTTAGACGGCTTTACAATCTGGACACGTACGAAATGACGTCACGCGTCTTGGCTAAAGAGCCTTCGATCAGCGCGAGCGCACCAACGAAGCCGACTGCTGGATTACGCAGATGTGAATAAATTGTGTATAAATACAGCGTATAAGTACACCCCTTTCGTAGAACGAGAAGCGCGGGGCATGTCCAACGGCTGGAACGCGATCCCGTCCAGGCCGATCGAATGTGCTCTGGCCGCGATCGTGCCGGCCTGGGACGATTCCGCTCCCGCTCGAGAAGCCAGGCGACGGGTGATGTTTCTGCAGAGGGCGGACCAAGCGCCGCCGCCGCTGTTGAGAGCGTGGAGAGTCGCGTCCGACAGCCTCGATCGAGAGAGGGACCGCGACCGGCACCGGGACCGGGACCGGGCCTTTGACGATTCCGCGTTTGCCCGAGGGGCGGGCCGCCGCCGCCGCGACCGAATCCGAACGTCGGTTCGCCCGTTTGGCTGGCGAGCCAGGCTCCGTTTGTGCGCGTGTGTGTTTGTGTTTGTGTTTGTGTGTGTGCGTGTGTGTGTGTGTGTGTGTGTGTGCGTGTGTGTGTGTGTGTGTGTGTGTGTGTGTGTGTGTGTGTGTGTGTGTGTGCGTGTGTGTGTGTGTGTGTGTGTGTGTGTGTGTGTGTGTGTGTGTTTGTTCTGTGTCGTTGCTTGTAACACTGGTGATGACAAAATAAATGTAAGAAAAAAACAATACAATGCAACTGTCTTGTCATGTCTTTATTTGTATCATTTATTCATTTATTTTTTACATTTAGCATACGGGATGACTTGTAATACAACGTAAAACTCGGGTCGTTTCGACCCGAGGACGAGGCCGAGGGCTCACGGGTCATTCTGACCCCGGGGACTACGGCGAGGCCGGGAGCTCGGCTATAAACAAGGGTCATTCTGACCCCGGGGGACGGGGGCCGAGAGCTCGACGATAAACGCGGGTCAGTCTGACCCCGGTGACGAGGCCGGGAGCTCAGCGATATACGCGGGTCAGTCTGACCCCGGGGGACAAGGCCGGGAGCTCGGCGATAAACGCGGGTCATTCTGACCCCGTGGACGAGGGCCGGGAGCTCGGCAATATATGCGGGTCATTCTGACCCTGGGGACGGGGGCCGCGAGCTCGGCGATAAACACGGGTCAGTTTGACTCGGGGGACGAGGCCGAGGGCTCGCTCAAACTCGAGGGTCGAACAGACCCCAGGGCGACGGCGAGGGCTCGGTGGAAAGACGCGAGTCGTTTTAACCCGAGGACGACGTGCTTGACTGATTCATACGTACATGCATGCATGCATACGTATACACTGGTCGTGGTCATTTTGTGACCCTTAGACCGCGATACACACAAATACATAAACACTCGAACGTGGGTCTTTTTGACCCAGAAGGCAACAGGAGAGTTAAGTAGAAGTATAGATGCTAGGATATAGAAATACTTTGGTAAAAGTAGAAGTATCAACTCAAGCTTTTTACTTAAGTAAAAGTATAAAAGTACTGGGTTTCAAAACTACTTAAAAGTAAAACAGTAAAAGTAATGTAAGGGGAATTTCTTTTTCCCATTCAGTACGATTTCTTAAGCCGCGTCTCAGGGGCCTATAGTGCACTACCCCACCTCCCCCCAAAACAATCATTTTTCTCAAGGCCATAATGTTGTATTAAAATGGTATATTGAAAAATGTGGGATGCACTAGGCTACCTATTTCAGCTGCATATATATGTCCATTGAAAATGATCACATTTTATTACAATGCAAAACATTAAAGTACCATATGTGTACTACTGAGCATTAACATGCATTTCATGGAGCGGAAGACATGATAATAACTAGTTGCCTATAAGTATTGTAATATGTATGTTGAAAAAAGTCCATACCAGCCATACCTCACGGCAAAAAAAAAAGTCATAGGCGCGTTGGTTCCTTTTTAAACTCCCCGCTATGGAGCGCATCTGTAAACCTATCAGCTGTATAGACATCCTATTTACCCCAAACAGACAGTCGCTGAAGAAACTCGCGCGACCGGGGAACCGCCGGCAGAGAGGAGCAGAGAGACGGAAGTATCGGGGCTCTCAAGTCTCACGCATTGAACGTGACTGTCCCTCCCGGCACAACAGATATTCGGCGGCGCGTATTTCTCATCGCGCGTTCTCCGAGACGGACATATTTGCAATCGGCTTCTCTGCTGTCCTTGCTTGAGAGTGACGTGATTGTAACGGTTGATTCATGTCATGTTCAGGTGCATCGCGTAAAAAAACAATAGGGTGTCGGAAAGGTATATACTTCTCTTCCAAC
>NW_027175832.1:12116363-12163863 GCF_023055335.1 Clinocottus analis
TAACGTGAAGCCACACACATTTAATGTGAAGACACACCCCTAAAGTAAAGTCACACCTCTTTAATTTGATGCCAGACCCCTTTAATTTGAAGCCACGCCCCGGTAAAGTGAAGCCACATCCTTGTTAACATGAAGCCTTATTGTGAAGCCACATCTATTTTACACCCTGTTAACCTGAAGCCACACGCCATTAACATAAAGCCACACCCGATTAATGTGAAGCCAGGCCCAGTTAACAATAGACCACACCCCTTTAACGCTAAGCCACGCCCCCATTAACGTTAAGCCACACCCAATTAACGTTAATCCATACCCCGAACGTGAAACCACACACCGTTAACATGAAGCCAGACCACATTAACGTGAATCCATACCCCGTCAACGTGAAGCCACACACAGTTAATGTGAAGCCACACCCCTTTTACATGGAGTCATGTGAAGCCAGTTCCCTTTAATTTGAAGCCACACCCCTTTAATGTGAAGCCACACCCGTTAATTTGAAGCCTCACCCTGTTAATGTTAAGCCACACCCGGTTATTGTGAAGCCACACCCTCTTCACGTAAAGTCACACCCATTTAATGTGATGCAAGAATCCTTTGATTTGATGCCACAACCCATTAATGTAAAGCCACACCCCATTAACGTTAGGCAATAGCCATATAACGTGAAGCCACCCCATTAACGTAAAGCCACACCCAGTTAATGTAAAGCCACAGCCATCCAACGTGAAGCCACACCCCGTTAATGTTAAGCCACACCCCTTTTACGTAAAGTCATGTGATGCCACTTTCCTTTAATTTGAAACCACACCCCTCGAAGTGAAGCCACATCCTTGTTAACATGAAGCTGTATTGTGAAGCCACACCCATTTAATGCCCTGTTACCCTGTAGCCACACCCCGTTAACGTAAAGCCACACGCCTTCAGCATGAAGCCACAAGCCATTCTCTTGAAGCCACATCCATTTATTGTGAAGCCACACCCCTTCAATGTGAAGGCACACCACGTTAACGTGAAGCCACACCCATTTAATGTCTAGCCACACCCCTTCAACGTGAAGCCAAAACCCATTAATGTGAAAGCCACACCCCATTAACCTGAAGCCACACACCGTTAACATGAAGCCACCCCTGTTAACATGAAGTCACAAACAAGTAATGTGAAGCCACGCCCAGTAATTGTAACGCCCCACCCCAATATCGTGAAACCACACCCCGTTAATGTGAAGCCACATCCGTTAAAGTAAAGCCACACACATTTAATGCGAAGACACACCCCTTTCACTAAAAGCCACACCCCTTTAATTTGATGCCAAACCTCTTTCATTTAAAGCCACACACCATTAAAGTGAAGCCACACTCCTTAACATAAAGCCACACCCAATTAATGTGAAGCCACGCCCCACAATAGGCCATACTGCTTTAACATGAAGCCACACCCCATTAACGTGAAGCCACACCCAATTAATGTTAATCCATACCCACGTGAAACCACACTGTGTTAACGTAAAGCATATTTTCATGAATACCTGATGCTTTTATCACTATACTGCCTGAAAGCTTTATTTCCTCATTGTTATGCCCGTAAACGATGTTTAAGGCTGAACAGAGTTGAAAACTTGATTTTCTTTGAAGAATTCATTTTTTTCCATTTTCGATCAAAAACGACTCCCCCGTTGAGCGACCCGTGTCAAGATATGAAATGTGAAAGCTTCGCACACAAGTCACACAAAGCCTCGCCGGCCTCCGAATGATCACAGGACACAGACAGTTGTAGTATATTGTTTTATTTTGTATAGTTATAACCCCCAGTGTTACAAGCAATAGCGCACACACACACAATTTCATGTAATTCCACATCCTCCCCTTGTCCTCGGATCAAGGTGTGTCTTTTGGTCCTACAAGCTAGCGGATGGTACCGTTTGAATCGCAACGGCCATATTAGTGGGAGGCAGCAATCTCGAGTGCCTCCGACCTTCTTTTAAAGCTACACTAGCCGAAGAAGCAAAAAAAAATAAAAAATGGCCGATTTAGAAAAGTGACTTCCCAAGGTCCAAAGAGCTCGTGGACGGGACCGTTGAACCGTGACGGCCGTGTTAGTGGGAGGCAGAAAACTCGAGTCCTTCCGACTTTCTGTAAAAGCTGCACGAGCCGAAGAAGCGAAAACAAAATGGCCGATTTAGAAGAGTGACTTCCCGAGGTCCTGCGAGCTCGTGGACGGGACCGTTGGAACCGCGACGGCCATGTTAGTGGGAGGCAGAAAACTTGAGTCCTTCCGACTTTTTGTGAAAGCTACACTAGCCGAAGAAGCAAAAAAACAAAATGGCCGATTTAGAAAAGTGACTTCCCGAGGTCCAAAGAGCTCGTGGACGGGACAGTTGGAACCGCGACGGCCGTGTTAGTGGGAGGCGGAAAACTCAAGTCATTCCGACTATCTGTAAAAGCTACACGAGCCGAAGAAGCGAAAACAAAATGGCCGATTTCAAAAACTGCCTTCCCGAGGTCCCGCGAGCACGGCGACGGGGTCGTCGGAACCGCGACGGCCGTATCAGTGGGAGCACGGCAAACTCGAGTGCTTCCGACTTTCTGTGAAAGCTACACTAGCCGAAGAAGAAAAAACAAAATGGCCGATTTAGAAAAGTGACTTCCCAGGGTCCCGTGAGCTCGGGGACGGGATCGTCGGAACCGCGACGGCCGTATTAGTGGGAGCGCGGCAAACTCGAGTGCTTCCGACTTTTCGCGAAAGCTGCAGGAGCCGAAGAAGCGAAAACAAAATGGCCGATTTAGAAAAGTGCCTTCCCGAGGACCCGGGATCGTCGGAACCGCGACAGCCGTGTTAGTGGGAGCGCGGCAAACTCGAGTGCTTCCGACTTTTTGCGAAAGCTACACGAGCCGAAGAAGCGAAAACAAAATGGCCGATTTCAAAAACTGCCTTCCCGAGGTCGCGCGAGATCGGCGACGGGGTAGTCGGAACCGCGACGGCCGTATCAGTGGGAGCGCGGCAAACTCGAGTGCTTCCGACTTTCTGTAAAAGCTGCACGAGCCGAAGAAGCGAAAACAAAATGGCCGATTTAGAAGAGTGACTTCCCGAGGTCCTGCGAGCTCGTGGACGGGACCGTTGGAACCGCGACGGCCATGTTAGTGGGAGGCAGAAAACTTGAGTCCTTCCGACTTTTTGTGAAAGCTACACTAGCCGAAGAAGCAAAAAAACAAAATGGCCGATTTAGAAAAGTGACTTCCCGAGGTCCAAAGAGCTCGTGGACGGGACAGTTGGAACCGCGACGGCCGTGTTAGTGGGAGGCAGAAAACTCAAGTCATTCCGACTATCTGTAAAAGCTACACGAGCCGAAGAAGCGAAAACAAAATGGCCGATTTCAAAAACTGCCTTCCCGAGGTCCCGCGAGCACGGCGACGGGGTCGTCGGAACCGCGACGGCCGTATCAGTGGGAGCACGGCAAACTCGAGTGCTTCCGACTTTCTGTGAAAGCTACACTAGCCGAAGAAGAAAAAACAAAATGGCCGATTTAGAAAAGTGACTTCCCAGGGTCCCGTGAGCTCGGGGACGGGATCGTCGGAACCGCGACGGCCGTATTAGTGGGAGCGCGGCAAACTCGAGTGCTTCCGACTTTTCGCGAAAGCTGCAGGAGCCGAAGAAGCGAAAACAAAATGGCCGATTTAGAAAAGTGCCTTCCCGAGGACCCGGGATCGTCGGAACCGCGACAGCCATGTTAGTGGGAGCGCAGCAAACTCGAGTGCTTCCGACTTTTTGCGAAAGCTACACGAGCCGAAGAAGCGAAAACAAAATGGCCGATTTCAAAAACTGCCTTCCCGAGGTCGCGCGAGATCGGCGACGGGGTCGTCGGAACCGCGACGGCCGTATCAGTGGGAGCACGGCAAACTCGAGTGCTTCCGACTTTCTGTGAAAGCTACACGAGCCGAAGAAGAAAAAACAAAATGGCCGATTTAGAAAAGTGCCTTCCCGAGGTCGCGCGAGGTCGCGCGAGCTCAGCGACGGGACCGTCGGAACCGCGATGGCCGTATTAGTGGGAGCGCGGCAAACTCGAGTGCTTCCGACTTTTTGTGAAAGCTGCAGGAGCCGAAGAAGCGAAAACAAAATGGCCGATTTAGAAAAGTGCCTTCCCGAGGTCCCTCGAGCTCGGCGCCGGGATCGTCGGAACCGCAACGGCCGTATCAGTGGGAGCGCGGCAAACTCGAGTGCTTCCGACTTTTCGCGAAAGCTGCACGAGCCGAAGAAGCGAAAACAAAATGGCCGATTTAGAAAAGTGCCTTCCCGAGGTCCTGCGGGCTCGAGGATAGGACCATCGGAACTGTTGGAAAGGGCCGTATTAGTCGGGTTGCAGCAAACTTTCAATTCTCCCCGAACTGATTCAGAGAAGTGCCTTCCCAAGGTCCTTCGTGCTCGGGGGTGCTACAGTTGGAACCGCTTTGCCGTTGTCCTTGGGTCGAAATTACCTTTGATTATCACCAGGCCCCTGCCGTTGTCCTTGGGTCAAAATGACCCTTGATTATCACCAAGCCCCTGCCGTTGTCCTTGGGTCAAAATGACCCTTGATTATCACCAAGCCCCTGCCGTTGTCCTTGGGTCAAAATGACCCTTTAGTATCACCGTGCCCCTGCCGTTGTCCTCGGGTCGAAATGACCCTCGTGTATCATCAACACTCCGCCGTTCTCCTTGGGTCTAAATGACCCTTGTGTGTCACCGAGCCCCTGCAGTTGTCCTTGGGTCAAAATGACCCGAGTGCATTATCAACACTCTGCTGTTTGCAAGTGGTGTGAGCGCCCACGCATCGAAGGCTCCAGATGAAAGGACATTGGACAGTTTGACCCGCAGGACACGGGGTGTGTACGGATCGGTGAGGCCACACGAGGGTTAATTTTCCATCAAGAAATTGTTTGAGAACATCGGAACTACAAATTGTATGACGTTTTCATGAATACCTGAAGCTTTCATCACTATACTGCCCGTAAGCTGCATTTACTCATTTTTATGCTCTAAAACGACGTTTCAGACCGAACAGAGTTGAAAACTAGATTTTCATAAGGAATTCTTTTTTTTACTTTTCCATCAAGAAAGTGTCTCAGAACATCGGAACTATAAATTGTATGACGTTTTCATGAATACCTGAAGCTTTTCACCCGTAAGCTGCATTTACTCATTTTTATGCTCTAAAACGACGTTTCAGACTGAGCAGAGTTGAAAACTAGATTTTCATAAGGAATTCTATTTTTTTTTAACTTTTCCATCAAGAAAGTGTCTTAGAACATCGGAACTACAAATTTTATGACGTTTTCATGAATACCTGAAGCTTTCATCACTATACTGCCCGTAAGATGCGTTTACTCATTTTTATGCTCTTAAACGACGTTTCAGACCGAACAGAGTTGAAAACTAGATTTTCATAAGGAATTCTTTTTTTTTAACTTTTCCATCAAGAAAGTGTCTTAGAACATCGGAACTATAAATTGTATGACGTTTTCATGAATACCTGAAGCTTTCATCACTATTCTGCCCGTCAGCCGCATTTACTCATTTTTATGCTCTTAAACGACGTTTAAGACCAAACCGAGTTGAAGACTAGCTTTTCATAAGGAATTCTTTTTTTTTTTTTAACTTTTCCATCAAGAAAGTGTCTTAGAACATCGGAACTATAAATTGTATGACGTTTTCATGAATACCTGAGGCTTCATCACTATACTGCCCGTAAGCTGCATTTACTCATTTTTATGCTCTAAAACGACGTTTCAGACCGAACAGAGTTGAAAACTAGATTTTCATAAGGAATTCTTTTTTTTAACTTTTCCATCAAGAAAGTGTCTCAGAACATCGGAACTATAAATTGTATGACGTTTTCATGAATATCTGAAGCTTTCATCATTGCCCGTAAGCTGCATTTACTCATTTTTATTCTCTAAAACTACGTTTCAGACCGAACAGAGTTGAAAACTAGATTTTCATAAGTAATTCTTTTTTTTAACCCTCGTGTTGTCCTCACTCATTCCTCGCACACCCCAAGTCCTACGGGGTCAATCTGTCTTTGCTAAAGAGCCTTCGATCAGCGCGAGCACACCAACGAAGCCGACCGAGCGATTACGCAGATGTGAATAAATTGTGTATAAATACAGCGTATAAGTACACCCCTTTCATAGTGTCCTTATTCGCACATCATAACTTGTGACACCTCATTTCAATTTGAATCAATTCTGGTTATTTTGAATAGCTTAGAATAACAAATACACATTATTATTATTATTTTCTGTTTTTTTTTGTAAACGCCTCAGAGGGCTTTACAATCTGGACACGTACGAAATGACGTCACGCGTCTTGGCTAAAGAGCCTTCGATCAGCGCGAGCGCACCAACGAAGCTGACCGCGGGATTACGCAGATGTGAATAAATTGTGTATAAATACTGCGTATAAGTACACCCCTTTCATAGTGTCCTTATTCGCACATAATAACTTGTGACACCTCATTTCAATTTGAATCAATTCAGGTTATCTTGAATAGCTCAGAATAACAAATACACACTATTATTATTATTTTCTTTTTTTTTTATAAACACCTCAGAGGGCTTTATAATCTGGACATGTACGAAATGACGTCACGCGTCTTGGCTAATGAGCCTTCGATCAGCGCGAGCGCACCAACGAAGCCGACTGCTGGATTACGCAGATGTGAATAAATTGTGTATAAATGCAGCGTATAAGTACACCCCTTTCATAGTGTCCTTATTCGCACATAATAACTTGTGACACCTCATTTCAATTTGAATCAATTCATTTTATTTTGAATAGCTCAGAATAACAAATACACATCATTATTTTCTTTTTTTGTAAACGCCTTAGACGGCTTTACAATCTGGACACGTACGAAATGACGTCACGCGTCTTGGCTAAAGAGCCTTCGATCAGCGCGAGCGCACCAACGAAGCCGACTGCTGGATTACGCAGATGTGAATAAATTGTGTATAAATACAGCGTATAAGTACACCCCTTTCGTAGAACGAGAAGCGCGGGGCATGTCCAACGGCTGGAACGCGATCCCGTCCAGGCCGATCGAATGTGCTCTGGCCGCGACCGTGCCGGCCTGGGACGATTCCGCTCCCGCTCGAGAAGCCAGGCGACGGGTGATGTTTCTGCAGAGGGCGGACCAAGCGCCGCCGCCGCTGTTGAGAGCGTGGAGAGTCGCGTCCGACAGCCTCGATCGAGAGAGGGACCGCGACCGGCACCGGGACCGGGACCGGGCCTTTGACGATTCCGCGTTTGCCCGAGGGGCGGGCCGCCGCCGCCGCGACCGAATCCGAACGTCGGTTCGCCCGTTTGGCTGGCGAGCCAGGCTCCGTTTGTGCGCGTGTGTGTTTGTGTTTGTGTTTGTGTGTGTGCGTGTGTGTGTGTGTGTGTGTGTGTGTGTGCGTGTGTGTGCGTGTGTGTGTGTGTGTGTGTGTGTGTGTGTGTGTGTGCGTGTGTGTGTGTGTGTGTGTGTGTGTGTGTGTGTGTGTGTGTGTTTGTTCTGTGTCGTTGCTTGTAACACTGGTGATGACAAAATAAATGTAAGAAAAAAACAATACAATGCAACTGTCTTGTCATGTCTTTATTTGTATCATTTATTCATTTATTTTTTACATTTAGCATACGGGATGACTTGTAATACAACGTAAAACTCGGGTCGTTTCGACCCGAGGACGAGGCCGAGGGCTCACGGGTCATTCTGACCCCGGGGACTACGGCGAGGCCGGGAGCTCGGCTATAAACAAGGGTCATTCTGACCCCGGGGGACGGGGGCCGAGAGCTCGACGATAAACGCGGGTCAGTCTGACCCCGGTGACGAGGCCGGGAGCTCAGCGATATACGCGGGTCAGTCTGACCCCGGGGGACAAGGCCGGGAGCTCGGCGATAAACGCGGGTCATTCTGACCCCGTGGACGAGGGCCGGGAGCTCGGCAATATATGCGGGTCATTCTGACCCTGGGGACGGGGGCCGCGAGCTCGGCGATAAACACGGGTCAGTTTGACTCGGGGGACGAGGCCGAGGGCTCGCTCAAACTCGAGGGTCGAACAGACCCCAGGGCGACGGCGAGGGCTCGGTGGAAAGACGCGAGTCGTTTTAACCCGAGGACGACGTGCTTGACTGATTCATACGTACATGCATGCATGCATACGTATACACTGGTCGTGGTCATTTTGTGACCCTTAGACCGCGATACACACAAATACATAAACACTCGAACGTGGGTCTTTTTGACCCAGAAGGCAACAGGAGAGTTAAGTAGAAGTATAGATGCTAGGATATAGAAATACTTTGGTAAAAGTAGAAGTATCAACTCAAGCTTTTTACTTAAGTAAAAGTATAAAAGTACTGGGTTTCAAAACTACTTAAAAGTAAAACAGTAAAAGTAATGTAAGGGGAATTTCTTTTTCCCATTCAGTACGATTTCTTAAGCCGCGTCTCAGGGGCCTATAGTGCACTAACCCACCTCCCCCCAAAACAATCATTTTTCTCAAGGCCATAATGTTGTATTAAAATGGTATATTGAAAAATGTGGGATGCACTAGGCTACCTATTTCAGCTGCATATATATGTCCATTGAAAATGATCACATTTTATTACAATGCAAAACATTAAAGTACCATATGTGTACTACTGAGCATTAACATGCATTTCATGGAGCGGAAGACATGATAATAACTAGTTGCCTATAAGTATTGTAATATGTATGTTGAAAAAAGTCCATACCAGCCATACCTCACGGCAAAAAAAAAAAGTCATAGGCGCGTTGGTTCCTTTTTAAACTCCCCGCTATGGAGCGCATCTGTAAACCTATCAGCTGTATAGACATCCTATTTACCCCAAACAGACAGTCGCTGAAGAAACTCGCGCGACCGGGGAACCGCCGGCAGAGAGGAGCAGAGAGACGGAAGTATCGGGGCTCTCAAGTCTCACGCATTGAACGTGACTGTCCCTCCCGGCACAACAGATATTCGGCGGCGCGTATTTCTCATCGCGCGTTCTCCGAGACGGACATATTTGCAATCGGCTTCTCTGCTGTCCTTGCTTGAGAGTGACGTGATTGTAACGGTTGATTCATGTCATGTTCAGGTGCATCGCGTAAAAAAACAATAGGGTGTCGGAAAGGTATATACTTCTCTTCCAACCACAATCAAATTCACTCTATTCGGATGGCGCGATTTATCTGGCTAACCGGAATGAAAAACAAACCAAAATGAAATAGTAACGAGGCTATTTTTTTAAAAGTAGGGAGTAGAAAGTACAGATATTTGCGTGAAAAAGTAAGGAGTAGAAGTAAAAAGTAGTCTGGAAAAAAATACTCCAGTAAAATATAGACACTCAAAATTCCTACTTAAGTAAAGTAACGAAGTATTTGTACTTCGTTACTTGACACCTCTGCCTGTAATCTGCATTTACTCATTTGTATGTTCTTAATCGACGTTTCACACTGAACAGTGTTGAAAACTAGATTTTCTTAAAGAATTCATTTTTTTTTATATTTTCCATCTTAGAACATCGGAACTTAAATATTGTATGATATGTTCATGAATACCTGAAGCTTTCGTCACTATACTGTCGGTAAGTTGCATTTACTCGTTTTTATACTGTTAAACGACGTTTTAGACTGAACAGAGTTGAAAACTTGATTTTCTTAAAGGATTCATTTTTTTATATTTTCCATCAAGAAAGCCTCTTAGAACATCGGAACTTCAAATTATATGATATGTTCATGAATACCTGAAGCTTTCATCACTATACTGCCCGTGAGCTGCAGTAACTAATTTGTATGCTCTTAAACGACATTTCAGACTGAACAGAGTTGAAAACAAGATTTTCTAAAAGAATTCTTTTAAAAAACAAATTCCATCAAGAAAGTGTCTTAGGACATCGGAACTTCAAATTGTATGATATGTTCATGAATACCTGAAGCTTTCATCACTATACTGTCGGTAAGTTGCATTTACTCGTTTTTATACTGTTAAACGACGTTTTAGACTGAACAGAGTTGAAAACTAGATTTTCTAAAAGAATTCTTTTTTTTAAAAAATATTTTCCATCAAGAAAGTGTTTCAGAACATCGGAACATCAAATTGTGTAATATGTTCATGAAACCTGAAGCTTTCATCACTATACTGCCCGTAAGGTGCAGTTACCCATTTTTATGCTCTTAAACGACGTTTCAGACTGAACAGAGTTGAAAACTGAATTTTCTTAAATAACTATTTTATTTTAATTTTCCATCAAGAAAGTGTCTCAGCACATCGGAATTACGAATTGTTGATATTTTCCTGAATACCTGAAGCTTTAATGCTGCCCCTAAGCTGCAGTTACCCATTTTTATGCTCTTAAATGACGTTTCAGACTGAACAGAGTTGAAAACTGAATTTTCTTAAAGAACTATTTTATTTTAATTTTCCATCAAGAAAGTGTCTCAGCACATCGGAATTACGAATTGTTGATATTTTCCTGAATACCTGAAGCTTTAATGCTGCCCCTAAGCTGCAGTTACCCATTTTTATGCTCTTAAACGACGTTTCAGAGTTAAAAACTTGATTTTCTTAAAGAATAAATTTTTCTATATTTTCCATCAAGAAGGCCTCTGAGAACATCAGAAATTCAAATTATATGATATGTTCATGAATACCTGAAGCTTTCATCACTATACTTCCCGTAAGCTGCATTTACTCTTTTTTATGCTCTTAAACGACGATTCAGACTGAACAGAGTTGAAAACAAGATTTTCTAAAAGAATTCTTTTAAAAAAAAATTTCCATCAAGAAAGTGTCTCAGAACATCTGAACTTCAAATTGTATGATATGTTCATGAATAAGTGAAGCTTTCATCACTATACTGCCCGTGATTTGCAGTAACTTATTTTTATGCTCTTAAACGACGTTTCAGACTGAACAGAGTTGAAAACTAGATTTTCTTAAAGAATTCATTTTTTTTTATATTTTCCATCAAGAAAGTTTCCCAGAAAATCGGAACACCCTCGGAATCTCGCAACGCCGACGTCGACGGACGGGATGTACGTGACGCTGGACGCGCGTCCGTGGTGTTACGTGTGCGGGCGCGCGCGCCAGAACCGCAGCTTGCAGTTCTACCGGAGAACGAAAGAGCTCGCGGGGGAACTCGAACGCTACGTCGGTTGTCTGCGTTTCGAACCGTGATCCTGTGGCGGACACATTTGTGCGCGTGTGTGTTTGTGTGTGTGTGTGTGTGTGTGTGTGTGTGTGTGTGTGTTTGTGTTTGTTTGTGTGTGTGTGTGTGCGTGTGTGTGTGTGTGTGTGTGTGTGTGTGTGTGTGTGTGTGTGTGTGTGTGTGTTCTGTGTCGTTGCTTGTAACACTGGTGATGACTAAATAAATGTAAGAAAAAAACAATACAATGCAACTGTCTTGTCATGTCTTTATTTGTATCATTTATTTATTTTTTACATTTAGCATACGGGATGACTTGTAATACAACGTAAAACTCGGGTCGTTTCGACCCGTGGACGAGGCCGAGGGCTCACGGGTCATTCTGACCCCGGGGACGACGGCGAGGCCGGGCGCTCGGCTATAAACGAGGGTCATTCAGACCCCGGGGACAGGGGCCTTGAAATCGACGACAAACGCGGGTCATTCTGACTCGGGAAGCCAAACCCCTTTTAACGTGAATCCACACCCTATTAACTTCAAGCCACACCCCTTTCACGTAAAGTCACACCCCTTTAATGTGATGCCAGACTCCATTAATATGAAGCCAGACCCCGTTAAAGTAAAGCCACACCCTTGTTAACGTGAAGCTATATTGTGAAGCCACATGACATTAACTTGAAGCCAAACCCTGTGAATGGGAAGCCACACCCCATTAATGTGAAGCCACACACAGTTAACATGAAGCCAAATCCATTTAATGTGAAGCAACGCCCCCTTGACGTGAAGCCACACTCCATTAGTGTGAATGCTAACCCTGTGAATGTAAAGCCACACCCCTTCAACGTGTTGCCACACCTCTTTAATATGAAGCCAAACCCTTTCATGGTGAAGCCACACCCCATTAACGTGAAGCCGCATCCATTTAACGTCAAGGCACACCGTGTTAAACTGAAGCCACACCCCGTTAACGTGAAGCTACACCCGATTAACGTTAAGCAACACTCCTTTGACATGAAGGCACACCCCATTAACGTGAATCCAAACCCCGTTAATGTGAAGCCACGCACCGTTAACGTGACGCCACATCCATTTAACGTGAACCTACACCCCGTTGACGTGAAGCCACACCCCAGTAACGTAAATCCACAACCTGTTAATGTAAAGCCACACCACTTTAACGTGTTGCCACACCCCGTTAATGTAAAGCTTCACCAAATTAATGTGAAGCCACACCCAGTTAACCTGAAGCTATACCCCTTCAATGTGATGCCACACCCAGGTAATGTGAAGCCACACCCCTTCAGCGTGAACTCACAACCCAATCACATGAAGCCACATCCATTTAACATGAAGCCACACTCCTTTAATTGAAAGCACACCACGTTAACGTGAAGGCACACCCTGTTAATGTGAAGCCACACCCCTTCAACGTGAAGCCAAAACCCATTAATGTGAAGGCATACCTCATTAAATTGAAGCCACAGTCCGTTTACCTGAAGCCACACACCGTTAACATGAAGCCACCCCTGTTAATGTGAAGTCACAAACAAGTAATGTGAAGCCACGCCCAGTAAATTTAACGCCCCACCGCGATTTCTTGAAACATACCCAGTTAATGTGATGCCACACCCAATTAACGTAAAGCCACTCCCCTATTAATGTAAAGCCACATCCTGTTAACGTGAAGCCACACCCATTTAATATGAAGCCACACCTCAATAACTTGAAGTCACAACCCGTCCACGTAAAGTCACACCCCTTTAATGTGATGGCAGACTCCTTTAATTTCGAGCCACACCATTGTTAACATGATGCTTTTTGTAATGCCATACAACATTAATTTGAAGCCACACCCCTTCAACTTTAAGCCTATCTCCATTAACATAAAGACACACCCCAGTAAAGTGATGCCACACCCCAATAATGTGAAGCCACCCCTGTTAACTGAAGTCAGACACAAGTAATGTGAAGCCACAACCATTTAATGTGAAGCCACAACCATTTAATGTGAAGCCACACCCAGTTAAAGTGAAGCCACATCCTTGTTAACATGAAGCCTTATTGTGAAGCCACACCCATTTCACACCCTGTTAACCTGAAGCCACGTTAACATGAAGCCACACCCCATTTATGTGAAACCACACAGTGTTATTGTGAAGCCACACCCACTTCACACCCATTTAATGTGATAAAGGAATCCTTTAATTTGATGCCACACCCCATTAATGTGAATCCACACCCCGTTAACGTTAGGCCATACTCCTTTAACGTGAAGCCACACACATTTAATGTGAAGACACACCCCTAAAGTAAAGTCACACCTCTTTAATTTGATGCCAGACCCCTTTAATTTGAAGCCACGCCCCGGTAAAGTGAAGCCACATCCTTGTTAACATGAAGCCTTATTGTGAAGCCACATCTATTTTACACCCTGTTAACCTGAAGCCACACGCCATTAACATAAAGCCACACCCGATTAATGTGAAGCCAGGCCCAGTTAACAATAGACCACACCCCTTTAACGCTAAGCCACGCCCCCATTAACGTTAAGCCGCACCCAATTAACGTTAATCCATACCCCGAACGTGAAACCACACACCGTTAACATGAAGCCAGACCACATTAACGTGAATCCATACCCCGTCAACGTGAAGCCACACACAGTTAATGTGAAGCCACACCCCTTTTACATGGAGTCATGTGAAGCCAGTTCCCTTTAATTTGAAGCCACACCCCTTTAATGTGAAGCCACACCCGTTAATTTGAAGCCTCACCCTGTTAATGTTAAGCCACACCCGGTTATTGTGAAGCCACACCCTCTTCACGTAAAGTCACACCCATTTAATGTGATGCAAGAATCCTTTGATTTGATGCCACAACCCATTAATGTAAAGCCACACCCCATTAACGTTAGGCAATAGCCATATAACGTGAAGCCACCCCATTAACGTAAAGCCACACCCAGTTAATGTAAAGCCACAGCCATCCAACGTGAAGCCACACCCCGTTAATGTTAAGCCACACCCCTTTTACGTAAAGTCATGTGATGCCACTTTCCTTTAATTTGAAACCACACCCCTCGAAGTGAAGCCACATCCTTGTTAACATGAAGCTGTATTGTGAAGCCACACCCATTTAATGCCCTGTTACCCTGTAGCCACACCCCGTTAACGTAAAGCCACACGCCTTCAGCATGAAGCCACAAGCCATTCTCTTGAAGCCACATCCATTTATTGTGAAGCCACACCCCTTCAATGTGAAGGCACACCACGTTAACGTGAAGCCACACCCATTTAATGTCTAGCCACACCCCTTCAACGTGAAGCCAAAACCCATTAATGTGAAAGCCACACCCCATTAACCTGAAGCCACACACCGTTAACATGAAGCCACCCCTGTTAACATGAAGTCACAAACAAGTAATGTGAAGCCACGCCCAGTAATTGTAACGCCCCACCCCAATATCGTGAAACCACACCCCGTTAATGTGAAGCCACATCCGTTAAAGTAAAGCCACACACATTTAATGCGAAGACACACCCCTTTCACTAAAAGCCACACCCCTTTAATTTGATGCCAAACCTCTTTCATTTAAAGCCACACACCATTAAAGTGAAGCCACACTCCTTAACATAAAGCCACACCCAATTAATGTGAAGCCACGCCCCACAATAGGCCATACTGCTTTAACATGAAGCCACACCCCATTAACGTGAAGCCACACCCAATTAATGTTAATCCATACCCACGTGAAACCACACTGTGTTAACGTAAAGCATATTTTCATGAATACCTGATGCTTTTATCACTATACTGCCTGAAAGCTTTATTTCCTCATTGTTATGCCCGTAAACGATGTTTAAGGCTGAACAGAGTTGAAAACTTGATTTTCTTTGAAGAATTCATTTTTTTCCATTTTCGATCAAAAACGACTCCCCCGTTGAGCGACCCGTGTCAAGATATGAAATGTGAAAGCTTCGCACACAAGTCACACAAAGCCTCGCCGGCCTCCGAATGATCACAGGACACAGACAGTTGTAGTATATTGTTTTATTTTGTATAGTTATAACCCCCAGTGTTACAAGCAATAGCGCACACACACACAATTTCATGTAATTCCACATCCTCCCCTTGTCCTCGGATCAAGGTGTGTCTTTTGGTCCTACAAGCTAGCGGATGGTACCGTTTGAATCGCAACGGCCATATTAGTGGGAGGCAGCAATCTCGAGTGCCTCCGACCTTCTTTTAAAGCTACACTAGCCGAAGAAGCAAAAAAAAATAAAAAATGGCCGATTTAGAAAAGTGACTTCCCAAGGTCCAAAGAGCTCGTGGACGGGACCGTTGAACCGTGACGGCCGTGTTAGTGGGAGGCAGAAAACTCGAGTCCTTCCGACTTTCTGTAAAAGCTGCACGAGCCGAAGAAGCGAAAACAAAATGGCCGATTTAGAAGAGTGACTTCCCGAGGTCCTGCGAGCTCGTGGACGGGACCGTTGGAACCGCGACGGCCATGTTAGTGGGAGGCAGAAAACTTGAGTCCTTCCGACTTTTTGTGAAAGCTACACTAGCCGAAGAAGCAAAAAAACAAAATGGCCGATTTAGAAAAGTGACTTCCCGAGGTCCAAAGAGCTCGTGGACGGGACAGTTGGAACCGCGACGGCCGTGTTAGTGGGAGGCGGAAAACTCAAGTCATTCCGACTATCTGTAAAAGCTACACGAGCCGAAGAAGCGAAAACAAAATGGCCGATTTCAAAAACTGCCTTCCCGAGGTCCCGCGAGCACGGCGACGGGGTCGTCGGAACCGCGACGGCCGTATCAGTGGGAGCACGGCAAACTCGAGTGCTTCCGACTTTCTGTGAAAGCTACACTAGCCGAAGAAGAAAAAACAAAATGGCCGATTTAGAAAAGTGACTTCCCAGGGTCCCGTGAGCTCGGGGACGGGATCGTCGGAACCGCGACGGCCGTATTAGTGGGAGCGCGGCAAACTCGAGTGCTTCCGACTTTTCGCGAAAGCTGCAGGAGCCGAAGAAGCGAAAACAAAATGGCCGATTTAGAAAAGTGCCTTCCCGAGGACCCGGGATCGTCGGAACCGCGACAGCCGTGTTAGTGGGAGCGCGGCAAACTCGAGTGCTTCCGACTTTTTGCGAAAGCTACACGAGCCGAAGAAGCGAAAACAAAATGGCCGATTTCAAAAACTGCCTTCCCGAGGTCGCGCGAGATCGGCGACGGGGTCGTCGGAACCGCGACGGCCGTATCAGTGGGAGCGCGGCAAACTCGAGTGCTTCCGACTTTCTGTAAAAGCTGCACGAGCCGAAGAAGCGAAAACAAAATGGCCGATTTAGAAGAGTGACTTCCCGAGGTCCTGCGAGCTCGTGGACGGGACCGTTGGAACCGCGACGGCCATGTTCGTGGGAGGCAGAAAACTTGAGTCCTTCCGACTTTTTGTGAAAGCTACACTAGCCGAAGAAGCAAAAAAACAAAATGGCCGATTTAGAAAAGTGACTTCCCGAGGTCCAAAGAGCTCGTGGACGGGACAGTTGGAACCGCGACGGCCGTGTTGGTGGGAGGCAGAAAACTCAAGTCATTCCGACTATCTGTAAAAGCTACACGAGCCGAAGAAGCGAAAACAAAATGGCCGATTTCAAAAACTGCCTTCCCGAGGTCCCGCGAGCACGGCGACGGGGTCGTCGGAACCGCGACGGCCGTATCAGTGGGAGCACGGCAAACTCGAGTGCTTCCGACTTTCTGTGAAAGCTACACTAGCCGAAGAAGAAAAAACAAAATGGCCGATTTAGAAAAGTGACTTCCCAGGGTCCCGTGAGCTCGGGGACGGGATCGTCGGAACCGCGACGGCCGTATTAGTGGGAGCGCGGCAAACTCGAGTGCTTCCGACTTTTCGCGAAAGCTGCAGGAGCCGAAGAAGCGAAAACAAAATGGCCGATTTAGAAAAGTGCCTTCCCGAGGACCCGGGATCGTCGGAACCGCGACAGCCGTGTTAGTGGGAGCGCGGCAAACTCGAGTGCTTCCGACTTTTTGCGAAAGCTACACGAGCCGAAGAAGCGAAAACAAAATGGCCGATTTCAAAAACTGCCTTCCCGAGGTCGCGCGAGATCGGCGACGGGGTCGTCGGAACCGCGACGGCCGTATCAGTGGGAGCACGGCAAACTCGAGTGCTTCCGACTTTCTGTGAAAGCTACACGAGCCGAAGAAGAAAAAACAAAATGGCCGATTTAGAAAAGTGCCTTCCCGAGGTCGCGCGAGGTCGCGCGAGCTCAGCGACGGGACCGTCGGAACCGCGATGGCCGTATTAGTGGGAGCGCGGCAAACTCGAGTGCTTCCGACTTTTTGTGAAAGCTGCAGGAGCCGAAGAAGCGAAAACAAAATGGCCGATTTAGAAAAGTGCCTTCCCGAGGTCCCTCGAGCTCGGCGCCCGGATCGTCGGAACCGCAAGGGCCGTATCAGTGGGAGCGCGGCAAACTCGAGTGCTTCCGACTTTTCGCGAAAGCCGCACGAGCCGAAGAAGCGAAAACAAAATGGCCGATTTAGAAAAGTGCCTTCCCGAGGTCCTGCGGGCTCGAGGATAGGACCATCGGAACTGTTGGAAAGGGCCGTATTAGTCGGGTTGCAGCAAACTTTCAATTCTCCCCGAACTGATTCAGAGAAGTGCCTTCCCAAGGTCCTTCGTGCTCGGGGGTGCTACAGTTGGAACCGCTTTGCCGTTGTCCTTGGGTCGAAATTACCTTTGATTATCACCAGGCCCCTGCCGTTGTCCTTGGGTCAAAATGACCCTTGATTATCACCAAGCCCCTGCCGTTGTCCTTGGGTCAAAATGACCCTTTAGTATCACCGTGCCCCTGCCGTTGTCCTCGGGTCGAAATGACCCTCGTGTATCATCAACACTCCGCCGTTCTCCTTGGGTCTAAATGACCCTTGTGTGTCACCGAGCCCCTGCAGTTGTCCTTGGGTCAAAATGACCCGAGTGCATTATCAACACTCTGCTGTTTGCAAGTGGTGTGAGCGCCCACGCATCGAAGGCTCCAGATGAAAGGACATTGGACAGTTTGACCCGCAGGACACGGGGTGTGTACTGATCGGATCGGTGAGGCCACACGAGGGTTAATTTTCCATCAAGAAATTGTTTGAGAACATCGGAACTACAAATTGTATGACGTTTTCATGAATACCTGAAGCTTTCATCACTATACTGCCCGTAAGCTGCATTTACTCATTTTTATGCTCTAAAACGACGTTTCAGACCGAACAGAGTTGAAAACTAGATTTTCATAAGGAATTCTTTTTTTTACTTTTCCATCAAGAAAGTGTCTCAGAACATCGGAACTATAAATTGTATGACGTTTTCATGAATACCTGAAGCTTTTCACCCGTAAGCTGCATTTACTCATTTTTATGCTCTAAAACGACGTTTCAGACTGAGCAGAGTTGAAAACTAGATTTTCATAAGGAATTCTTTTTTTTAACTTTTCCATCAAGAAAGTGTCTTAGAACATCGGAACTACAAATTTTATGACGTTTTCATGAATACCTGAAGCTTTCATCACTATACTGCCCGTAAGATGCATTTACTCATTTTTATGCTCTTAAACGACGTTTCAGACCGAACAGAGTTGAAAACTAGATTTTCATAAGGAATTCTTTTTTTTTAACTTTTCCATCAAGAAAGTGTCTTAGAACATCGGAACTATAAATTGTATGACGTTTTCATGAATACCTGAAGCTTTCATCACTATACTGCCCGTCAGCCGCATTTACTCATTTTTATGCTCTTAAACGACGTTTAAGACCAAACCGAGTTGAAGACTAGCTTTTCATAAGGAATTCTTTTTTTTTTTTTTTAACTTTTCCATCAAGAAAGTGTCTTAGAACATCGGAACTATAAATTGTATGACGTTTTCATGAATACCTGAGGCTTTCATCACTATACTGCCCGTAAGCTGCATTTACTCATTTTTATGCTCTAAAACGACGTTTCAGACCGAACAGAGTTGAAAACTAGATTTTCATAAGGAATTCTTTTTTTTTAACTTTTCCATCAAGAAAGTGTCTCAGAACATCGGAACTATAAATTGTATGACGTTTTCATGAATATCTGAAGCTTTCATCATTGCCCGTAAGCTGCATTTACTCATTTTTATTCTCTAAAACTACGTTTCAGACCGAACAGAGTTGAAAACTAGATTTTCATAAGTAATTCTTTTTTTTAACCCTCGTGTTGTCCTCACTCATTCCTCGCACACCCCAAGTCCTACGGGGTCAATCTGTCTTTGCTAAAGAGCCTTCGATCAGCGCGAGCACACCAACGAAGCCGACCGAGCGATTACGCAGATGTGAATAAATTGTGTATAAATACAGCGTATAAGTACACCCCTTTCATAGTGTCCTTATTCGCACATAATAACTTGTGACACCTCATTTCAATTTGAATCAATTCAGGTTATTTTGAATAGCTCAGAATAACAAAACCACATTATTATTTTCAATTATTTTTTTTAAACGCCTCAGAGGGCTTTACAATCTGGACACGTACGAAATGACGTCACGCGTCTTGGCTAAAGAGCCTTCGATCAGCGCGAGCGCACCAACGAAGCCGACCGCGGGATTACGCAGATGTGAATAAATTGTGTATAAATGCAGCGTATAAGTACACCCCTTTCATAGTGTCCTTATTTGCACGTAATAACTTGTGACACCTCATTTCTATTTGAATCAATTCAGTTTATTTTGAATAGCTCAGAGTAACAAATACACATTATTATTATTATTTTCTTTTTTTTGTAAACGCATCAGAGGGCTTTACAATCTGGACACGTACGAAATGACGTCACGCGTCTTGGCTAAAGAGCCTTCGATCAGCGCGAGCGCACCAACGAAGCCGACCGCGGGATTACGCAGATGTGAATAAATTGTGTATAAATACAGCGTATAAGTACACCCCTTTCATAGTGTCCTTATTCGCACATAATAACTTGTGACACCTCATTTCAATTTGAATCAATTCAGGTTATTTTGAATAGCTCAGAATAACAAATACACATTATTATTTTCTTTTTTTTTAGTAAACGCCTCAGAGGGCTTTACAATCTGGACACGTACGAAATGACGTCACGCGTCTTGGCTAAAGAGCCTTCGATCAGCGCGAGCGCACCAACGAAGCTGACCGCGGGATTACGCAGATGTGAATAAATTGTTTATAAATACACCGTATAAGTACACCCCTTTCAAAGTGTCCTTATTCGCACATCATAACTTGTGACACCTCATTTCAATTTGAATCAATTCTGGTTATTTTGAATAGCTTAGAATAACAAATACACATTATTATTATTATTTTCTGTTTTTTTTTGTAAACGCCTCAGAGGGCTTTACAATCTGGACACGTACGAAATGACGTCACGCGTCTTGGCTAAAGAGCCTTCGATCAGCGCGAGCGCACCAACGAAGCCGACCGCGGGATTACGCAGATGTGAATAAATTGTGTATAAATACTGTGTATAAGTACACCCCTTTCATAGTGTCCTTATTCGCACATAATAACTTGTGACACCTCATTTCAATTTGAATCAATTCAGGTTATCTTGAATAGCTCAGAATAACAAATACACACTATTATTATTATTTTCTTTTTTTTTTATAAACACCTCAGAGGGCTTTATAATCTGGACATGTACGAAATGACGTCACGCGTCTTGGCTAATGAGCCTTCGATCAGCGCGAGCGCACCAACGAAGCCGACTGCTGGATTACGCAGATGTGAATAAATTGTGTATAAATGCAGCGTATAAGTACACCCCTTTCATAGTGTCCTTATTCGCACATAATAACTTGTGACACCTCATTTCAATTTGAATCAATTCATTTTATTTTGAATAGCTCAGAATAACAAATACACATCATTATTTTCTTTTTTTGTAAACGCCTTAGAGGGCTTTACAATCTGGACACGTACGAAATGACGTCACGTGTCTTGGCTAAAGAGCCTTCGATCAGCGCGAGCGCACCAACGAAGCCGACTGCTGGATTACGCAGATGTGAATAAATTGTGTATAAATACAGCGTATAAGTACACCCCTTTCGTAGAACGAGAAGCGCGGGGCATGTCCAACGGCTGGAACGCGATCCCGTCCAGGCCGATCGAATGTGCTCTGGCCGCGACCGTGCCGGCCTGGGACGATTCCGCTCCCGCTCGAGAAGCCAGGCGACGGGTGATGTTTCTGCAGAGGGCGGACCAAGCGCCGCCGCCGCTGTTGAGAGCGTGGAGAGTCGCGTCCGACAGCCTCGATCGAGAGAGGGACCGCGACCGGCACCGGGACCGGGCCTTTGACGATTCCGCGTTTGCCCGAGGGGCGGGCCGCCGCCGCCGCGACCGAATCCGAACGTCGGTTCGCCCGTTTGGCTGGCGAGCCAGGCTCCGTTTGTGCGCGTGTGTGTTTGTGTTTGTGTTTGTGTGTGTGCGTGTGTGTGTGTGTGTGTGTGTGCGTGTGTGTGTGTGTGTGTGTGTGTGTGTGTGTGTGTGTGTGTGTGTGTGTGTGTGTGTGTGCGTGTGTGTGTGTGTGTGTGTGTGTGTGTGTGTGTTTGTTCTGTGTCGTTGCTTGTAACACTGGTGATGACAAAATAAATGTAAGAAAAAAACAATACAATGCAACTGTCTTGTCATGTCTTTATTTGTATCATTTATTCATTTATTTTTTACATTTAGCATACGGGATGACTTGTAATACAACGTAAAACTCGGGTCGTTTCGACCCGAGGACGAGGCCGAGGGCTCACGGGTCATTCTGACCCCGGGGACTACGGCGAGGCCGGGAGCTCGGCTATAAACAAGGGTCATTCTGACCCCGGGGGACGGGGGCCGAGAGCTCGACGATAAACGCGGGTCAGTCTGACCCCGGTGACGAGGCCGGGAGCTCAGCGATATACGCGGGTCAGTCTGACCCCGGGGGACAAGGCCGGGAGCTCGGCGATAAACGCGGGTCATTCTGACCCCGTGGACGAGGGCCGGGAGCTCGGCAATATATGCGGGTCATTCTGACCCTGGGGACGGGGGCCGCGAGCTCGGCGATAAACACGGGTCAGTTTGACTCGGGGGACGAGGCCGAGGGCTCGCTCAAACTCGAGGGTCGAACAGACCCCAGGGCGACGGCGAGGGCTCGGTGGAAAGACGCGAGTCGTTTTAACCCGAGGACGACGTGCTTGACTGATTCATACGTACATGCATGCATGCATACGTATACACTGGTCGTGGTCATTTTGTGACCCTTAGACCGCGATACACACAAATACATAAACACTCGAACGTGGGTCTTTTTGACCCAGAAGGCAACAGGAGAGTTAAGTAGAAGTATAGATGCTAGGATATAGAAATACTTTGGTAAAAGTAGAAGTATCAACTCAAGCTTTTTACTTAAGTAAAAGTATAAAAGTACTGGGTTTCAAAACTACTTAAAAGTAAAACAGTAAAAGTAATGTAAGGGGAATTTCTTTTTCCCATTCAGTACGATTTCTTAAGCCGCGTCTCAGGGGCCTATAGTGCACTACCCCACCTCCCCCCAAAACAATCATTTTTCTCAAGGCCATAATGTTGTATTAAAATGGTATATTGAAAAATGTGGGATGCACTAGGCTACCTATTTCAGCTGCATATATATGTCCATTGAAAATGGTCACATTTTATTACAATGCAATACATTAAAGTACCATATGTGTACTACTGAGCATTAACATGCATTTCATGGAGCGGAAGACATGATAATAACTAGTTGCCTATAAGTATTGTAATATGTATGTTGAAAAAAGTCCATACCAGCCATACCTCACGGCAAAAAAAAAAAGTCATAGGCGCGTTGGTTCCTTTTTAAACTCCCCGCTATGGAGCGCATCTGTAAACCTATCAGCTGTATAGACATCCTATTTACCCCAAACAGACAGTCGCTGAAGAAACTCGCGCGACCGGGGAACCGCCGGCAGAGAGGAGCAGAGAGACGGAAGTATCGGGGCTCTCAAGTCTCACGCATTGAACGTGACTGTCCCTCCCGGCACAACAGATATTCGGCGGCGCGTATTTCTCATCGCGCGTTCTCCGAGACGGACATATTTGCAATCGGCTTCTCTGCTGTCCTTGCTTGAGAGTGACGTGATTGTAACGGTTGATTCGTGTCATGTTCAGGTGCATCGCGTAAAAAAACAATCGGGTGTCGGAAAGGTATATACTTCTCTTCCAACCACAATCAAATTCACTCTATTCGGATGGCGCGATTTATCTGGCTAACCGGAATGAAAAACAAACCAAAATGAAATAGTAACGAGGCTATTTTTTTAAAAGTAGGGAGTAGAAAGTACAGATATTTGCGTGAAAAAGTAAGGAGTAGAAGTAAAAAGTAGTCTGGAAAAAAATACTCCAGTAAAATATAGACACTCAAAATTCCTACTTAAGTAAAGTAACGAAGTATTTGTACTTCGTTACTTGACACCTCTGCCTGTAATCTGCATTTACTCATTTGTATGTTCTTAATCGACGTTTCACACTGAACAGTGTTGAAAACTAGATTTTCTTAAAGAATTCATTTTTTTTTATATTTTCCATCTTAGAACATCGGAACTTAAATATTGTATGATATGTTCATGAATACCTGAAGCTTTCGTCACTATACTGTCGGTAAGTTGCATTTACTCGTTTTTATACTGTTAAACGACGTTTTAGACTGAACAGAGTTGAAAACTTGATTTTCTTAAAGGATTCATTTTTTTTATATTTTCCATCAAGAAAGCCTCTTAGAACATCGGAACTTCAAATTATATGATATGTTCATGAATACCTGAAGCTTTCATCACTATACTGCCCGTGAGCTGCAGTAACTAATTTGTATGCTCTTAAACGACATTTCAGACTGAACAGAGTTGAAAACAAGATTTTCTAAAAGAATTCTTTTAAAAAAAAAATTCCATCAAGAAAGTGTCTTAGGACATCGGAACTTCAAATTGTATGATATGTTCATGAATACCTGAAGCTTTCATCACTATACTGCCCGTGAGCTGCAGTAACTAATTTTTATGCTCTTAAACGACGTTTCAGACTGAACAGAGTTGAAAACTAGATTTTCTAAAAGAATTCTTTTTTTTAAAAATATTTTCCATCAAGAAAGTGTTTCAGAACATCGGAACATCAAATTGTGTAATATGTTCATGAAACCTGAAGCTTTCATCACTATACTTCCCGTAAGGTGCAGTTACCCATTTTTATGCTCTTAAACGACGTTTCAGACTGAACAGAGTTGAAAACTGAATTTTCTTAAATAACTATTTTATTTTAATTTTCCATCAAGAAAGTGTCTCAGCACATCGGAATTACGAATTGTTGATATTTTCCTGAATACCTGAAGCTTTAATGCTGCCCCTAAGCTGCAGTTACCCATTTTTATGCTCTTAAATGACGTTTCAGACTGAACAGAGTTGAAAACTGAATTTTCTTAAAGAACTATTTTATTTTAATTTTCCATCAAGAAAGTGTCTCAGCACATCGGAATTACGAATTGTTGATATTTTCCTGAATACCTGAAGCTTTAATGCTGCCCCTAAGCTGCAGTTACCCATTTTTATGCTCTTAAACGACGTTTCAGAGTTGAAAACTTGATTTTCTTAAAGAATTAATTTTTCTATATTTTCCATCAAGAAAGCCTCTGAGAACATCAGAAATTCAAATTATATGATATGTTCATGAATACCTGAAGCTTTCATCACTATACTTCCCGTAAGCTGCATTTACTCATTTTTATGCTCTTAAACGACGATTCAGACTGAACAGAGTTGAAAACAAGATTTTCTAAAAGAATTCTTTTAAAAAAAAAATTCCATCAAGAAAGTGTCTCAGAACATCTGAACTTCAAATTGTATGATATGTTCATGAATAAGTGAAGCTTTCATCACTATACTGCCCGTGATTTGCAGTAACTCATTTTTATGCTCTTAAACGACGTTTCAGACTGAACAGAGTTGAAAACTAGATTTTCTAAAAGAATTCTTTTTTTAAAAAATATTTTCCATCAAGAAAGTGTTTCAGAACATCGGAACATCAAATTGTGTAATATGTTCATGAAACCTGAAGCTTTCATCACTATACTGCCCGTAAGGTGCAGTTACCCATTTTTATGCTCTTAAACGACGTTTCAGACTGAACAGAGTTGAAAACTGAATTTTCTTAAATAACTATTTTATTTTAATTTTCCATCAAGAAAGTGTCTCAGCACATCGGAATTACGAATTGTTGATATTTTCCTGAATACCTGAAGCTTTAATGCTGCCCCTAAGCTGCAGTTACCCATTTTTATGCTCTTAAATGACGTTTCAGACTGAACAGAGTTGAAAACTGAATTTTCTTAAAGAACTATTTTATTTTAATTTTCCATCAAGAAAGTGTCTCAGCACATCGGAATTACGAATTGTTGATATTTTCCTGAATACCTGAAGCTTTAATGCTGCCCCTAAGCTGCAGTTACCCATTTTTATGCTCTTAAACGACGTTTCAGAGTTGAAAACTTGATTTTCTTAAAGAATTAATTTTTCTATATTTTCCATCAAGAAGGCCTCTGAGAACATCAGAAATTCAAATTATATGATATGTTCATGAATACCTGAAGCTTTCATCACTATACTTCCCGTAAGCTGCATTTACTCATTTTTATGCTCTTAAACGACGATTCAGACTGAACAGAGTTGAAAACAAGATTTTCTAAAAGAATTCTTTTAAAAAAAAATTTCCATCAAGAAAGTGTCTCAGAACATCTGAACTTCAAATTGTATGATATGTTCATGAATAAGTGAAGCTTTCATCACTATACTGCCCGTGATTTGCAGTAACTCATTTTTATGCTCTTAAACGACGTTTCAGACTGAACAGAGTTGAAAACTAGATTTTCTTAAAGAATTCATTTTTTTTTATATTTTCCATCAAGAAAGTTTCCCAGAAAATCGGAACACCCTCGGAATCTCGCAACGCCGACGTCGACGGACGGGATGTACGTGACGCTGGACGCGCGTCCGTGGTGTTACGTGTGCGGGCGCGCGCGCCAGAACCGCAGCTTGCAGTTCTACCGGAGAACGAAAGAGCTCGCGGGGGAACTCGAACGCTACGTCGGTTGTCTGCGTTTCGAACCGTGATCCTGTGGCGGACACATTTGTGCGCGTGTGTGTTTGTGTGTGTGTGTGTGTGTGTGTGTGTGTGTGTGTGTGTGTGTGTGTGTGTGTGTGTTTGTTTGTGTGTGCGTGTGTGTGTGTGTGTGTGTGTGTGTGTGTGTGTGTGTGTGTGTGTGTGTGTGTGTGTTCTGTGTCGTTGCTTGTAACACTGGTGATGACTAAATAAATGTAAGAAAAAAACAATACAATGCAACTGTCTTGTCATGTCTTTATTTGTATCATTTATTTATTTTTTACATTTAGCATACGGGATGACTTGTAATACAACGTAAAACTCGGGTCGTTTCGACCCGTGGACGAGGCCGAGGGCTCACGGGTCATTCTGACCCCAGGGACGACGGCGAGGCCGGGCGCTTGGCTATAAACGAGGGTCATTCAGACCCCGGGGACAGGGGCCTTGAAATCGACGACAAACGCGGGTCATTCTGACTCGGGAAGCCAAACCCCTTTTAACGTGAATCCAGACCCTATTAACTTCAAGCCACACCCCTTTCACGTAAAGTCACACCCCTTTAATGTGATGCCAGACTCCATTAATATGAAGCCAGACCCCGTTAAAGTAAAGCCACACCCTTGTTAACGTGAAGCTATATTGTGAAGCCACATGACATTAACTTGAAGCCAAACCCCGTGAATGGGAAGCCACACCCCATTAATGTGAAGCCACACACAGTTAACATGAAGCCAAATCCATTTAATGTGAAGCAACGCCCCCTTGACGTGAAGCCACACTCCATTAGTGTGAATGCTAACCCTGTGAATGTAAAGCCACACCCCTTCAACGTGTTGCCACACCTCTTTAATATGAAGCCAAACCCTTTCATGGTGAAGCCACACCCCATTAACGTGAAGCCGCATCCATTTAACGTCAAGGCACACCGTGTTAAACTGAAGCCACACCCCGTTAACGTGAAGCTACACCCGATTAACGTTAAGCAACACTCCTTTGACATGAAGGCACACCCCATTAACGTGAATCCAAACCCCGTTAATGTGAAGCCACGCACCGTTAACGTGACGCCACATCCATTTAACGTGAACCTACACCCCGTTGACGTGAAGCCACACCCCAGTAACGTAAATCCACAACCTGTTAATGTAAAGCCACACCACTTTAACGTGTTGCCACACCCCGTTAATGTAAAGCTTCACCAAATTAATGTGAAGCCACACCCAGTTAACCTGAAGCTATACCCCTTCAATGTGATGCCACACCCAGGTAATGTGAAGCCACACCCCTTCAGCGTGAACTCACAACCCAATCACATGAAGCCACATCCATTTAACATGAAGCCACACTCCTTTAATTGAAAGCACACCACGTTAACGTGAAGGCACACCCTGTTAATGTGAAGCCACACCCCTTCAACGTGAAGCCAAAACCCATTAATGTGAAGGCATACCTCATTAAATTGAAGCCACAGTCCGTTTACCTGAAGCCACACACCGTTAACATGAAGCCACCCCTGTTAATGTGAAGTCACAAACAAGTAATGTGAAGCCACGCCCAGTAAATTTAACGCCCCACCGCGATTTCTTGAAACATACCCAGTTAATGTGATGCCACACCCAATTAACGTAAAGCCACTCCCCTATTAATGTAAAGCCACATCCTGTTAACGTGAAGCCACACCCATTTAATATGAAGCCACACCTCAATAACTTGAAGTCACAACCCGTCCACGTAAAGTCACACCCCTTTAATGTGATGGCAGACTCCTTTAATTTCGAGCCACACCATTGTTAACATGATGCTTTTTTGTAATGCCATACAACATTAATTTGAAGCCACACCCCTTCAACTTTAAGCCTATCTCCATTAACATAAAGACACACCCCAGTAAAGTGATGCCACACCCCAATAATGTGAAGCCACCCCTGTTAACTGAAGTCAGACACAAGTAATGTGAAGCCACAACCATTTAATGTGAAGCCACAACCATTTAATGTGAAGCCACACCCAGTTAAAGTGAAGCCACATCCTTGTTAACATGAAGCCTTATTGTGAAGCCACACCCATTTCACACCCTGTTAACCTGAAGCCACGTTAACATGAAGCCACACCCCATTTATGTGAAACCACACAGTGTTATTGTGAAGCCACACCCACTTCACACCCATTTAATGTGATAAAGGAATCCTTTAATTTGATGCCACACCCCATTAATGTGAATCCACACCCCGTTAACGTTAGGCCATACTCCTTTAACGTGAAGCCACACACATTTAATGTGAAGACACACCCCTAAAGTAAAGTCACACCTCTTTAATTTGATGCCAGACCCCTTTAATTTGAAGCCACGCCCCGGTAAAGTGAAGCCACATCCTTGTTAACATGAAGCCTTATTGTGAAGCCACATCTATTTTACACCCTGTTAACCTGAAGCCACACGCCATTAACATAAAGCCACACCCGATTAATGTGAAGCCAGGCCCAGTTAACAATAGACCACACCCCTTTAACGCTAAGCCACGCCCCCATTAACGTTAAGCCACACCCAATTAACGTTAATCCATACCCCGAACGTGAAACCACACACCGTTAACATGAAGCCAGACCACATTAACGTGAATCCATACCCCGTCAACGTGAAGCCACACACAGTTAATGTGAAGCCACACCCCTTTTACATGGAGTCATGTGAAGCCAGTTCCCTTTAATTTGAAGCCACACCCCTTTAATGTGAAGCCACACCCGTTAATTTGAAGCCTCACCCTGTTAATGTTAAGCCACACCCGGTTATTGTGAAGCCACACCCTCTTCACGTAAAGTCACACCCATTTAATGTGATGCAAGAATCCTTTGATTTGATGCCACAACCCATTAATGTAAAGCCACACCCCATTAACGTTAGGCAATAGCCATATAACGTGAAGCCACCCCATTAACGTAAAGCCACACCCAGTTAATGTAAAGCCACAGCCATCCAACGTGAAGCCACACCCCGTTAATGTTAAGCCACACCCCTTTTACGTAAAGTCATGTGATGCCACTTTCCTTTAATTTGAAACCACACCCCTCGAAGTGAAGCCACATCCTTGTTAACATGAAGCTGTATTGTGAAGCCACACCCATTTAATGCCCTGTTACCCTGTAGCCACACCCCGTTAACGTAAAGCCACACGCCTTCAGCATGAAGCCACAAGCCATTCTCTTGAAGCCACATCCATTTATTGTGAAGCCACACCCCTTCAATGTGAAGGCACACCACGTTAACGTGAAGCCACACCCATTTAATGTCTAGCCACACCCCTTCAACGTGAAGCCAAAACCCATTAATGTGAAAGCCACACCCCATTAACCTGAAGCCACACACCGTTAACATGAAGCCACCCCTGTTAACATGAAGTCACAAACAAGTAATGTGAAGCCACGCCCAGTAATTGTAACGCCCCACCCCAATATCGTGAAACCACACCCCGTTAATGTGAAGCCACATCCGTTAAAGTAAAGCCACACACATTTAATGCGAAGACACACCCCTTTCACTAAAAGCCACACCCCTTTAATTTGATGCCAAACCTCTTTCATTTAAAGCCACACACCATTAAAGTGAAGCCACACTCCTTAACATAAAGCCACACCCAATTAATGTGAAGCCACGCCCCACAATAGGCCATACTGCTTTAACATGAAGCCACACCCCATTAACGTGAAGCCACACCCAATTAATGTTAATCCATACCCACGTGAAACCACACTGTGTTAACGTAAAGCATATTTTCATGAATACCTGATGCTTTTATCACTATACTGCCTGAAAGCTTTATTTCCTCATTGTTATGCCCGTAAACGATGTTTAAGGCTGAACAGAGTTGAAAACTTGATTTTCTTTGAAGAATTCATTTTTTTCCATTTTCGATCAAAAACGACTCCCCCGTTGAGCGACCCGTGTCAAGATATGAAATGTGAAAGCTTCGCACACAAGTCACACAAAGCCTCGCCGGCCTCCGAATGATCACAGGACACAGACAGTTGTAGTATATTGTTTTATTTTGTATAGTTATAACCCCCAGTGTTACAAGCAATAGCGCACACACACACAATTTCATGTAATTCCACATCCTCCCCTTGTCCTCGGATCAAGGTGTGTCTTTTGGTCCTACAAGCTAGCGGATGGTACCGTTTGAATCGCAACGGCCATATTAGTGGGAGGCAGCAATCTCGAGTGCCTCCGACCTTCTTTTAAAGCTACACTAGCCGAAGAAGCAAAAAAAAATAAAAAATGGCCGATTTAGAAAAGTGACTTCCCAAGGTCCAAAGAGCTCGTGGACGGGACCGTTGAACCGTGACGGCCGTGTTAGTGGGAGGCAGAAAACTCGAGTCCTTCCGACTTTCTGTAAAAGCTGCACGAGCCGAAGAAGCGAAAACAAAATGGCCGATTTAGAAGAGTGACTTCCCGAGGTCCTGCGAGCTCGTGGACGGGACCGTTGGAACCGCGACGGCCATGTTAGTGGGAGGCAGAAAACTTGAGTCCTTCCGACTTTTTGTGAAAGCTACACTAGCCGAAGAAGCAAAAAAACAAAATGGCCGATTTAGAAAAGTGACTTCCCGAGGTCCAAAGAGCTCGTGGACGGGACAGTTGGAACCGCGACGGCCGTGTTAGTGGGAGGCAGAAAACTCAAGTCATTCCGACTATCTGTAAAAGCTACACGAGCCGAAGAAGCGAAAACAAAATGGCCGATTTCAAAAACTGCCTTCCCGAGGTCCCGCGAGCACGGCGACGGGGTCGTCGGAACCGCGACGGCCGTATCAGTGGGAGCACGGCAAACTCGAGTGCTTCCGACTTTCTGTGAAAGCTACACTAGCCGAAGAAGAAAAAACAAAATGGCCGATTTAGAAAAGTGACTTCCCAGGGTCCCGTGAGCTCGGGGACGGGATCGTCGGAACCGCGACGGCCGTATTAGTGGGAGCGCGGCAAACTCGAGTGCTTCCGACTTTTCGCGAAAGCTGCAGGAGCCGAAGAAGCGAAAACAAAATGGCCGATTTAGAAAAGTGCCTTCCCGAGGACCCGGGATCGTCGGAACCGCGACAGCCGTGTTAGTGGGAGCGCGGCAAACTCGAGTGCTTCCGACTTTTTGCGAAAGCTACACGAGCCGAAGAAGCAAAAACAAAATGGCCGATTTCAAAAACTGCCTTCCCGAGGTCGCGCGAGATCGGCGACGGGGTCGTCGGAACCGCAACGGCCGTATCAGTGGGAGCACGGCAAACTCGAGTGCTTCCGACTTTCTGTGAAAGCTACACGAGCCGAAGAAGAAAAAACAAAATGGCCGATTTAGAAAAGTGCCTTCCCGAGGTCGTGCGAGGTCGCGCAAGCTCAGCGACGGGACCGTCGGAACCGCGATGGCCGTATTAGTGGGAGCGCGGCAAACTCGAGTGCTTCCGACTTTTTGTGAAAGCTGCAGGAGCCGAAGAAGCGAAAACAAAATGGCCGATTTAGAAAAGTGCCTTCCCGAGGTCCCTCGAGCTCGGCGCCGGGATCGTCGGAACCGCAACGGCCGTATCAGTGGGAGCGCGGCAAACTCGAGTGCTTCCGACTTTTCGCGAAAGCTGCACGAGCCGAAGAAGCGAAAACAAAATGGCCGATTTAGAAAAGTGCCTTCCCGAGGTCCTGCGGGCTCGAGGATAGGACCATCGGAACTGTTGGAAAGGGCCGTATTAGTCGGGTTGCAGCAAACTTTCAATTCTCCCCGAACTGATTCAGAGAAGTGCCTTCCCAAGGTCCTTCGTGCTCGGGGGTGCTACAGTTGGAACCGCTTTGCCGTTGTCCTTGGGTCGAAATTACCTTTGATTATCACCAGGCCCCTGCCGTTGTCCTTGGGTCAAAATGACCCTTGATTATCACCAAGCCCCTGCCGTTGTCCTTGGGTCAAAATGACCCTTGATTATCACCAAGCCCCTGCCGTTGTCCTTGGGTCAAAATGACCCTTTAGTATCACCGTGCCCCTGCCGTTGTCCTCGGGTCGAAATGACCCTCGTGTATCATCAACACTCCGCCGTTCTCCTTGGGTCTAAATGACCCTTGTGTGTCACCGAGCCCCTGCAGTTGTCCTTGGGTCAAAATGACCCGAGTGCATTATCAACACTCTGCTGTTTGCAAGTGGTGTGAGCGCCCACGCATCGAAGGCTCCAGATGAAAGGACATTGGACAGTTTGACCCGCAGGACACGGGGTGTGTACGGATCGGTGAGGCCACACGAGGGTTAATTTTCCATCAAGAAATTGTTTGAGAACATCGGAACTCATTTTTATGCTCTTAAACGACGTTTCAGACCGAACAGAGTTGAAAACTAGATTTTCATAAGGAATTCTTTTTTTTAACTTTTCCATCAAGAAAGTGTCTTAGAACATCGGAACTATAAATTGTATGACGTTTTCATGAATACCTGAAGCTTTCATCACTATACTGCCCGTCAGCCGCATTTACTCATTTTTATGCTCTTAAACGACGTTTAAGACCAAACCGAGTTGAAGACTAGCTTTTCATAAGGAATTCTTTTTTTTTTTTTAACTTTTCCATCAAGAAAGTGTCTTAGAACATCGGAACTATAAATTGTATGACGTTTTCATGAATACCTGAGGCTTCATCACTATACTGCCCGTAAGCTGCATTTACTCATTTTTATGCTCTAAAACGACGTTTCAGACCGAACAGAGTTGAAAACTAGATTTTCATAAGGAATTCTTTTTTTTAACTTTTCCATCAAGAAAGTGTCTCAGAACATCGGAACTATAAATTGTATGACGTTTTCATGAATATCTGAAGCTTTCATCATTGCCCGTAAGCTGCATTTACTCATTTTTATTCTCTAAAACTACGTTTCAGACCGAACAGAGTTGAAAACTAGATTTTCATAAGTAATTCTTTTTTTTAACCCTCGTGTTGTCCTCACTCATTCCTCGCACACCCCAAGTCCTACGGGGTCAATCTGTCTTTGCTAAAGAGCCTTCGATCAGCGCGAGCACACCAACGAAGCCGACCGAGCGATTACGCAGATGTGAATAAATTGTGTATAAATACAGCGTATAAGTACACCCCTTTCATAGTGTCCTTATTCGCACATAATAACTTGTGACACCTCATTTCAATTTGAATCAATTCAGGTTATTTTGAATAGCTCAGAATAACAAAACCACATTATTATTTTCAATTTTTTTTGTAAACGCCTCAGAGGGCTTTACAATCTGGACACGTACGAAATGACGTCACGCGTCTTGGCTAAAGAGCCTTCGATCAGCGCGAGCGCACCAACGAAGCCGACCGCGGGATTACGCAGATGTGAATAAATTGTGTATAAATGCAGCGTATAAGTACACCCCTTTCATAGTGTCCTTATTCGCACGTAATAACTTGTGACACCTCATTTCTATTTGAATCAATTCAGTTTATTTTGAATAGCTCAGAGTAACAAATACACATTATTATTATTATTTTCTTTTTTTTGTAAACGCCTCAGAGGGCTTTACAATCTGGACACGTACGAAATGACGTCACGCGTCTTGGCTAAAGAGCCTTCGATCAGCGCGAGCGCACCAACGAAGCCGACCGCGGGATTACGCAGATGTGAATAAATTGTGTATAAATACAGCGTATAAGTACACCCCTTTCATAGTGTCCTTATTCGCACATAATAACTTGTGACACCTCATTTCAATTTGAATCAATTCAGGTTATTTTGAATAGCTCAGAATAACAAATACACATTATTATTTTCTTTTTTTTTAGTAAACGCCTCAGAGGGCTTTACAATCTGGACACGTACGAAATGACGTCACGCGTCTTGGCTAAAGAGCCTTCGATCAGCGCGAGCGCACCAACGAAGCTGACCGCGGGATTACGCAGATGTGAATAAATTGTTTATAAATACACCGTATAAGTACACCCCTTTCATAGTGTCCTTATTCGCACATCATAACTTGTGACACCTCATTTCAATTTGAATCAATTCTGGTTATTTTGAATAGCTTAGAATAACAAATACACATTATTATTATTATTTTCTGTTTTTTTTTGTAAACGCCTCAGAGGGCTTTACAATCTGGACACGTACGAAATGACGTCACGCGTCTTGGCTAAAGAGCCTTCGATCAGCGCGAGCGCACCAACGAAGCCGACCGCGGGATTACGCAGATGTGAATAAATTGTGTATAAATACTGCGTATAAGTACACCCCTTTCATAGTGTCCTTATTCGCACATAATAACTTGTGACACCTCATTTCAATTTGAATCAATTCAGGTTATCTTGAATAGCTCAGAATAACAAATACACACTATTATTATTATTTTCTTTTTTTTTTATAAACACCTCAGAGGGCTTTATAATCTGGACATGTACGAAATGACGTCACGCGTCTTGGCTAATGAGCCTTCGATCAGCGCGAGCGCACCAACGAAGCCGACTGCTGGATTACGCAGATGTGAATAAATTGTGTATAAATGCAGCGTATAAGTACACCCCTTTCATAGTGTCCTTATTCGCACATAATAACTTGTGACACCTCATTTCAATTTGAATCAATTCATTTTATTTTGAATAGCTCAGAATAACAAATACACATCATTATTTTCTTTTTTTGTAAACGCCTTAGACGGCTTTACAATCTGGACACGTACGAAATGACGTCACGCGTCTTGGCTAAAGAGCCTTCGATCAGCGCGAGCGCACCAACGAAGCCGACTGCTGGATTACGCAGATGTGAATAAATTGTGTATAAATACAGCGTATAAGTACACCCCTTTCGTAGAACGAGAAGCGCGGGGCATGTCCAACGGCTGGAACGCGATCCCGTCCAGGCCGATCGAATGTGCTCTGGCCGCGACCGTGCCGGCCTGGGACGATTCCGCTCCCGCTCGAGAAGCCAGGCGACGGGTGATGTTTCTGCAGAGGGCGGACCAAGCGCCGCCGCCGCTGTTGAGAGCGTGGAGAGTCGCGTCCGACAGCCTCGATCGAGAGAGGGACCGCGACCGGCACCGGGACCGGGACCGGGCCTTTGACGATTCCGCGTTTGCCCGAGGGGCGGGCCGCCGCCGCCGCGACCGAATCCGAACGTCGGTTCGCCCGTTTGGCTGGCGAGCCAGGCTCCGTTTGTGCGCGTGTGTGTTTGTGTTTGTGTTTGTGTGTGTGCGTGTGTGTGTGTGTGTGTGTGTGTGCGTGTGTGTGTGTGTGTGTGTGTGTGTGTGTGTGTGTGTGTGTGTGTGTGTGCGTGTGTGTGTGTGTGTGTGTGTGTGTGTGTGTGTGTGTGTGTGTGTGTGTTTGTTCTGTGTCGTTGCTTGTAACACTGGTGATGACAAAATAAATGTAAGAAAAAAACAATACAATGCAACTGTCTTGTCATGTCTTTATTTGTATCATTTATTCATTTATTTTTTACATTTAGCATACGGGATGACTTGTAATACAACGTAAAACTCGGGTCGTTTCGACCCGAGGACGAGGCCGAGGGCTCACGGGTCATTCTGACCCCGGGGACTACGGCGAGGCCGGGAGCTCGGCTATAAACAAGGGTCATTCTGACCCCGGGGGACGGGGGCCGAGAGCTCGACGATAAACGCGGGTCAGTCTGACCCCGGTGACGAGGCCGGGAGCTCAGCGATATACGCGGGTCAGTCTGACCCCGGGGGACAAGGCCGGGAGCTCGGCGATAAACGCGGGTCATTCTGACCCCGTGGACGAGGGCCGGGAGCTCGGCAATATATGCGGGTCATTCTGACCCTGGGGACGGGGGCCGCGAGCTCGGCGATAAACACGGGTCAGTTTGACTCGGGGGACGAGGCCGAGGGCTCGCTCAAACTCGAGGGTCGAACAGACCCCAGGGCGACGGCGAGGGCTCTGTGGAAAGACGCGAGTCGTTTTAACCCGAGGACGACGTGCTTGACTGATTCATACGTACATGCATGCATGCATACGTATACACTGGTCGTGGTCATTTTGTGACCCTTAGACCGCGATACACACAAATACATAAACACTCGAACGTGGGTCTTTTTGACCCAGAAGGCAACAGGAGAGTTAAGTAGAAGTATAGATGCTAGGATATAGAAATACTTTGGTAAAAGTAGAAGTATCAACTCAAGCTTTTTACTTAAGTAAAAGTATAAAAGTACTGGGTTTCAAAACTACTTAAAAGTAAAACAGTAAAAGTAATGTAAGGGGAATTTCTTTTTCCCATTTAGTACGATTTCTTAAGCCGCGTCTCAGGGGCCTATAGTGCACTACCCCACCTCCCCCCAAAACAATCATTTTTCTCAAGGCCATAATGTTGTATTAAAATGGTATATTGAAAAATGTGGGATGCACTAGGCTACCTATTTCAGCTGCATATATATGTTCATTGAAAATGATCACATTTTATTACAATGCAAAACATTAAAGTACCATATGTGTACTACTGAGCATTAACATGCATTTCATGGAGCGGAAGACATGATAATAACTAGTTGCCTATAAGTATTGTAATATGTATGTTGAAAAAAGTCCATACCAGCCATACCTCACGGCAAAAAAAAAAAGTCATAGGCGCGTTGGTTCCTTTTTAAACTCCCCGCTATGGAGCGCATCTGTAAACCTATCAGCTGTATAGACATCCTATTTACCCCAAACAGACAGTCGCTGAAGAAACTCGCGCGACCGGGGAACCGCCGGCAGAGAGGAGCAGAGAGACGGAAGTATCGGGGCTCTCAAGTCTCACGCATTGAACGTGACTGTCCCTCCCGGCACAACAGATATTCGGCGGCGCGTATTTCTCATCGCGCGTTCTCCGAGACGGACATATTTGCAATCGGCTTCTCTGCTGTCCTTGCTTGAGAGTGACGTGATTGTAACGGTTGATTCATGTCATGTTCAGGTGCATCGCGTAAAAAAACAATAGGGTGTCGGAAAGGTATATACTTCTCTTCCAACCACAATCAAATTCACTCTATTCGGATGGCGCGATTTATCTGGCTAACCGGAATGAAAAACAAACCAAAATGAAATAGTAACGAGGCTATTTTTTTAAAAGTAGGGAGTAGAAAGTACAGATATTTGCGTGAAAAAGTAAGGAGTAGAAGTAAAAAGTAGTCTGGAAAAAAATACTCCAGTAAAATATAGACACTCAAAATTCCTACTTAAGTAAAGTAACGAAGTATTTGTACTTCGTTACTTGACACCTCTGCCTGTAATCTGCATTTACTCATTTGTATGTTCTTAATCGACGTTTCACACTGAACAGTGTTGAAAACTAGATTTTCTTAAAGAATTCATTTTTTTTAATATTTTCCATCTTAGAACATCGGAACTTAAATATTGTATGATATGTTCATGAATACCTGAAGCTTTCGTCACTATACTGTCGGTAAGTTGCATTTACTCGTTTTTATACTGTTAAACGACGTTTTAGACTGAACAGAGTTGAAAACTTGATTTTCTTAAAGGATTCATTTTTTTATATTTTCCATCAAGAAAGCCTCTTAGAACATCGGAACTTCAAATTATATGATATGTTCATGAATACCTGAAGCTTTCATCACTATACTGCCCGTGAGCTGCAGTAACTAATTTGTATGCTCTTAAACGACATTTCAGACTGAACAGAGTTGAAAACAAGATTTTCTAAAAGAATTCTTTTAAAAAACAAATTCCATCAAGAAAGTGTCTTAGGACATCGGAACTTCAAATTGTATGATATGTTCATGAATACCTGAAGCTTTCATCACTATACTGCCCGTGAGCTGCAGTAACTAAGTTTTATGCTCTTAAACGACGTTTCAGACTGAACAGAGTTGAAAACTAGATTTTCTAAAAGAATTCTTTTTTTAAAAAATATTTTCCATCAAGAAAGTGTTTCAGAACATCGGAACATCAAATTGTGTAATATGTTCATGAAACCTGAAGCTTTCATCACTATACTGCCCGTAAGGTGCAGTTACCCATTTTTATGCTCTTAAACGACGTTTCAGACTGAACAGAGTTGAAAACTGAATTTTCTTAAATAACTATTTTATTTTAATTTTCCATCAAGAAAGTGTCTCAGCACATCGGAATTACGAATTGTTGATATTTTCCTGAATACCTGAAGCTTTAATGCTGCCCCTAAGCTGCAGTTACCCATTTTTATGCTCTTAAATGACGTTTCAGACTGAACAGAGTTGAAAACTGAATTTTCTTAAAGAACTATTTTATTTTAATTTTCCATCAAGAAAGTGTCTCAGCACATCGGAATTACGAATTGTTGATATTTTCCTGAATACCTGAAGCTTTAATGCTGCCCCTAAGCTGCAGTTACCCATTTTTATGCTCTTAAACGACGTTTCAGAGTTGAAAACTTGATTTTCTTAAAGAATTAATTTTTCTATATTTTCCATCAAGAAAGCCTCTGAGAACATCAGAAATTCAAATTATATGATATGTTCATGAATACCTGAAGCTTTCATCACTATACTTCCCGTGAGCTGCAGTAACAAATTTGTATGCTCTTAAACGACATTTCAGACTGAACAGAGTTGAAAACAAGATTTTCTAAAAGAATTCTTTTAAAAAAAAAATTCCATCAAGAAAGTGTCTTAGGACATCGGAACTTCAAATTGTATGATATGTTCATGAATACCTGAAGCTTTCATCACTATACTGTCGGTAAGTTGCATTTACTCGTTTTTATACTGTTAAACGACGTTTTAGACTGAACAGAGTTGAAAACTAGATTTTCTAAAAGAATTCTTTTTTTTAAAAATATTTTCCATCAAGAAAGTGTTTCAGAACATCGGAACATCAAATTGTGTAATATGTTCATGAAACCTGAAGCTTTCATCACTATACTGCCCGTAAGGTGCAGTTACCCATTTTTATGCTCTTAAACGACGTTTCAGACTGAACAGAGTTGAAAACTGAATTTTCTTAAAGAACTATTTTATTTTAATTTTCCATCAAGAAAGTGTCTCAGCACATCGGAATTACGAATTGTTGATATTTTCCTGAATACCTGAAGCTTTAATGCTGCCCCTAAGCTGCAGTTACCCATTTTTATGCTCTTAAATGACGTTTCAGACTGAACAGAGTTGAAAACTGAATTTTCTTAAAGAACTATTTTATTTTAATTTTCCATCAAGAAAGTGTCTCAGCACATCGGAATTACGAATTGTTGATATTTTCCTGAATACCTGAAGCTTTAATGCTGCCCCTAAGCTGCAGTTACCCATTTTTATGCTCTTAAATGACGTTTCAGACTGAACAGAGTTGAAAACTGAATTTTCTTAAAGAACTATTTTATTTTAATTTTCCATCAAGAAAGTGTCTCAGCACATCGGAATTACGAATTGTTGATATTTTCCTGAATACCTGAAGCTTTAATGCTGCCCCTAAGCTGCAGTTACCCATTTTTATGCTCTTAAACGACGTTTCAGAGTTAAAAACTTGATTTTCTTAAAGAATTAATTTTTCTATATTTTCCATCAAGAAGGCCTCTGAGAACATCAGAAATTCAAATTATATGATATGTTCATGAATACCTGAAGCTTTCATCACTATACTTCCCGTAAGCTGCATTTACTCATTTTTATGCTCTTAAACGACGATTCAGACTGAACAGAGTTGAAAACAAGATTTTCTAAAAGAATTCTTTTAAAAAAAAATTTCCATCAAGAAAGTGTCTCAGAACATCTGAACTTCAAATTGTATGATATGTTTATGAATAAGTGAAGCTTTCATCACTATACTGCCCGTGATTTGCAGTAACTTATTTTTATGCTCTTAAACGACGTTTCAGACTGAACAGAGTTGAAAACTAGATTTTCTTAAAGAATTCATTTTTTTTTATATTTTCCATCAAGAAAGTTTCCCAGAAAATCGGAACACCCTCGGAATCTCGCAACGCCGACGTCGACGGACGGGATGTACGTGACGCTGGACGCGCGTCCGTGGTGTTACGTGTGCGGGCGCGCGCGCCAGAACCGCAGCTTGCAGTTCTACCGGAGAACGAAAGAGCTCGCGGGGGAACTCGAACGCTACGTCGGTTGTCTGCGTTTCGAACCGTGATCCTGTGGCGGACACATTTGTGCGCGTGTGTGTTTGTGTGTGTGTGTGTGTGTGTGTGTGTGTGTGTGTGTGTGTTTGTGTTTGTTTGTGTGTGTGTGTGTGCGTGTGTGTGTGTGTGTGTGTGTGTGTGTTTGTGTGTGTGTGTGTGTGTGTGTTCTGTGTCGTTGCTTGTAACACTGGTGATGACTAAATAAATGTAAGAAAAAAACAATACAATGCAACTGTCTTGTCATGTCTTTATTTGTATCATTTATTTATTTTTTACATTTAGCATACGGGATGACTTGTAATACAACGTAAAACTCGGGTCGTTTCGACCCGTGGACGAGGCCGAGGGCTCACGGGTCATTCTGACCCCGGGGACGACGGCGAGGCCGGGCGCTCGGCTATAAACGAGGGTCATTCAGACCCCGGGGACAGGGGCCTTGAAATCGACGACAAACGCGGGTCATTCTGACTCGGGAAGCCAAACCCCTTTTAACGTGAATCCACACCCTATTAACTTCAAGCCACACCCCTTTCACGAAAAGTCACACCCCTTTAATGTGATGCCAGACTCCATTAATATGAAGCCAGACCCCGTTAAAGTAAAGCCACACCCTTGTTAACGTGAAGCTATATTGTGAAGCCACATGACATTAACTTGAAGCCAAACCCCGTGAATGGGAAGCCACACCCCATTAATGTGAAGCCACACACAGTTAACATGAAGCCAAATCCATTTAATGTGAAGCAACGCCCCCTTGACGTGAAGCTACACTCCATTAGTGTGAATGCTAACCCTGTGAATGTAAAGCCACACCCCTTCAACGTGTTGCCACACCTCTTTAATATGAAGCCAAACCCTTTCATGGTGAAGCCACACCCCATTAACGTGAAGCCGCATCCATTTAACGTCAAGGCACACCGTGTTAAACTGAAGCCACACCCCGTTAACGTGAAGCTACACCCGATTAACGTTAAGCAACACTCCTTTGACATGAAGGCACACCCCATTAACGTGAATCCAAACCCCGTTAATGTGAAGCCACGCACCGTTAACGTGACGCCACATCCATTTAACGTGAACCTACACCCCGTTGACGTGAAGCCACACCCCAGTAACGTAAATCCACAACCTGTTAATGTAAAGCCACACCACTTTAACGTGTTGCCACACCCCGTTAATGTAAAGCTTCACCAAATTAATGTGAAGCCACACCCAGTTAACCTGAAGCTATACCCCTTCAATGTGATGCCACACCCAGGTAATGTGAAGCCACACCCCTTCAGCGTGAACTCACAACCCAATCACATGAAGCCACATCCATTTAACATGAAGCCACACTCCTTTAATTGAAAGCACACCACGTTAACGTGAAGGCACACCCTGTTAATGTGAAGCCACACCCCTTCAACGTGAAGCCAAAACCCATTAATGTGAAGGCATACCTCATTAAATTGAAGCCACAGTCCGTTTACCTGAAGCCACACACCGTTAACATGAAGCCACCCCTGTTAATGTGAAGTCACAAACAAGTAATGTGAAGCCACGCCCAGTAAATTTAACGCCCCACCGCGATTTCTTGAAACATACCCAGTTAATGTGATGCCACACCCAATTAACGTAAAGCCACTCCCCTATTAATGTAAAGCCACATCCTGTTAACGTGAAGCCACACCCATTTAATATGAAGCCACACCTCAATAACTTGAAGTCACAACCCGTCCACGTAAAGTCACACCCCTTTAATGTGATGGCAGACTCCTTTAATTTCGAGCCACACCATTGTTAACATGATGCTTTTTTGTAATGCCATACAACATTAATTTGAAGCCACACCCCTTCAACTTTAAGCCTATCTCCATTAACATAAAGACACACCCCAGTAAAGTGATGCCACACCCCAATAATGTGAAGCCACCCCTGTTAACTGAAGTCAGACACAAGTAATGTGAAGCCACAACCATTTAATGTGAAGCCACAACCATTTAATGTGAAGCCACACCCAGTTAAAGTGAAGCCACATCCTTGTTAACATGAAGCCTTATTGTGAAGCCACACCCATTTCACACCCTGTTAACCTGAAGCCACGTTAACATGAAGCCACACCCCATTTATGTGAAACCACACAGTGTTATTGTGAAGCCACACCCACTTCACACCCATTTAATGTGATAAAGGAATCCTTTAATTTGATGCCACACCCCATTAATGTGAATCCACACCCCGTTAACGTTAGGCCATACTCCTTTAACGTGAAGCCACACACATTTAATGTGAAGACACACCCCTAAAGTAAAGTCACACCTCTTTAATTTGATGCCAGACCCCTTTAATTTGAAGCCACGCCCCGGTAAAGTGAAGCCACATCCTTGTTAACATGAAGCCTTATTGTGAAGCCACATCTATTTTACACCCTGTTAACCTGAAGCCACACGCCATTAACATAAAGCCACACCCGATTAATGTGAAGCCAGGCCCAGTTAACAATAGACCACACCCCTTTAACGCTAAGCCACGCCCCCATTAACGTTAAGCCACACCCAATTAACGTTAATCCATACCCCGAACGTGAAACCACACACCATTAACATGAAGCCAGACCACATTAACGTGAATCCATACCCCGTCAACGTGAAGCCACACACAGTTAATGTGAAGCCACACCCCTTTTACATGGAGTCATGTGAAGCCAGTTCCCTTTAATTTGAAGCCACACCCCTTTAATGTGAAGCCACACCCGTTAATTTGAAGCCTCACCCTGTTAATGTTAAGCCACACCCGGTTATTGTGAAGCCACACCCTCTTCACGTAAAGTCACACCCATTTAATGTGATGCAAGAATCCTTTGATTTGATGCCACAACCCATTAATGTAAAGCCACACCCCATTAACGTTAGGCAATAGCCATATAACGTGAAGCCACCCCATTAACGTAAAGCCACACCCAGTTAATGTAAAGCCACAGTCATCCAACGTGAAGCCACACCCCGTTAATGTTAAGCCACACCCCTTTTACGTAAAGTCATGTGATGCCACTTTCCTTTAATTTGAAACCACACCCCTCGAAGTGAAGCCACATCCTTGTTAACATGAAGCTGTATTGTGAAGCCACACCCATTTAATGCCCTGTTACCCTGTAGCCACACCCCGTTAACGTAAAGCCACACGCCTTCAGCATGAAGCCACAAGCCATTCTCTTGAAGCCACATCCATTTATTGTGAAGCCACACCCCTTCAATGTGAAGGCACACCACGTTAACGTGAAGCCACACCCATTTAATGTCTAGCCACACCCCTTCAACGTGAAGCCAAAACCCATTAATGTGAAAGCCACACCCCATTAACCTGAAGCCACACACCGTTAACATGAAGCCACCCCTGTTAACATGAAGTCACAAACAAGTAATGTGAAGCCACGCCCAGTAATTGTAACGCCCCACCCCAATATCGTGAAACCACACCCCGTTAATGTGAAGCCACATCCGTTAAAGTAAAGCCACACACATTTAATGCGAAGACACACCCCTTTCACTAAAAGCCACACCCCTTTAATTTGATGCCAAACCTCTTTCATTTAAAGCCACACACCATTAAAGTGAAGCCACACTCCTTAACATAAAGCCACACCCAATTAATGTGAAGCCACGCCCCACAATAGGCCATACTGCTTTAACATGAAGCCACACCCCATTAACGTGAAGCCACACCCGATTAATGTTAATCCATACCCACGTGAAACCACACTGTGTTAACGTAAAGCATATTTTCATGAATACCTGATGCTTTTATCACTATACTGCCTGAAAGCTTTATTTCCTCATTGTTATGCCCGTAAACGATGTTTAAGGCTGAACAGAGTTGAAAACTTGATTTTCTTTGAAGAATTCATTTTTTTCCATTTTCGATCAAAAACGACTCCCCCGTTGAGCGACCCGTGTCAAGATATGAAATGTGAAAGCTTCGCACACAAGTCACACAAAGCCTCGCCGGCCTCCGAATGATCACAGGACACAGACAGTTGTAGTATATTGTTTTATTTTGTATAGTTATAACCCCCAGTGTTACAAGCAATAGCGCACACACACACAATTTCATGTAATTCCACATCCTCCCCTTGTCCTCGGATCAAGGTGTGTCTTTTGGTCCTACAAGCTAGCGGATGGTACCGTTTGAATCGCAACGGCCATATTAGTGGGAGGCAGCAATCTCGAGTGCCTCCGACCTTCTTTTAAAGCTACACTAGCCGAAGAAGCAAAAAAAAATAAAAAATGGCCGATTTAGAAAAGTGACTTCCCAAGGTCCAAAGAGCTCGTGGACGGGACCGTTGAACCGTGACGGCCGTGTTAGTGGGAGGCAGAAAACTCGAGTCCTTCCGACTTTCTGTAAAAGCTGCACGAGCCGAAGAAGCGAAAACAAAATGGCCGATTTAGAAGAGTGACTTCCCGAGGTCCTGCGAGCTCGTGGACGGGACCGTTGGAACCGCGACGGCCATGTTAGTGGGAGGCAGAAAACTTGAGTCCTTCCGACTTTTTGTGAAAGCTACACTAGCCGAAGAAGCAAAAAAACAAAATTGCCGATTTAGAAAAGTGACTTCCCGAGGTCCAAAGAGCTCGTGGACGGGACAGTTGGAACCGCGACGGCCGTGTTAGTGGGAGGCAGAAAACTCAAGTCATTCCGACTATCTGTAAAAGCTACACGAGCCGAAGAAGCGAAAACAAAATGGCCGATTTCAAAAACTGCCTTCCCGAGGTCCCGCGAGCACGGCGACGGGGTCGTCGGAACCGCGACGGCCGTATCAGTGGGAGCACGGCAAACTCGAGTGCTTCCGACTTTCTGTGAAAGCTACACTAGCCGAAGAAAAAAAAACAAAATGGCCGATTTAGAAAAGTGACTTCCCAGGGTCCCGTGAGCTCGGGGACGGGATCGTCGGAACCGCGACGGCCGTATTAGTGGGAGCGCGGCAAACTCGAGTGCTTCCGACTTTTCGCGAAAGCTGCAGGAGCCGAAGAAGCGAAAACAAAATGGCCGATTTAGAAAAGTGCCTTCCCGAGGACCCGGGATCGTCGGAACCGCGACAGCCGTGTTAGTGGGAGCGCGGCAAACTCGAGTGCTTCCGACTTTTTGCGAAAGCTACACGAGCCGAAGAAGCGAAAACAAAATGGCCGATTTCAAAAACTGCCTTCCCGAGGTCGCGCGAGATCGGCGACGGGGTCGTCGGAACCGCGACGGCCGTATCAGTGGGAGCACGGCAAACTCGAGTGCTTCCGACTTTCTGCGAAAGCTACACGAGCCGAAGAAGAAAAAACAAAATGGCCGATTTAGAAAAGTGCCTTCCCGAGGTCGCGCGAGGTCGCGCGAGCTCAGCGACGGGACCGTCGGAACCGCGATGGCCGTATTAGTGGGAGCGCGGCAAACTCGAGTGCTTCCGACTTTTTGTGAAAGCTGCAGGAGCCGAAGAAGCGAAAACAAAATGGCCGATTTAGAAAAGTGCCTTCCCGAGGTCCCTCGAGCTCGGCGCCAGGATCGTCGGAACCGCAACGGCCGTATCAGTGGGAGCGCGGCAAACTCGAGTGCTTCCGACTTTTCGCGAAAGCTGCACGAGCCGAAGAAGCGAAAACAAAATGGCCGATTTAGAAAAGTGCCTTCCCGAGGTCCTGCGGGCTCGAGGATAGGACCATCGGAACTGTTGGAAAGGGCCGTATTAGTCGGGTTGCAGCAAACTTTCAATTCTCCCCGAACTGATTCAGAGAAGTGCCTTCCCAAGGTCCTTCGTGCTCGGGGGTGCTACAGTTGGAACCGCTTTGCCGTTGTCCTTGGGTCGAAATTACCTTTGATTATCACCAGGCCCCTGCCGTTGTCCTTGGGTCAAAATGACCCTTGATTATCACCAAGCCCCTGCCGTTGTCCTTGGGTCAAAATGACCCTTGATTATCACCAAGCCCCTGCCGTTGTCCTTGGGTCAAAATGACCCTTTAGTATCACCGTGCCCCTGCCGTTGTCCTCGGGTCGAAATGACCCTCGTGTATCATCAACACTCCGCCGTTCTCCTTGGGTCTAAATGACCCTTGTGTGTCACCGAGCCCCTGCAGTTGTCCTTGGGTCAAAATGACCCGAGTGCATTATCAACACTCTGCTGTTTGCAAGTGGTGTGAGCGCCCACGCATCGAAGGCTCCAGATGAAAGGACATTGGACAGTTTGACCCGCAGGACACGGGGTGTGTACGGATCGGTGAGGCCACACGAGGGTTAATTTTCCATCAAGAAATTGTTTGAGAACATCGGAACTACAAATTGTATGACGTTTTCATGAATACCTGAAGCTTTCATCACTATACTGCCCGTAAGCTGCATTTACTCATTTTTATGCTCTAAAACGACGTTTCAGACCGAACAGAGTTGAAAACTAGATTTTCATAAGGAATTCTTTTTTTTACTTTTCCATCAAGAAAGTGTCTCAGAACATCGGAACTATAAATTGTATGACGTTTTCATGAATACCTGAAGCTTTTCACCCGTAAGCTGCATTTACTCATTTTTATGCTCTAAAACGACGTTTCAGACTGAGCAGAGTTGAAAACTAGATTTTCATAAGGAATTCTATTTTTTTTTAACTTTTCCATCAAGAAAGTGTCTTAGAACATCGGAACTACAAATTTTATGACGTTTTCATGAATACCTGAAGCTTTCATCACTATACTGCCCGTAAGATGCATTTACTCATTTTTATGCTCTTAAACGACGTTTCAGACCGAACAGAGTTGAAAACTAGATTTTCATAAGGAATTCTTTTTTTTTAACTTTTCCATCAAGAAAGTGTCTTAGAACATCGGAACTATAAATTGTATGACGTTTTCATGAATACCTGAAGCTTTCATCACTATTCTGCCCGTCAGCCGCATTTACTCATTTTTATGCTCTTAAACGACGTTTAAGACCAAACCGAGTTGAAGACTAGCTTTTCATAAGGAATTCTTTTTTTTTTTTTTAACTTTTCCATCAAGAAAGTGTCTTAGAACATCGGAACTATAAATTGTATGACGTTTTCATGAATACCTGAGGCTTCATCACTATACTGCCCGTAAGCTGCATTTACTCATTTTTATGCTCTAAAACGACGTTTCAGACCGAACAGAGTTGA